>NW_020884872.1:2226126-2266790 GCF_003945725.1 Corapipo altera | reverse complement strand
CAGAGTCACTGAATCACCAAGGTTTGCAGAGACCTTCAACATCATCCAGTGCCACCCTCACCCAACACCACCACAGTCACTCCGAATCCATGGCCCCAAGGGCCACATCCAGACACCTCTGGAGCACTCCCAGAGACTGTGACTCCACCACCTCCCTGGGCAACTTATTCCAATGCCTGGCAACTCCTGCAGGGAAAGTTTGTTTCCCCAGCCTCTCATTTTAACCTACCCCAGAGCTGGTGGCAGCTCTGCAGGGGGGGTCTGGAGGCAGAATCTCCCTCTCCCCTGCTGCCCTTCTAGAGCTTGTCCAGATCCCTCTGGATGGCATCTTGTCCTTCAGGTGAGACATTTCACCTTGACCTTCCATAGTTCCACATCTGATAGGAATAGAAGAGCTCTGACAAGAGTTTTTTGGGACAGAACATGACCAACTCTGATATCACAGTGTTCAAAAAGTGGTTGTTACAAAAATTTCAGTGCATTCTTCAGATTCCTCACCGTACATCAGGGAATAGAGTACTTGGCAACATGGATGGGAGATACAGTTGGGACTAATTAGAAGTGGTTGAAAGGTTTTCTATTTGCTCCTAGAAAGTCATTGTGGATTAGAGTAGCAAATGAGAAAAAAAAAAAAAAAGAGAGAAAATAACCTCCCCCCCAAATTAAACCAGTCCTCAGAAAAGTGTTAAAATGGCTGTGCTTGGTATGAAGAGGAGCTTTATTTAAATAAAAGTGAAAAAGTCTTGACTCTTGGACTAATCTCTTAAAATTAAATACTGGGCTTCATGAAATTGCAGCCAAATTAAAATGACAGCAAGTATTTTTACTGCAGTAAGAGGAAAATTTATAGAGAGTTGACAGACTCAGAAAGTATTTGCATAGTGCAAATCTCTGGAATCCGCTGAGTCTGAAGGAGAACACAGGAAAAAATCCTGGAAACCAAATACAAATTTAGACCTACCTGGTGGACAAGGCTATTACACCACATCTAGATGAAAAACACATCTCTGACAGATGAAGTTAAAATTGCAGGACTGCCTGGGACAAATTGCAGCACAGAAGAATTCGGAGTAACGTGGGTTGGATTTTTTAATCAACTAATGAAGTGTGCAAATGCCTGTGAAATCCATTCAATGTGAGCCTGATTTAGACCCAGTTTTGGTCACTGGAAAGGTAACAGTGAACTTTGTGTCAGGGACACGTTTAGGTTGGAAAAGAGCTCCAAGATCATGGAGTCCCCGCTGTGCCCGATGCCCGCCTTGTCCCCCAGCCCAGAGCACTGAGTGCCATGGCCAGGCCTTCCTTGGACACCTCCAGGGGTTGGGACTCCAAACCTCCCTGGGCAGCCCCTTCCAAGGCCTAAGCACTCTTTCCATGAGGAAATTCCTCATGTAGGATTCCATCCTCCAGGCACATCAAACCAGTGGGACACAAGAAAAGATTAATAAATACAGCCCCCTCTTTTTCCACAGGTCTTTCCCAAATGGGAGAAGGTAAATTTCCAAGGTTTCTCCGAATGTCAAGTGTCTTGTTCATGGTCACTTTGGGAGCCTGAAGGGAAGGGTTCATCCAGAAGCACAGCTTCCAGACTATCATTGTACCAGACAGCTTTACAGAATATCATTTCCCTTTCCTACAATTTGCAGAAACAGTTGGTGACAAATATTGATAATAATTTGGGCCAACATTCATTCATTTTGCTAAAGTGATGAAACCACATTTTATGCCGCTTTAATAGGAAAATTTTAAAGCAACAGCAAGTTTCATAGAACATTAATTTTTTTTGGAGCATGAAGTAACTCTGGCTTTGATGCAAAATGCTTAAATGTGTAGCATGGGAAAAACTTCATCAGTACCAAGCTTAATGAGAGAGCTGGTGCTTTCCTAGTGTCTCTCATATTTTTCAAGTTTGTTGCCCATCTGCTTTTCAGGTTTACATGTATACTAGAACTTTGATTTCTTTCTTGTAAAACACTTTATTCCAGATCCTTACGTCTATGTCTTGTTCACTCTTCTTTTTTACCCTCTGTGTCTCTCTTCATACTCAAAGTATGACATCAGTTTCAACCTCTGACATTGTTAAATCAGCCACTAAATTGGTTATTACAACTCACACACTGTTGCTTGTAACCCTTGAAATTAAAGTCTTCCTAGACACAAAACAGTGAAAAAATAACGTATTAATATTAAAAAAAAAGGGGTGAGGAAAATACTGAGCTTGCAAAATTAGTCCTCATGTTCAAGGAAACAACAGAACTCTTGTCCTCTGTATAATTCCAATTAAGCTTTTCTGTGTGCATGGGTGATGATGAGTACCTGGTCACGTATTCCTGTCTTCCCATGGGATCCCTCTTTCATTTTATGTACAAAGGGAATGACAATTACCCAAAGGGTTGCTCTATGAATTCTGTTTACTGCTGTAATTCAGTCTGTGTCCTGCAAAATCAGGACTGAAGACCAAATTGTTATCTTTCTTATTGGTTTATGTGTGGAGCTCATGGCAGGTGCATGGAAGCCTCTCCCCAGCATGGAAAAACCAGCCTTCAGAGCACTCCAGTGAGACTGAGTATTATTCTTGCTTTACGCATGAACATCTGGAACAAATAATTACTTGGAGAGGTTTTTCTCTCTCCACTGACTAGAAAGGGAGAGTATATGACAAGTATAGCTTTTAGTAGCTTAATATTAGGTAAGATTTATTGATCTGACCACACAATTGTCCTGATTCTGTGATGCACAGAGAGAGAAGGAGCAGCTCTCCTAGGCAACCTGAAACCCTTTACAAAAGGAATAAACCTCTCTTCAAGCTGTCCCCATTCTCATTCGACATGCAGCCCTCAATTTGGTCAAGTGTCCCCTTACAAAGGTCTTCTCTGCCCTTCACAACCCACCAGCACCAATGATCAGGATCACTGGTGGATTAGGAGCTAATTCTCCTACTGCTCAGAGTCTGCTCTTTCACTGTCGCACCCTCAGAACTCTAAAATTAGTCAAATAGGTATTAAGATGTGAAATTCCAGATCCAAGCTGCAACACCAGTAATAGCTCAGGATGTCAATCCCTACAGACCTGCCAAGGCATTCCCTTTCATCAAGGTCCCCAGTGAAGGTTTTAAGCCCCCTGCTTTAAATCCACTTACTTAATTTAGGAATTTAGAGGACCGTGACACTCAGCTGCTGTCACAAATTCATGTCCAACTCTGGACAACGTGGCCCTGGAAAAACTGGATGGGGAGGATTTAGCAGTGCCACTGGCAATGGCTGTGGTGGTGCCTGTGCCCCACCAAATCAAAACACAGGAGAGGGACAACGAGGGAGAGCAGCTAAATGTGGCATCCTGGGCCACGTGTCTCTAAGACACAGATGACAGACTTCTACCCTTGTCACAGAATCATTTAGGCTAGAAAAGACCTCTGAGATCGAGTCCAACTTTACCTCCATCTCTGCATCAAATTATAGAGTTATACCTTTTGTAGCTTTGCAAGAGGGCTACAGTTTTTTTCTAAACCTGTGGCAGCATTTGCAATGTTTTATTGATCAACGAGTCTGGCATTTGCATTTATGCAGGGTAAAAAAATTAATCATTATCATGAATTACTCAGGCAGAGCTTTACAGAGGCTGCCTTCAGTTACTATCACTTACTTTTTGGCTGAAATCCACTGCTGTGCAACTCTCTGTAAAAATCATAGGTACCTCTTAGAGCATGTAAGCCCAGAGGGGAACTGGTGAGTAGACGTTGTGCTTGTACTTTACACAACAGCAAATGTCATCCCAGAGGCATTACCTGGTGTGCCTTGAATGTTCAAAACAGATGGTAACAGAACTCTCTTTTTCCAACAGTCTGCTTAGTGAAAGAGCAAAAATATTATATCCCTTTGGCTCAAAACACTAACTAACAGCAGAAACACTCCTTGTAATAATTCAGCACTGCCCTTGCTATCACAATCCTGATTTTAAATGAGCACCATAGTCACGTGGCATAGACCTTTGAGATTACTCTTTTCAAGTAAAAAAGAGTCATTTTTTTCCCCTGTTGCCACTCTTACAGCTGGAATTTTCTGGAACAGACCCGCTGCAGAAGGTTGGAAAACACATGAAACGTAAACCTTCATATTTGAATGAAAGTGCAAGATTAATAAGAGGTGAAGAGGTTGTATCTGTTTTGTCTATTTTAGAATCAGGCTATCTATATAGGCCATGGCAGTATAAATGTGTTCTCAGAGCAGGAAAGGCCTCAGCAGCAAAGGAAGCAAAATATAACAACTCAGGTTGTAGCTGAGGCCTCGTTTGATAACTCGCTCAACATCAGAAAAACAAGGACTTGGCTGATTTGGGAAGAGGATGGGATAGAGCAGACAAAGATCCAGCACACAGAACAATGAACAAAGAGCCAAAATTGAACAGAGAATCTGACAAGGCTGGAAAATCCGACGAGGCCTCGCTGATTTCCATGTGCTTTCCGTTGGAATTAGATTCCTGAATGCTGTGGAGCTGATTGATCCTGAGCACCGGGAGGAGCTGCGTGACTGCACAATCCTCCGGTCGATCACTTAAAATACATCTCATAACAAGTCCTTGATATTTTTCAGTGCTTGGCACAGATGCAGAGATAGATCCAGCAATCCCTGGCCCGACACCTCTGCCTCGTGGAGCAGTGGGTTTGCTCGTTTTCAGCCACTTACAGGCTGCAGCCCCTTCAACTCAGAGCAAGAAAACAGAGAAACGAACGGATGTGAAATGTTGTTTTTCCTCTCTGACCTTCATGTAATTCAACCATTGCACTGAGACCACCAGAGCACACTTATCTTTAAGTATTTGAGGAATCATAGTCATGTCAACACATCTCTTCCAGTGATTTTCCCTGTGTTTACATTTCATGGACCAGCAAGAGAAACTTCAAGCTGCAGAGAGAGAAGGGTTGGAAATTTTCCCTCTATTCCCACACTCCCCCCCAGCACACAAGGAACAGAAATGCCTCTCAACTCCTCTGATGAAAATATAAAATCTCTCCTCCAGTGCTGGGCCAGAGGTATATTCAAAGTGTTTCTTGTACCTGAAGGAGACGTGATACAGTTTTAGGTACAACTTCCAAGATTCTCTTTCAAGTGATCACAGAGATTTCAGCAGGCAAATGTGAATTCATTCATTTTCCTTCTGACATTTGGATCCATGAGTGTTTACTTAACAGGGATAGCTTATAAAATGATGTTAAATCCCATTTTAAAGCCATGTAACCAGGAACAAAAGCATTTTGGAGGAACAGAGTGTGAAAAGGCGCAGTGCAATGGACACAGAGGTGAGTGCTCCTGATCTGAATAAATCCATACCAGAAAGTGGCTGCACCGTGCCTGTGCAATTCCCTTCTTCCCTCAGTTATCTTCCCTGGAAAACAAGGACAAGAGAAGGCACAAATCAACAGAAACAGAAAAAGCATTCTTTGTTCCACAGCCCAGAAAACAAGGGAAACATTTCACATAAATCTGTAAGAGGAAGAAAAACTTTGCTTGCTCTTTTCCTCCCACTCTCTCCCACCTGCACCTCTGAGGATTACAACATGTTTACTCTCAGCATGTATGTTCTGCAGGGGTTAGTTAGCTAATATTTGCACACAACATTTTGCTCCTGGAGAGCACCGTGCAGGAATTAGCATTGTGTGGAAAAGCTGACTGCAAATGTTACCCACAGCAAGTGGCAGAAACCAAAAAACTTCAGGATGGGATGTGACTCATCCTCCTGTAATGACAGTCCTGGAGATTCTGCTGCTTCCAAATTACCAGCATCAGATACCAGATCAAGATTAATAATTGCAGCCCTGTTCTAAGGAAGACAGAGATTCAGAGTGACTCGCGTGTGCAAGTACAGAGGAATCAAGAGTCAGTGCCCAAAATAATCCAAAATCATTAAGACTGTGATCCCTTCTCACCAAGCACAAACAATTCACAGAGTTAAAACCAAATGTTACATAAACAAACAAATGTGGAGGTCTTTTTTTTGTTGTTGTTTTTAGGATGTAATGATGGGTTGTTCACAAACACATTCAGGCTGTGCTAGAGGATACTGGCTGGGAATATAAAATATGTTGCTTATTTACATAAAGAGACATTTTTAGCTTGAATTTTAAACCCATTCAAGTCAATGACAGCTGCCAATTTTAGAAATAGTCCAGCCAGGCCTACAGGAGTAGCAAATATTGCCTTGCCTGGGATACCAAGTAAAAACCAAGAGTTCAGATACACCAGCATTACCATAGGACAGGAATTTGATATTCATCTGCTGCTCTCCTGTAATTCTCCACTTGCATGTACACTGCAGGCAGAAGAGCAAAGGTAATTTGAGTTAACTCAACCAGCTTTCATTGAAGAAGCCACTTTTGCATCAGTCACATCCTGATTTGCAGGGGAAATACAAAATACACATGAGTTACCATCGTGTATCAGCTGCTGGGTGAAGGTCTGTTGCTCTGTGATAACCTTTTTTGCTGTGCCCACTATGAATATAACACATCTGAATTTAATGTGGTGTAAAAGTCTCTCTTCAGCTCCTTCGCCTCTGCTCAAATACCCTTATTTCTTTATAAAATTAAAGCATATCCCTATATAAAATATAAAGGAGGAGCTGTGATTAGGTCTGTAAGCAGGAATCACAGCCTGCCTCCTCTACAGGATATTGTAGCAGCCAACTTATATTTCACAACAATAACAAAAAAAAAAAGATGACCTTTGTGGTCCTTTATGGAAAACCTGCACCTGACATTTGGTGTTCCAGGAATTAATCTCCACCAGGAATTAAACACTGAAAATAAGAGACACATTTGTTTATTTTGATCATTGCCAGTGTCTGCTCCTGCTTCAGGATAAATGGAGAATTCCAAGCAACCTTGTAAGTTTTCCAGCATGGAGCCATTTGAGTGACTTGCTATAATTCTCTTCAACAATACTAATACTTTTAAAAATTATTTTGGTTTTTTTTTTTTTTTATCTCTGAGCAACCTGGTCAGAGATAAAAACCTGGGGATTGAAACTTTAAGGTCCCTTCCAACCCAAACCATTCTGTAGTTTCACGATCCTGAGAGAATTTTGAGACTAAAGTCTCCAAAATGTAATTTATCTCTCTTCGGTGATGATAGATCAGGCTAGAAAACATTAGTGGACCAATCATGAGCATGAACTGAACATGAACAGTATTGTAATTAAAACTTCCCTGACACAAAACTATCTGAACAGTTGTCTCTGCACAAAAGTGTGAGTTAATATGTCAAGACCACTGTCTTATCCAATCAGGTCAATTTGCTGTAAAGCAACACCCAAAAAAACATCCTGAAGATGCAGAAAGTTCTTCCAAGAACCAAGAAATCCAGTACAGCATTTTTCAGAAGCTTGTAGAGCCACTGATGCAGTTTTATATCACTTCATATATTTGATACGTGGCAGCTCTGAGGTTCTCTTCTACTGGCACCGACCATGTCGTAATTCACTAACTTTTGTGTAAAACTAGGAGAAAAAAAGGGTCAAAACAAGTATATAAGTGTGCACACGTGTGTAACACACACATTTGCCCCTCTCCCATCGTCCTGCCCTCATTTTAACTGCTCTGAGAATCCCAGAACACATGGGGAGGGTTTTGCTTTGTGCGGGTGGGAAAGCAAGTCAGACTCTTTCCAGTCTCCTCACAAACACAGGTGGCTGATGGCATTTTTTTAAAATCCCTAAATTGCTCCCAGAAAACAGCATTTCAGGTGCAGTTCTGTGGTATTTGTGGGGGCATGTCCAGGGTGCAGTGGTGAAGGGAAAGGCCACTTTGTTTGCTACTGGGCAAAGCATCAGCTGATTGGACATCTCAGAGCTGAGGCGAGCCCCAGATTTAGACTTTAGCCTGCATTTCAGAACAAACATGCAAAATAGTCCTTTTATAGCTTTATTATGATAAGGCCTCGTTCTCCTAATCAGCCTCATTGTTAGAGTGGCACTTAAAAGAAAGTGGAGCTGGCAGTCTAACAATAGCAAGGCCCATGTAGGTCATTGAATCACCAACTTTCTGTGAGTCACCAACAGCACAGCAACACATTATTTAAGGTAATGTTTGTTAAACGATTTCATTTTGACAGGCAGACATATGTCTCATTGTTGCTTCATTAGGAGGTGTTTTAATTGTTAGACAATAGCCTGGTGTTTGCACGTTGCCTTCTTCCAGCTCAGGCTCCTCTGAGCGAGCTAAACAAAGCAAGCAGGACTGCTGGTGATCCACACACAGACCACGGGCTGGTTGTTTTTTAAAAAAATCCTCTCTCCAGTCTTCTAATTCTCCCCACAGACAAAGGTCTATTTGTTATTTTTCTGTACACTCAAAGCTGGGGAAGAAAAACTGCTACGTTTAGTTTGGGTGCTGGTTTTGGAGGGAACACAGACAAGAGGCACCATGGTTTTCAAACTCAGTTTTTTTAATAGGTTGGATAAAAACCTATCTTGATTTTGAGCAATTTTAACTGTAAACTGGATTTTAAATTAAAATGTTAAGGGCTGGACTCTGGAGGCACAGATGATACCCAGTGATCAACTCCCACAGAAAATGAGCATAATTTGGTTGTTTCATTCCCCTACATGACATAAAACATCTCCTACTAAACCTTTCTATTAAGGACTCAAAACACCCTTTAGTTTTCTGAGCTTCATTCTCCTGTCTGAGTGCTTCATTCTCCCATCTGAGTATTCTCGCACAAAATTAGGTGATTTGCTCCAAGTGTTGGAGAATTTTCTCCATTTCTTCTTGAAAATGGTAAAAGGGAAAAAAAAATCCACAAGGATTCACAAAGCTGGTGGTCATCAGCCTGTGATAAATTTTTGAGGGATGGATACCACCTAGACAGGGGTAAGACTGGAATTTTAATTTGTCTTTGAGTTCTTTCTCTGGTTCTCTGCCTCTGACTTCTCATCAATGAGCTGTGCTGAGACCTCCCTGTGAGTTTGCTGAGTGTCCAAACTACCCTTAAAGGTGAGGGGCATTCCAAGCACCTCATACTTTATGCATTGAGCCCAGAAAGTACCAGAAAACAAACTTTAATCCGGAGAAATCCATACTTTTCTTGCCATCTGTGTCAGCTCACCTGGTTAGGATCACACCCCATGTGGGGTATTTCTCTCCCTCCACATGGGATATTTATAACACCCTTGGTAAAACTGCAATGAGACTTTCTACTACATTTGTAGAGGAATAGAAATAATCTTCTGCTCTGCTTTACAGGTACACTCAGTATTTGTTCCAAAAGCACTTTTTACCCCTTGGAAATCACTCTTTCCCTCAATAAATCAGTGCAGTCCTGGCTTATTTATTCATGGGGGTGGGAGGGAGACAGAGAAGTTGGCCACCTTGATTTAATTTCCTCTCTGAAGTGGAGTATATTTTGATTAAGGGAGCCACAAGGAGACATTCCCTGTAGGGACTCAATATTTGAAATTTAATTTCCTTCTCTCTGAGCTGGATGTTGTTGCTGTTGGAATCAACAGACAGAACAGCTGAGCAAGTGATGAAAAGACCAACCTGAAGGTGCTGCAAGTGCAGTTTTGCTTTGAAAATTCCCACCAATGTTTCGTGGATTTTTGTGACAAAGAGTTGCAGAAGTCATTATGCAGTAACTTTTTAATTAATATTAGACATGAAACCTGTTTTTAAGTCTATTTTCAAATGCATAATATGAGTTACCTGCACAGAGTAAATTGTACAGCAGTGTGGGAGTGTGAAAATTCCACATCTGGGCGTTTAACTTTTAGTTGCTAAGTAGAGTTTTGGAGCCACAATTCCTACCAGTTGTAAAAAGTGAAGTGTTTTGACTGGTTAATGTGCAATGGAAGCACACACAACCCTCTTTCCTTTTGATTCAGCTCACAAGGGTACAGTTCCTCTGTCTCTCTTCCTCTTGGGCAGGTGTTCTGTAGTGAAGTTAATTCGTAATTAATGAGGTTACTCTTGACAATGACAGATATTGGGAGTTTTCATGTAGGTTTGAATTAACCAGGAGAAACTATAACATCTGCTATTTTATACACACAGGATTATTTATAATCAAGGCAATTACTGTCAGTCTGAGAGTCTCTTGTACAACATAATGCCATTAAAAGTAGATGATGGCCAGGCTTGAGAAGTAATTTACACACTCAGTGGAATAGAAGTTTATTCTTTTAAGCCTTAATCAAATAAAACACGTAAGATGTTCAAAATTTTTCTTTCAATGAAACTGCCTTTACACTTTAGAGTAAATAATAATTTCACTGTTGTGCCAGAGTGGAGTTGTAAAACTTATTGTTGCATCCCACTAGTCTTAATAGGATCTAAGATAAACAGAAAAAAAAACTTTCAGTAACTTAACAGGATATTTGATATCTGCACTATAATGATAATTCCTCAAGTTTGCCCAAATTTACAAGAAAATTAAAAAAAAAACACAATACAAACTGTAAAATATGCAACTACAAAAGGAAATACAGTGAGCCAAGTAATGAATACAGAACTTATTTAAAGAAATGAGTGACTGGTTAGAGATAGCTATTTCTGTTGATATTATTATTATCATCATTATAATTATTATTATCATTATTATTATCATCCTTCTTCTTTTCTTCTTCTCTTCTTCTTCTGCTTCTTCTTTTTCTTCTTCTTCTTCTTCTCTTCTTCTGCTTCTTCTTTTTCTTCTGCTTCTTCTTTTCTTCTTCTTCTTCTTCTTCTTCTTCTTCTTCTTCTTCTTCTTCTTCTCCCCCTCCTTCCTATCATTATTATGATTATTTTTTTAACACCTAAAACATTAATTAATTGATGTAAAGAAAGGACAACAGTGAGTTTTACCAAGTTTTCCCTTTAGCTGGATTGTACAAGAAGAAATTAATTGCTTTCTCTTCTTCTGGCAGGGAAAGGAAATGTGTTGGCAACTCTCGAACAGATTTTCCCTTAAGGCCCATAAAATAACAGCAATACTCAGGACAGATGTTAAAGTACATCCACAATTTTTATGCTTATTCTTTATTTCCTGGTTATGTTCACAGTAAAGGCACATATTGGGCAATTGAGTGTTCAATATTCTCTTTCATATTGCAAGGAAGTGCAGCAAATAGACAGAACAATGCAGCAGAACAGCACTAATTCATGTTAATTGCTGGCAGATGAATTGTGAATTACCACAGATTACAAATTGATGAATAATCAAAGGCAAGCAATAAGGAATAATAAAGCTTCACATGACACTCTGTGTTCATTAGTGCTGATGGCCAGCCTTAGGATTTCTTAGTTGTGTTAAGAATTCAGGAGATTTTCCTAATAAATGAAATGTAGTAAATTTTGTACCAAATCCCACAGTCCAAATAATAAAACTTCACTGCAACTTCTCACTCATATATTTCACCAAGACTCTCAGATTCTTGATGAACATCATAAAATGCACATAGAACAAGGCAGTGTTTCACTTGGATATCAAAAACTTTTCTTCTTTTTCTCTGAAAAAACCACCACCAACTGCACCAAATCATCTCCAGAACAACATTGTCCTCCCAAATAGGTGAGCCCAGGTGAACAAGGCAGCATTTCACTTGCATTTCAAAAGCTTTTCTCCTTTTTTCCCTAAAAAACCCCCAACATTTGCTCCACATTATCTCTAGAATAATATTGTCCTCTCAAACACGTGAGCCCAGGTGAACAAGGCAGTGTTTCACTTGCATTTCAAAAGCTGTTCTCCTTTTTTCCCTTAAAAAAAACCACCAAACAATTGCCCCAAATCATCATCAGAACAACATTGTCAGCCCCAATATGTGAGCCCAGGTGAACAAGGCAGTGTTTCACTTGCTTTTCAAAAGCTTTTCTCCCTTTTTTCCCTAAAAAAAGGCCAAATAATTGCTCCAAATCATCTCTAGAATAATATTGTCCTCTCAAATAAGTGAGCCCAGGTGAACAAGGCAGTGTTTCACTTCATATCAAAAGCTTTTCTCCTTTTTTCCCTAAAAAAACTCCACCAAACATTTGCTCCAAATCATCTCCAGAACAACATTGTTCTCCCAAATACATGAGCCCAGGTGAACAAGGCAGTTTTTCATTTGCATTTCAAAAGCTTTTCTCCTTTTTTCCCCTAAAAAAGCCACCAAACATTTGCTTCAAATCATCTCTTGAATAATATTGTCCTCTCAAAAAGGTGAGCCCAGAGGGCAAACCTGGTAATTATAAAAAAGCATTTACAATTTCAAAAAATAAAGCCCTGCCTAAGAAGGTCAGGCAGGTCTATCATTCTACTGGCATTTGAAGGGTTTGAGTTTGTTGCTTTTTTAATCACACGCTGTGAAATTATTGGTTTCTCTCTGAGGTTTTCACATTTCCTCCCTGCACACAAATTAAAGGTCTTTCTCTTACTTTCTTAAGCATTAATTTTCTAATCTTTCCACCTATCACCTCATAAGCCTCTTGCTACTCTGACCTGCCTTTCAGCATCATTAAAACCAGTGAAGATTTAAATTGGTCCTCTGGAAGATACCAGGTTTGAGTGCACACTCATAAAATTAGGGCTTTCACCTTGGTCATAAAGATTAAAGGAAAAAAAAAATGGTCTTCCCAGGCTTTCCAATCTTATTTTTAAGGCATAAAACCACCAGTTGCATCTCGACCCTTTCCATGGTGACCAAGTGTTGGAAATGTCTAGGTGCCAACATTCAGAGAGTTATTTTAAAGATGATACAATATAAATGGAAAGTTCTCTTATGGGTCCAAATTCCTGTGTTGCTAAGCAAATATTTTATTAAGAGAGCTCCCAAAGCAGTTCCACAGGAACTTGTTCAGGTTATTTAACTTGCAGTCGTTTTTATTGCTCTATTATTCCTTATCCTTAACTGCTGAAAGAGGATGTAACAAGTGCCATGTTTTTACTCTTGGTGAGGCTTGAGGTCCTGGAAGGACCTTTGGGGTTTTATTTTGCCTTTTATGGACTCTTAGAACATCTGATTTGCCTTTTTTTATTCAGAGGTTGTTGGCTGAGCTACGACAAGATCCAGAGTTTACCTGTAAGCCCATCACTAAAAATGAAACCAGGTGAGAAGCAACGAGCCTAAGCTGAGGGTCCACTGTTTAAAGGTGCTGTTTTCTGGCAGGTGACTGCTTTCCAGCCTGTGTCTTGATCCATCCCACCCCCAGGTGTTCTGTGGAAGGATGGGACATCCAGAGCACTTTTTTTCTCCTGTTGTTTCATATCAACTCCTCTACCATCATCTGATACCTTGATACTTCCAGCCTCTGTGGTGGCAGAGGAATTAAGACATAGCTGTGATATGGAAGTGTTCCAAAGGGGTGTGAATGTGGCACTTGGGGACATGGTTTAGTGGGGAACAGGGTGATCCTGGGTTAACTGTTGGACTTGATGATCTTAGAGGTCTTTTCCAACCTTAATGATTCTATGACAACATAGATGATGCAGAAAGGGGAGATGAAAATGTGTCATGTCACCTGTATCTCTGTCCTTAAAAGCCAAAAAACAGCTGTGTGGTGTGTCCCGAGCTGCCACTTTGGGAATACTGGATGGAGAGACACAGTAGCTGGCACAACATCTAGACTTGCACCCTGGATCCATCAGTTCTGCTTACCAAACCCAGGAGACCTTGGTTTGAGTGGAAGTTCTTTGGTGGAAGAGCTCAACCACTGCCAGCACATCGTGACTTTTCCAGTCTTTCTGTGTCAGCAAAAGATCCCAAAGAATTATAAGTTCCAGCAATTTCTTCCCTGCTTAAAAATAATCTGATATTCTTACCTTCTGGGGAAAAAAAAGCAGTTCTGCTGGAAGCTTGCACTGTAAAACTGTTATTTTAATTAGCTCTCCAAAGTTTTGAACTGAATAAATTATTGTTATCCACAGGAAACATTTAACATATATTTCTGTTTGCATAATTAATTTAATCCCCTTCACTCCCTCTCCTCCTCTCTCAGCCTTCCCCAAACTTGAACACAGTACAAACTGCTGTGAGAATACTTCTGCCTGAGAGAATAGCAAAGAAACTCTCCAGAACAATCCCTGTGTCTGAGGCAACCGATTTAAAGCTTTCACTGAAGCAGGAGAAATGACAAATAACAATTATTAATATGCATGAGGTACCAAACAGCACAGAGTGAAGAGTGTAGGTGGGTTTAGACAGAAAAGGGCTAGAGCATCACTCATCTCATCCTCAGGTAGACATCTCAAATAGATGTAAGACAGCAAAATCCCTTCCATGAAATATGCAGCTGACTACAAGAAGTCCCAGGTGAATAGCACAGATGTAGATGTCTAGTTTGGAGTTGTCTGAAGTTAAGAAAGGGAAATCCCACCCTGAGGGCTTACATGAGTTTTAGATAAAATAATTGCATGAGCTCCCCAAGAAGAATTTACAAAACCAAAGAAAGGATTGTCACTGAGCTCGAAGGGACACGATTCTTTGGAAAAGTACAAAGATTCATTTAATTTATCATGATCTATAAAATCACAGCTTCTCTCACACCTGTTGCTCAGTGACTGCAGGTTCCCTGTTCCCTGTTCACTTCCTTCACTGCTCACTTTTCCATGAGGACCAAAATCCTCTCACATATCTCTCTGCAACAGGCACTTTGTTTTCACAACAGCTCACTCTCCTCTTTCCCTTCTTACAGGGTGTTTCCCTCCTCTCCAAGATGATCCCTTTTCCACCCTCCAACTTTATTCACTGGATTGCTTCTTAGCATATTTTCTGTCCCATGTGAGTCTCTACTGGTCCTCCAGCTTTTTCTCTCATATTTCCATGATCCGCCCTCATGAGTGGCTTAAATTTTGATTACAAGATGGTCTTTGGGTGCTTTGGAGCTTCCTGGATTTTAAACTTCTCTGGCACTGCAACCTCAGGGTTTTTAAAACACAATTAAACCTCGTGCCTGAATAGCTGCTCTCTGCTCCCCTGTCAGAGTCCATGCTGAGCAACTGCTGTCCAAAAGAGCAGTGCTGAAAACTTAAAAAATGCCGGATTCTACCACAGACCTGAGAAATCTGTTTGCCAAGATACTTGGTGCCCAACACTTTCACAGAATCACAGAGTCATTTAGGTTCGAAAAGAGCTCCAAGGTCATCCAGCCCACCCTGTACCCCATCCCCACCTTGTCCCCCAGCCCAGAGCACTGAGTGCCACGGCCAGGCCTTCCTTGGACACCTCCAGGGCTGGGCACTCCAAACCTCCCTGGGCAGACCCTGCCAAGGCCTCACCACCCTTTCCAGCAACAAATTCCTCCTCCTGTCCAACCTGAGCCTCCCCTGGCACAGCTGGAGGTTGTTCCCTCTCCTCCTGTCCCTTGTTCCCTGGCAGCAGAGCCCGACCCCCCCCGGCTCCCCCCTCCTGTCAGGGGGTTGCAGAGCCAGAAGGTCCCCCCTGAGCCTCCTTTTCTCCAGGCTGAGCCCCCCCAGCTCCCTCAGCCCCTCCTGCTGCTCCAGCCCCTTCCCCAGCTCCGTTCCCTTCCCTGCACACGCTCCAGCCCCTCCATGTCTCCCTTTCATGAGGTTCCAGAACTGGGCACAGCCCTGGAGGTCCCTCAGCAGTGCCAGCACAGGGGACAATCCCTGCCCTGGGGCTGTGCCCACACTATTCCTGATGCAGGCCAGGATGCCACTGGCCTTCTTGGCTACCTGGGCACACTGCTGGCTTTCCTCTCATTGGTCACAGTTTGGACAGGGGACCCAACTTTAAAAAAAGTGCCTTTTTTTCCCTCCTTTCACATACCCTAGGTCATACTGCAGTTATTTTTAACAACTTCTCCCAGCAAACCCCAAAATATACCCTTCAAATTCTCCTGATTTTTCCACAAATGACAATACACCCTGAGACTGAATACGAAATGGGCTCCCCAAACTGATGTTCTGATGAATTCTTTATCTTGCCTCAGGCTTTGGTACCTGCAGGTACCAAACATTTAAATACCAAGCTGATGAAATCCCTGGTTAGAGCCTTTTCATGTCAAATCCACTGTAAATATTAGACTTTTGCTGATGTTAAATAGCCTAAACCCTGAGTCAGCTATCAAAACTCCCCAGCTCATAAGGGATCAGGCTGTACTTAGGATCTCAACATTTGTATCTGAGTTGACTTACAGCTCACATTAAGTAAATATATTCTTAGCTCTGCCCATCAAACTCTGTTAAGAAGTGATGAAACCTGTGCAGTAACTTCAGCCTTGTTCATCATCTGACTTATTTACTGTTGCTAGGTAAAGTCGTTTTCTGAAAGTCTGAGGGAAAAATCACCCCTCAACTGAAGGCAAAATTCATGCAGGAAAATGTAGAGGGACAGGATGAGTCAGGGGACCAGTGTGAAAATCTCTTGCAGCTGTGCCAGCGATGTAAAATATTGTTCCCAGGCCAACAGAGGCTTTATGTTAATGCTGTTATATCCTCTGAAAGTTGCTATAAAGAAAGTTGTCAAGTTTTGGTTCAACCATCACAAAAAAAAAAAGGTGACTGAGGTCACCACTCTGTCTTAGATCAACAGGCTGAGCTGAAACTAAGAGAGTAGACAACTTACCCCTGCAAACAGAAGTGGTCCCTCCAAGAAACATCGACCAGGGAAGCATGGAAAGGTTGGATTTTCCCTTTTATGTATCCTGAAGAGCAAAAAAAAAAAAGGGCAGGGGGTGTAAGTTTGGGATTTATGCACCTCGACAAGCTCAGAATTATGACATTCCCAGCTGAAAACCAAAGAATTTCCATACCAACCTTTCATTTCTTGCAAGCTTGAGTTAAAAACACCGAGAAGAAAAGTCATCTTGTCTGAAGCCAAGATAACAAATTCTGTCATACATCTTTCATTTACATGGGGTGAGATGAAGTTTAAAAAATACATCCACTTCAATTATCCTGCAGGCAATATGGACACATAGGAATCCTACTCCCACACAGCTCATTTGGAGGCCAGCAATATTTATGACTAAAAAAAAAACCTCAGCAGGATTTAAACAAACACACGCTTTCCTGGGTGAAACTTTACATCTGTTTTTGTTTTCTGAGAAATTAACTTCAACAGGGACAACCAGAGATTCAGCAAAGGCTCGGTTGTTGGAAACGAATTCCATGGACTAAGGGAATGTGGCTCTGAGAGGTAACCCCTTCAAATCAAGAACCACTTCATACTTGTGAGATATAAGCCTGTAAAGTCTACTAAACTGAGGCATCTTTATTTTGAGAAATCAAATTTCTTCTTACTAAGAAGAATAGCGCTCTTCCCAGGTCAAGAATTTCATAGCATTAAGTCCAAGCATTTTTATTCTTTTGCCACTTCAGGATCTTCTCTGAATCCATTAAAGCAGAAAAAAAAACCCTACCAGTGCAGAATGAAAAGATCCTGCTTAGGCTTTCACCCTCTTATAGAATAAAGAAATCCATGGATCCAAGGACTTTCTTTACTAGTAGAAACATTCTATTTTTCTTTCTAAAAAAGCTTTCATATGACAGGGTGTATGGACAGCATAATTACTCATATACCCTGTCATATAAAGAAAAATCACCACTCTTCTTGTTTTTCTCAACATATCCACTGATATATTGAGATTTTCTTAACAAAGGCAGTTATAACTCTCAGGATACATTCAGGTCCACTCTTTCCTGCTCACTGTGTCCTCTGAAAGAATTCAATCTGGTATTTGCAGGTTTTAATGCAGAGAGGCCAAATCCAACAACCATTTCTTCCCCTCTTGAGTTTGTGGTGCAGCTGTCATTTAAGTCTAAAAGGACCTTGTAAAGAAAAACAGGGAAAGCAAATCACCTCTCAACAACTCATAAAATCATATTAAAATCAAAACAGGTGATCAGATTCATAATGCTTAGCAGACCCAAGACATGCACCTCTCATTTCCACTCCTGCCCATCACTCCACTGATCCCCTTTAGACACAGGTACTTACAGGGGAACTTTGATTTGATTTAAAAGAATTAATCAGTTAATAAACCACCAAAACCCCCATCCCAATATTCTTACCCACTATTTATCCTTTAGTTACACCCTATGTTTTCTTTCTCAGTACCAGGAAGGAAGAAGGAAAACAATCCAGATTATTCATCAGGATCTCGTTCATAAGGCTGATACATGAAAGCTTAAACTGATGTGCACAGTTCCAGTCTCCTTGAGCAAGGAAATGTGTTCCCTCAAAAATGAAAATGTTGGAGTGGATATTAACCATGACTTTTCCCACTAAGTATTTAGAGAATTGTTACATATTATATTATGCATTAATATAATATGTATATTAACCTACATGGTTACGGTCTGATTCAGAAAACATAACTTATCTGTTCTTCACATAAGCTTAATAAAACATGTGCACTTATGGAAAGGAACAATATATATTTATATAAATATTTTATGTATTGTAATGCATATATAAAAAATTAGAGATTTGAATAAATACAGCAAGTGAAGTGTAAGATTTCCCCATTATATTTTCCAGAGGTAAATGTGTACAAACATATGTGCATACATGGAAAAAAATTAGATGGCCCATTCATATGTTGGATGTCCAGCTTCTCTGTTAAATGTATGTTGACATATTCTTCATGGGTTTATCCCATACATAACTCTCCTCAAATTAAATAAATAGGAGGAAATAAAAGCATAGAATCACAGAATGGTTGGGGTTGGAAGAGACCTTAAAAATCACCCAGTCCCACCCCCTGCCATGGGCAGGGACACCTTCCACTAGCCCAGGTTGCTCCAAGCCCCTGGAGCTTGGACTTGGGATGCCCAGGGATCCAGGGGCAGCCACAGCTTCTCTGGGAATTCCATTCCAGTCCCTCACCACCCTCATGGGGAAGAATTTCCTCCCAAAATCCCATCTAACCCTACTCTCTGTCAGTTTGAATCCACTCTCCCTTATCCTGTCACTCCAGGCCCTTGGAAATAGTCTCTCTCCATCTTTCCTGTAGCTCCTTCAGGTCCTGGAAGGCCACAATCAGATCACTCTAATGAGAATATAACTCTATATTGAGAATGTAACTATTCATAACTGCTCAATACACTTCTGCCCAAAATTCCAACAAGTTACAGAAAAATCCTTTGGAAACACAAGTTTCCAGATTCCAGTCTGTTACAACATGGGAACAACGTGCTTGGAATAACAGCAGGAAAACCTCACAAGGCACGTTTTAAAGCATAAAGAGCAAGAGGAAAGTGCCCCCAGCATAAACACAGAGGCTGAACCTCTGTGTAGAATAATGATTTGATTACTGAAGGACATGAAGCAGAGTGTGATGCTGCAGATTGCAGGACCCAGAGAAATCCCCAGGGAGCCCAGGAGGTTTTGATCAACACCTTCAAAGAGTTTCTTTCCGAGATGAACTTCAAACTTTGTCGCTTCTGTAGAAAACAATGTCATCTGTGTCTCAGGCAGTGTCACGTGTCAGGGATGATGCTCAGTGGACACCTCATTAAAATGAATGGATTAAAATTATAAATCCCAAAGAGTGTAGGAGGAAGGGAAGGGAAGCAAGGAAGCAGGTTAAGAAGCTGCAATTCAGGACTGATGTTCAAAATTCCCTTTTGGTCAATTTTTTATGGCTTCAACAAACACAGAATCACATTCCCAAGAGGTTCACACACTGTGAAATCTGCAGTGATATTTTTATAGACCGGCTGAAAAGTATTATTAGTTTGCATTCTAATCTTTACTAAGTATTTTAGAAACACAATCTAAGGAATAACAGAAACTGCTGTGTTTTCACACCATAATTGCATTGTGTGTGTAATTCAACCCTGTTGTCTCCTTACCAGATGGTGCAATGGTAGAATTTAGTGGGTATAGAAATGATGGATTTGGACTGAAATAAAATCAACCTTCGCTTGTGAAACGGGCTTTACATTCTACTACTGATTTCAGGGCAAAACCCTGAAATGTAAAAGCTGAAAAATCAGCAGAGGGAACTAACAAAGGAGTGTTATGGAACCATACAAATGAATCATTGCAATTGAGACACTTTTCTGCCTGCTCAGCTCTCACTGATGTAGTGAGAGTGGGAGACATAAAATTACTATTTATGAAATTTGTGGAGGGTACAATGAATGGTAAATAATCCTGGACAAAGTGATCTGATTTGCTTGTTGAGCTGAACATGCTGAAGCATTACGCAGGTAAAGAGTGGAAAAAAGTGAGGTTTTAGGAGAAAAACTTGTATTGTGCTGCTTGTAAAACTTGTTACAAGACACTGGAGTCTTGACTGGCAGAGTTTGTGCAGCAGTCTCACAGTAACAGGAGTCACAGAGCTCAAAAAAACCCCCCACATTATATTTGTGTTTCAACAGGGAGAAGTAGCAAGAAGATGATTTTACGATGGCAGTGGCAAGAGGGGTATGAGTTCATTGTGGTCACCTCCATGGGCCACATTCCAGAGAGAGAAAATGAAAACTGGGAGAGTGCTACAGGAAAAACAAATATACCAATGGCTGGAAAAGCAGTTTGAGACATTGGTATTTGACCAAATGGGACATTTGTTGAGGAGAACACCACACAAACCCAGATTCCTGAGGTGCTCCTCAGAGAAAATTCCTTCCAACCTTTTCACCCCCTTTGTCACCTCCCCTCTTTTGACCATCTGGTTGTGCTGTGTTTGATTCATCCAGAGGCCCAACTACTGCTTCTAAATATCTTGAAGAATGAGGAAATAATTGATAATAAAGGAAACTTCAGCCTAGTGCAAATGGGTCTTATGAATGACAGATAAATAAATTAATTCATAGCAGATTTAAGGCACTTATTTTTAACAGAAGCATGATCAATCATGTGTGAAAAACAACATGATGCTTTCCATTCACAAGAACAGTTAGAGGGGATTATTTGGAATATATACCTCAATGAAAATATATGTTTCAATCATTTTTCCCAGCTTTTAATGCTTTTATTAATTATTTAATTACAAATGCTTTTCCTGCTGGGCAAAATCATTTGATAAACGTTTTGAAGGATGAAATATTAGATTTTTGGGGTGAACTTCTTAAACTTTAAAATCTTAACATGATATTCGTGCACCAAAGGTAGCTGAGGTAGCTGATATAATAATATTCCATATTCTGTCTCTATTTCTAGAGACAGAAATCAAGAAAGAGATATTACTTTTAAGCAAATTAATTATTTTGCACTTTGCCCCCCATAAAAACACAGGCAGTAAACGTATGGATTTTTCCTATTTTAATTTCTTTTCTTTAAGATCCATTTTTTCCATAAAAGAAAATATTAGGGACACTGCCTGTGACTTTTTCTCCCTTGGTTATTATTCATACAATCAGTGACACCTATTTAATTTTAACTACAAATGGTGTTCACACTGAAGCTGGGGGGGATTCAGGGAAAATAAGATTTTTAGGATGTAGACCCGTATTCCCCTTAACTCCTTAAGCACAACGAGGGACTGGAGGATTTGGCTGTTAATCCTGGGAAAATGACAGCCATAAAAAACGTTGACTCATCCCACCAATCCATCCCTAAACCCCCCATTAGGCTGTTACCACCAGGAACAACACTGTGTGGGTTGTGCATGTGCAAACGAGCACAAAACCACAGCTGGTATTTCTAATTCCGTCCAACCCAAGAGATATATGATCTCAGAAGTAGCTGAGATAATTACACAAACTAAATCAAACCCAAATACTGAATTCCCAAGCCGAAAAAAAAAAAAAAAGATAAGAAAAATCTTTAATATGTGCTGCATATAACTGTTGAAACATTTGCTTTCCATCTGCGTGCTCTCTAATTTTTCTCGTCACATATTCTAATTACGAATAATGCTCGTAACACGTGCTTACACCTCTGCCATCCGCTGCTCCAAACCCTGCTGAGAGTCCAGAAACTTGTTACTCCTCATCCTGCGTAGAGCCAGCACATAATAATTCCACTTGTGATAACATAATAACTCAATTTTTGATCACAGAACTCGATTTGCCAACGCGTAATAACTCGAGCTGCGACTTCAGCGGGCATTAAACCCAAAAATGATTCTCTATTACAAAGAACATTGCCAAAAACTATTTCCTAGGAGCACAGTGGGCACTACACGAGAAATTGCTTTTTGAATAAATGTTCTTTCTTCCACTGATTTGCCACCGCACGAAGAAAAGCATCACTTTTTTCCCATATTGAGTTTCAAGACGGGCTCCATTACATTATATTCCATGATAGCATGGAATGCTTGTAATTGCAGCTTCAAATTCAGACTTGGAACTACTTTTGTTGCAGTGGATGCAGTTCACAAGGATTTTGACAATAGTGACGGTGAGAAAAACCTCTTTTCTAACAATCCCTCTTGCAGCATTTTATCTTTCCCCAACTCAGAGGCTTTGTAGCACAAAAGGGAATGGAGACCTCTATAAAAAAAAACCCTTATGCCTGTGAGAAGAGGAATTCAAGGGTTGGGAGATGGAAGGAAAGGGTAAAAAGTCGTGGCAGGATTTACCAATTCAGTTGCATGAGGTCTGTTTGTGTCAAATGCAACCCTGCAAGCAACTGGCTCATGGGAAGCTCTGATGTTATATTGCAAATAAAGTAATTAAGAGAAAAAGCAGGCTGAACATAAATTCTTCTGTAATTCAAGCTGTTAAGATATCAAGCCTGAATCCGAGAAGAATTAATACAGTTTAGTTTTTTACATTCATAATTCAATTTATTTAAGACTATTTTTAAAGTATTTTTTGATCATATGACAAGTAGCCTGTTTTATGAAAATATATGGAATAGTGTGGGACGTAGATTCTGCAAATACCTTTAAAACTCTGATATCAGCTGTGATATCTGTGGTAAAGATTCCATAAGTTCCATTGCTTGCATTTTTCTCTCCATGTGTGTTCCACTAGGCAGGGAGAAGCCTCTTGTTTAGCACC
The DNA here is from genome assembly GCF_003945725.1 of Corapipo altera. NCBI lineage: Eukaryota > Metazoa > Chordata > Aves > Passeriformes > Pipridae > Corapipo > Corapipo altera. The sequence goes on along the minus strand of NW_020884872.1, from coordinate 2,243,929 downwards.
TCTAAATAAAGATGCTGAATAAGTGACAGTTTATTTATGAAATATTGTATCGTTTGGTACAACTACAGCTGGCACAAAAATCCCTTAAACATATGTGGTTGTTTGCAAACCTGTCCAGTGAAGGTGAAAACAATAATATGTTTTTCCTTTGACCTTTTGCACCTGAAAATGTTGGATATAAAGCACACAAAGTTGTGCAAGTTATATTTTTTTCATATACTCTGCTTAAAATAGGCGTAGAAACTATGCATCATATTATAAGCACACACATGAGCAGTTTTCACTGCACTGCCTGTTTTTTTAAGTGAGGGATGTTCACACAAGTGCTTAAGATTACAGAATCAGAGAATCACAGGATGGTTTGGGTTGGAAGGGACCTAAAGATCCAGTTCCAACCCCTGCTGTGGGCAAGGACAACTTCCACCACTCCAGGTTGCTCAGAGCTCCATCCAGCCTGGCCTTGGACACTTCCAGGGATCCAGGGGCAGCCACAGCTTCTCTGGGCAACCTGGGCCTCACCATCCTCACAAAATCCCTCCCTAACATCCAATCTAAATCCACTCTCCTTCAATTTGAAGCCATTCCCGTTGTCCTGTCCCCACGATGCATTTCCAGGGCTCTATCTCTGTGGTTACTCAAAAGTGGCTTTAGGGCTGAGCTGAAAGGCATCTTGGCAAACCATAAATAAACCATTTGCCCTCAGAAACATTTTTAGGGACATGTTAAGTGCAAACCAGCCACAAAAGCTGAGAGAGAAACTCCAACTCTGCCCAGAGCTGGGTCAGGGCACCCAAACGTGCCCTTGCCTGACAAGCTCCGCTGAGCTTTGCCTAACCCAGCTACCTGCAGCACATCCCATCTGCTGTCCCAGCATTGTCACACACAGACCTACACCGGGCACATAAGAGGGTTGGTGTCCCTCCTGTGTGGCTGCTACAATCACCTGCTGGCAGAGCAGATGGGATTTGTCACCAACTACCTGTCTGACAAAGCTGGGTCTGAGGGGGTTCGTCGCCATCTGAGCGTAAAGCTGAGCTTTAGCCTGAGGCACCGTGTGGGAGAATGTCTCCTGACTGAGAAATTCCTTCACAAAGGATATACTTTTGCCATGGTCATGTATCCAATAAGTGACAGAGCTGGAAACAGAGTCCAGGAATCCCACAGAGAGGTTGGAAGGGACCACAGTGGATCATCTGGCCCAAGCCTAAGCAGGGTCATCCTAGAGCACACCCCAGATCAAAAACATCTTAATTTATAATTTTTAGAGGCAAAAAGCCACCATGAAGGATGAGGGTGCCTCTGCCAACCTTCAGGGAAAGAGTTTTGCTGACAAGGAGCAGGATTTCACTCTTCGGTATAAGAGTTTGATCTCTAAAGGAAGAGACACTCTGAGAAATGATGACTTAAGACTCCCTCAATATTTGCATGTCTTCTGCCTCCACATCCCCAGCAGTTCAGCACATCACCGGAGCACTGCTGATTTTAGTGACTGGTTGCCAGAAAATGGTACAACTTGGAGAAAATGGGGAGCTGGTTGTGCTGAGTAAGCCACTGCCATTTTGTCACAGAGTAGACATGGAGCTACAAGCACAGAAGGTGCACAAGTTCAGGCTGTCTTCCTCTATCTTCCGAGTCAGTGCTTTGTTTTCGACATTATTTGGACACCTCAAGTCTCAGCAGTAAGTCTGAAATGGAAAACAGTCAGCATTTTCAGGGTGCAGGAGCCAAAATCCACGTAGGAAACAAAATGTCTTCCACTGAAATAATAATGATGCTGCAAACTGCAGAACCAGTGAATCAGTTGGGAGAACTTAAAGCTGGTTTTGAACCTACAGAGTATCAAAGAGAATCAAAGATCTAACTACTTATATGAACAGGAGGTGGGGACTTTATATATCTATAAATCAATATGCAAGTGAGTGCTCCAATAATAATTTTATGTATATTAACATTTAATAGCTTGTGCTTTTTTAGTTTATGTAAATAAACCATATTGTACTGTGGTACCATATTTTCATGACATCCCTGTATTAAGCAGTTCTTTCTATACCAGGAACGAAGACATAAAAGACAGATGAACTTCTGAACCCATTTCCCTGCAGAATGCATCACAACTGTGAGGTTAGAGGGGAAAAAAAACCTTATGGACAGTCAAGACCCATCAGCCTGAGAAGTTTCCTCCCTCAACAAGAGAGAGTATTTTAGAGATGATAAAATACTACATAAATCTTCCAAGTAACTGATAAGAAAATGAGCAAGGTCATAAATTCTTAATATTTAACTCATCTCAACCCCACTGAAGAAACACTTTTTCAAAGAGAGTTAAATATAGCCAACCAGTAAAAGGAATCAATATAAAAGACATGACCACGTAGGGGCGAGGCAAAATTCTGGTAGTTCACCAAAAGAAGACAGAGAAATGGAAGACTTGCAAAGTTCTGATCTCCCCAAGCAAGATGGTCTCTCATAACACGTGACACAGGTTTTTATCCCCAGTTAATTAGGAGAGTTAATATGTTTCCAGCAAAGAATGTGGGCTGAAAAACTCCATATATCGACAATCAGCCTTTCTTTCCCACTGAGTGCAAACCAAGTGTTGTGTGATGCAAACAACAGCACGGGGCACGACATGCAAATGTACCCAAACACTCCCTAATTAGGATCAGCCATTAACCTTCAGTCGGTGGTCACCGAGGTCAGGACTGGGGATTCAGAAACCAACCAATTTACACCTCCCTCCCCACAGAGTCAGGTCTGCACAGGGGCCTCTCATCAGAAGTGTTTCCTATGCAACCACAGAACCTTTTACAGAGTCATTAGGCCCAATTAAAATTCAACTCAAGCTGGACAGTTGGCCTGTCCAAAGGCCAAGCTGCGTTTTCCAGTCAGCTGGAGGTAAACTAGAGCTACCTCGGCGTGTTTCAATCCATGCTGGTTTTCAGCAGGTTTGACTTAGCAAAGTTTTGTTAAAATTATCTGCTGCAAAGGGAAAAGACCTCCCCTGGCAGAGCTGGAGGCCGTTCCCTCTCCTCCTGTCCCTTGTTCCCTGGTAGCAGAGCCTGACCCCTCCCCGGCTCCCCCCTCCTGTCAGGGGGTTGCAGAACCAGAAGGTCCCCCCTGAGCCTCCTTTTCTCCAGGATGAGCCCCCCAGGTCCCTCAACCCCTCCTGCTGCTCCAGCCCCTTCCCCAGCTCTGTTCCCTTCCCTGCACATGCTCCAGCCCCTCCATGTCTCTCTTCCATGAGGTTCCAGACCTGGACACGGCCCTGGAAGTCCCTCAGCAGTGGCAGCACAGGGGACAATCCCTGCCCTGGGCTGTGCCCCTGATCCAAACCAGGTTCCATTGGCCTCTTACCCCCCTGGGCACACCTAGGCTCGTGTCCAGCCACTGTCACCAGCACCCCCAGGGCCTTTCCTGATCCTTTCCAGCCCCTCTGTCCCAGCCTGGAGCTGAAGGGAGTTGTTGTCACCCAAGGACAGGACCCAACACCTGGCCTGGTTGAACGCTGCACAATTGGCCTCAGTCCATTGAACCAGCCTGTCCTGATCCCTCAAAGACAGAAAACATGCTGTTGAGGCAGAAGAGTGCAAAATTTCCTCTCAAAAACACCAGTACTCTCAAAAGACCTGATCCAAACCAATTAAGTAAATGAGACTCCTTCTATTAACTTTCTATTTCTATTCAGCTGGCTCTCTGTTCGATCCCACGCAGCAAGATGGAAATTGTCTTCCCTTAAAAAAAAAAACCATCGTGGATTAAAGAGCATTTCTCACATTACAGAAGTTGTACTTCTGCTATTCAACCAGAAATGCTCATAGTTTAGTTCAATGTACTGTATTTCACCCCTTGCTGAACATTTTGATGGATGGAGGCGAGCGCAAAAGCCACACAAGTGGTAGTTCCTTCTTTGCTTGAAAACAGTTTGGTTTTCAGTGCTTGAGCTGCAGTAGAAGGAAAGCAATTTAGATCCTGGCAAATCAAGAAGAATCCACAAATTATTGGCAGCTTAAAATGCAGAGTGTTGGAGAAGCCCAGACTGCTACAAGCCACTGCCCAATATTTAGCAGGGCTACCAAAGGGTTGCTAACTTACAGCTGTTTTATTTCTTTTTATAAGACATTACAGACTTCCTGCAGAAGAGTAAGGATCCTGGGAAGAAGGACAAAGCCAGAAAGACACGTGGCTCAATATCAGAGAGAGAAAACAGCCATCAAAGGGGCAGGAATGAAGTTAGGGAACAAAAGCAGTAAGAAGAGGATACCAAAAAAAAAATAACCATCTACCCTGGCAGTCTCTGGATGCCACTCAAGAAACCCTTCCCAGGGTTTTACATGATGGAGTGCCCAGGGAATAAGTCTGTGGATACCCAGAGGCAAAGTCAGAGAATCATAGAATCATGGAATCATTGAGGTTGGAAAAGAGCTCCAAGATCATGGAGTCCATCCTGTGCCCGATCCCACCTTGTCCCCCAGCCCAGTGCACTGAGTGCCACAGCCAGGCCTTCCTGGGACACCTCCAGGGATGGAGACTACACCACCTCCCTGGGCAGCCCCTGCCAAGGCCTGACCACCCTTTCTGTGAAGAAATTCCTCCTGATGTCCAAACTGACCATCCCTGGCACAGTTTGAGGCTGTTTCTTCTCATCCTGTCCCCTTGTTCCCTAGCAGAAGAGTATGACACCCATCTTGTTACAACCTCCTGTCAGGGAGTTGTAGAGAGCAATGAGGTCTCCCCTGAGCTTCTTTTTCTCCAATCTGAGCCACTCCAGTTCCCTCAGCCTCTCCTCATATCAGTTCCTCTCTAGACCCTTCCCCAGCTTTGTTGCCCTTCCCTGGACACGCTCCAGTCCCTCCTGCTATGCTCCTACCTGGGCAGGAGAATGGAAATCTGCACCAGAAACAGGCCAACCAAGCTACATCCAACAGGAGTTTCCCCACAGGGGTGGTAGCACTGCAAACACCCCACATGTGGCTTCACGAATCTGTTCAGACACAGGGGAAGGAGAAGACATTTGTGTCCAAGTTCATTTCAGTTCTGGCTGCTCTCTAGAGCCACCAGCAAGGCCACCAGTGACTGCCAAAGCACAGAGGTGGTGTCATTATGGAGACACCTGTCCACGGGACCACAGTGATGCCTCTCACTTACCAAGGCCACCAAACAGCAGATGGTGGCAACCTTTGATGGCAACCAACACAGACAGGATTGGAAACAGCGAGTGAATATACATATATATTTCCAGCTTCCTTTCAACCAATTTTTTTCCATGGAAACATTATCTATTATGTATTAACTTACATGAAGTCCCAGACAAGGACTTGATCAAAAAAAACAACAACAACCTTCCTTTTACAGTGTAATACAAAACAGAACTGGCAAACTTGAGTGCCTGCTGTTTACATTTTACAGTGAGAGGGCATTTTCACACTGCCTGCTGCTGATGCTGCAATATTTCCACACCCACTTTGTTTTGTTGTTTGTTTGTTTTAACTCAGTTCACGCCAGAATTAACCTGAGAAGGCTCATCAAAAAATGTCCTGTCTTCTCCACGGCAAGGAGGTTGTGTCAGCCCTCTGCCTGCATTTTTGTTTTGTTCTACCATTGATCCCTTTACAAAAGCAGGTCAGCTCTGTGGCTGGCCTAGATAAAGCAGCAGGGATCCATCCATCCCTTACCCTGTCCCTGCTCATCAGCCAACTGTGCCCCTGCCCAGGTCACTACTTACTCCACATGTAGTTCTGGACCTACTAACCCAACCATTTCCACTCATGGGATTCTCGGGTGACTAAAATCCTGCAGCCTGCTCTTATCCACACATCTTTCACCATCAAAAATCAGTCTGTTTCCTCTTGTCCTGCCCCCTGTTCCCTGGGAGCAGAGCCCAACTCTCCCCCGGCTCCCCTCTCCTGTCAGGGAACTGTAGAGAGCGAGAAGGTCCCCCCTGAGCCTCCTTTTCTCCAGGCTGAGCCCCCTCAGATCTGTGGGATCATCCCTGGAGGCATCTGAGGAGAACAGCCAAGGCACCTGCTCTCCTCACACAGCACCGCGGACACGGATTCTGGTCCCTCCCAGTTTTGAGGGCCCGAGGAGCCAAGGTGGGGAAGCCAAGCTCAACCAAGCCCAACCTCCAGCCTTGTCCTGCCTTTCAAAGGCGAAGCAGGAAGCTAAAAGTGAAAATCTTCTGAGCAGATTGCTGGAAGATTGTCTGTGGCAGAGATGTGTGGGCGGCTGGCTGCCTGTCTGGCTGCCTGCCCACCACTCCTCGTACACCTCCGGGATGCTCCGTGCCATCCTCAGCCTCAGAGGCACAGGAGACATGCACAGACCTCTCAGGTTTGGAGAGCTTTTGGATCTGTGGTTGTTCAGGTTTCTATTTATGAGCCTGTTGTGTAATAAGGAAGTGTGCTCAGGGGAAAAAAAGAAAAAAAAGTGGCTTTACCATGTTGTTGCTGTGGTAGAAATTAGATTATAAGCCCTTATCACCACTTAGGAGTGGAAAGTGCTGAACCTCCTGGGTGAAGTTTTAAGGGCAAAATTCCTACTGACATAAATAAAGCCAAGATCTCATCCTGAATATTTGTGCATTTTCATGGAGAATTATCATTGAAATCCACTTTCATCACACAGCCTTCACTTGCATCAGCAAAGACAACCAACCAAAACAGAACATAACAAAAATTCTCCCCACAAAAATCAAAACAGCATCATCGTAACACCAAACAGAAGTGGACAATTTACACAAACCCTACCCTTTGACCCTTCACCACAGTTACAACTAAATCATCTTTGCAATGAATCAGGATTATTTATCAACTGACTGCAGCAAAGACTGCCCACAGCACCGCCAAAGCTTGTGGAAATGTTCCTAAGATCCTCTCTTCCTTTGGAAATGCCTGTACAAGCCAAAGAGAAATCTCCCAAACCCAGTAATGTGTTTTGGTTCAGATAGAATTTATTTGTGGAACAGCAGGCTTGAGTGATTACATGCTTTCTTGTTGCTTTCCGAGGTTAATATCCATTTGTGAAAATGAAAGTAGGAATGTGTTACTCTGTGTTTTATTAAATCACAGTAGTTACTGAATTTTAAGTGGCCTTCTCTGCTGGAAGTAAATCTCATGACATTGGCTAGCAAGTTTTGGCTGTATTCACTGCACAAAAGCAAACGGGCTGTGACTGCTTTATTTCTAATGCAGCATTTGTTGTTTTGTGTCTGTAATTTCTGACTTTCCCCAGAAGCAAGATGTAGGTAGCTTTTTGTTGTTGTTGTTGTTTTCCAAGCAAAAAAATTAAAATGTAAATTTGGTGCTATAATCATTTTTAACTCATCCATTTGCTTGCTCTGACATCTCCATGGAACTAGATCTGTGAATTTTATGAAATTCAGCTGTCTGGCTTCTTTTTGCCTGAGCTCTTTCTGGCAAAGGCAGATCCTCCAGTGACGTTAATGACTACAGATTCCTTGGCAAACATGGAAATATAACCAGTGACTCCACTGGAAATCTGCTGTAGGTAACCAAAATACTGTTTTCCTTAACATCTGCTAAGTTTCACATTAAGTTGTATCTGGGTAAGAAACAATTCAAGAGCAGTGACATCTTTTTCCTTAAAAAAAAAAAAAAAAAGCTCTGAATTTAGATCTTCCCATTTCTTTCTCATTTATACCAAATATATGTTGCTCTAGAACAGACAACCCCTGTAATAATTTTTCTTGTCCTCACCAGAAGCTTCTTCTGCTTTACTGTAAGATTTCTCCTGGCTGGGTCCCACCCCTGCATGGATTTTTCTCAGTTTTCTCACTTCTGCTCCCACACATCTCCTTTGGTGACCTTTTCCTGACTGCATGGAAATGGATCCCTTTTTGCAGGTTTGCCCCCTTGGCCCTCCTGCTTCCCAAGAAGCCAGGTCACATCTCAGTCACCTTTCCGTCTTTGTGGTTCACTGTATCCCAAAATGGGATTCATTTCAGCTAATTCCAGCTGTTCTTCTGCCAGGATCTAACCTACAGTAGTTGTAAAAACCCCCAGGGAGATTTCAGATGGGGAAATAACAGCAGGGGATAATTTATCTCATTATTATTTCAACCAGATCCGGAGCTGCCCAGGCTGTTGAGGTGCCTGTAACCTTTTCCTCAGGGAAAACTCTACTAAAAGGTTGACAGTTTTTAAACTTCAAAAGGCAAGAATGTAGCTGAATATGAAATAGGGGGATGGACTTTTAGATGGTAAAAGCTGTTCCATGACAAGAAAAGCCAGAGCAGAAATAGAAAGGATTTAGACACTCCTTTCCCCCCCCCCCCCCCCCCCACCCACTTGTTCCATGGAGGGTTTCAACCAGCTCAGGGAGTGGTGGCAGACATGAGCTTATCCTGCTGCTCCTGCACAGCCCTTCCTGCTGTCCTTCCTGATCTTCCCAGAGGTGTCTCAAGCTCCTCTGGAAGGGCAAACCCTGAGCACTATGACAGGAATTTCTCCCTGCTCCTTCTGCTTCCACGAGTCAGTGGTTTCTGGCACTTGTTCCCCTAAGAAGGCTCTGCAGCTTCTCTGGAGAAGGGGAAGTCTCTGTTCCCCGAAAGGGTTCATCCTCACCACTCTCCTTAGGGAACATCTCACTGTTGGGAACAAATGTACAACAAAACAAACAAACAAGGCGCTGCTGAGGGACCTCCAGGGCTGTGTCCAGTCCTGGAACTTCATGGAAGAGACCTGGAGGGGCTGGAGCGTGTGCAGGGAAGGGAGCAGAGCTGGGGAAGGGGCTGGAGCAGCAGGAGGGGCTGAGGGAGCTGGGGGGGCTCAACCTGGAGAAAAGGAGGCTCAGGGGGGACCTTCTGGCTCTGCAACCCCCTGACAGGAGGGGGGAGCTGGGGGGGGGTCGGGCTCTGCTGCCAGGGAACAAGGGACAGGAGGAGAGGGAACGGCCTCCAGCTGTGCCAGGGGAGGCTCAGGTTGGACAGGAGGAGGAATTTCTTGCTGGAAAGGATGGTCAGGCCTTGGCAGAGGCTGCCCAGGGAGGTTTGGAGTCCCCACCATGTTCTACCTTGAACCTGGGTAATTAGACAGAAAAATTAGGGTGGTGTTTCTTACCTGCCTAAATCCAAAGAATTAAGACTTGCTGCCTTTTTTTCTTTAATTTTTCTTTATTTTTTTTTCACTCTTTACCTCAAATGACAACAGTACATCCATTGCAATCTATGGGGCCTTTTTACTAAATTGCCACCAGCCTCTTTAGTTTGTTCCTTACACAGATTTACTTTTATTGATACAGATCCTTAAATTCTTAAATTCAGCGTCAGTTTACCTGTGACCCTTGGAGAAGACACCTGCAATGACACAAATAACAGCTGTCTGGCCAAGAATTAACATATTGGTGGGTACCTGAAGCCCTTTGAACACCACAAGAGGGACAGAACAGACAGAGGCAACATCAGCTTTCAGTTCTCTCCTTTTAGGACAAGGGGCTCCTTTCTTACTGTGCTGAATCAGCCTGAAAAGCACCGTGTTTCAAAATATTATTATTTTGTAGGAGCATAAGGCTTTTAAAGTAGTTATTACACACTTTGGAGCCTTACCAAAGACACCAACCCCCAGATAAAATTGTAATAAACAGTGGTAGCGAGAAAAGTAGCTGCTGCAAAGCCTAATTAAGCATTTTGATTAGTTCATACTTGCTGCATTTTGGCTGCTGTTTATAATTAATTTTATTATCTCATATCTGTCAGTGCTGGGGTTTTTTAACTACTTCTTTGTTTACTTAATTGAGCCATTTATAATCATCACTTTTGGAGAAGCGAGTTCTCCTCTTTGCCTTTATAACTGATCGTGTTCACTAAGCCTTTTTGCCCTTTCAATTCCAATACCCTTCATAGCACTGGCAGGATTAACCCCGAGCAAGAAATCACATTTCCAGTTGCAATTTTGGGGTGCTGAGCACCATTTCTTCCCCACAGTTAAACACAGACCTTCCTTTGCCTTCAGCAAACATGTTCCTGAAACATGTAACCCACTCCCCTCTCACACCAATTTGCTATTTGTGTTCATAATAGTGAATTATTTGTAACAGCGAGAGGTCCATGGCACAGGAATGTCTTGTGGGCACTGCCAGGAAAAGTCTGCAGAATTGGAGCCAGGACCACCAAATCAAACTGATCCTGGAGCAGGAAGGACTCACCATCTGTGAGAAAAGGCTGGGAGAACTGGGATTGATCAGGAGAAGAGAAGCTTTGGGATGACCTAATTGTGGCCTCCCAGGACCAGAAGGGAGCAACGAGAAAGATGGAGAGAGACTATTTCCAAGGGCCTGGAGTGACAGGACAAGAGGGAATGGCTTCAAAGTGACAGAGGATAGACTTAGACTGGATAGAAGGAAGACATTTCTTACAATGAGGGTGGTGAGGCTGGTACAGGTTGCCCAGAGAAGCTGTGGCTGCCCCTGGATCCCTGGAAGTGTCCAAGGCCAGGTTGGACGGGGTTTGGAGCAACCTGGGCTAGTGAAAGGTGTCCCTGCCCATGGCAGAGGTTTGGAAGGAATGTTTGAGCTTTAAGGTCCCTTTCAATCCAAAATCATGCTAAAATTCTATGGTTTTCAATATCTTACTTTAGATTTTGAACAATGAGACTCCTCACATATTTTAGCTTAGTTATCCCATCTCTCCAGTTTGAACTCAGTGAACAGAGGAGGGGGCTCACAGCCCAAACCATTTCATATTGCAGGGTTTGAGAGTTACCAGGGCAATGTGCTGATTACACAAATGAGGCACCACTGTGTAACAGGAAAACTGGGAATATCAGTGACTTGCAGGACCTTGAAAACCAGAGTCAAGTAATAGGTCTGGCATGAAATTCAAGAGCACAAAGTGCAGAGTCACAAATTAAACAGAAATTCCTGCCCTCAGTTATAAGCATGATTGGACTGACAAGGGAAGAGAAGGAATTGACTGTATCCTCCTCAGTCAGAGGATAACAGAGCCATGAGTGCAATATAACTGCAAAGAAGTAAATGTGATCCTACATCCCATCAGAGAGGATGTTTCCTGTAGGGGAAGGGGAATGTAGTTTCTGTTGTACATGACACTGATGAGCCCTTTGCAGTGATACTGTCACAATTCTGGTTCCTTCTGCACCAGTAAGATGAATTTAAACTGATCTTATACAGAGGAGGACCAGCAGGCTGAGAAGGAGAGCTCATGGCACAAGGGAAAAATAGCAAGAATTGGTCTATTCAACCCAGGAAAATAAAAGCAAAGAGGAGATCAAGTTATTCACTATATATACATTAGTTCAGAGGAAGGGAAGGTGAGAAAAGGGGGTAAAAATGGTTTTAAATTAGTGCAAAGTTCACTACTGGAACAAAAAGATTAAAAATAGATAAGCAAAATTCAAAAGTGCAAAGTCAAAGTGAGAATTTCTTCAGGATTTGTAGAAGGAATTAAAAAAAATCACAAATCAAACCCAAACAAAAAACAACAAAGAAAGAAGAAACCAAACAACAAAATATCATAAAAAATCAGATTGATCCATTACCCTGGACGTTGTTTTAGGCCTGTACTCCTAAGCCAGAACAGCATAACAGAGCTGAGAAGTTTTATAAACCAATTTTCAGGAAATGGGAGATTGAAGTAGAAACAAGAGGCAGAGGAAAGAGGGAGGAAAGACTAAAATCAGTGACAGAGAAATGCTGATGGACTAGACTGGAGTCCTTGGGGGCTGGATGAGATGGTCTCCAGATGTTCTTTCCAACCTAAGTCTTCTGTGATTCTGTGATTCTGTGATTCTGTGTTTCTGTGACTGCTCTATAATACATAAAATTCCACAAATGCAGTATTTAATTTGACCTCCATAACCAAAATTTACCCATCGAAAATTAAAATTAATAATTGGTTAGGAAATCCCAGCCAAAAACAGCTGAAGGCAATCACTTGAGATTTAAAGAGCTGAAATAATCACTCTTAAAAGGAGTAGAAGGGGATTAAAATTAAACAGGCCTCGATGAATTTAATTTGTTTGTGGGGAAACAGAGAAGCTTCACATTCTTGGTGTGTGTCCTGCAGTTTGCAAAGAAAGAGGAATACTGAGAAAACACAAAGATTCATTATCTGGGAAGACCAAATGGGATACTCTGGGAAAGATGGGAAGATTTTGCTCCTGCATGCAGCAAAATTCCAAGCTTACCATCGCGTGTCTGGTTGCAAAACAGCTTTACATAAGCAGCTTTTATAATGTTCCATGAAGATCAATAGCTTTAGGTTGACTTATTTGTTTTGTTCTGTCCCCCTGTTACAGAAGTATTTGATTGCAGACAGGAAAGTTGCTTTGTTGTGTCAAATTCCATCCAAAAATATCAGGAAATACAGACTTTACCCCACAAAATAGATAAAGGGCAAAGGGGAGAAGGTTATTGCCAAGCTCTCCATAATAAATCTTGGCAACTGTGACACCTTACTTCATATTTTTAGCCATTCCCTACCTTGACATCCAGAAATGGGAAGGTTAGCAAGTGAAATAGGATCTTTTGCAGAGTAAAGCAACCTTAAATATCAGGCAGGTTTTCGGAACATCTGGGCCAGGTTTGCCAGATCGCACCATGGAAGTGTCAGACACCAAAAAATCGTGCCTTGATGTGCAAATAAAGGAGAGGGAAAAAATGGGGGTGGTAAGCTGGGAAAGAGAATTCCCTCTGGTATTCTTCCTGCCAGAAAACAAAACCAGACAGCTTCCACCCACTAGTCTCTCCTTATCTTCCCCTCAGTTCCCAATGGCTTCCTCTGCAGAATTCCCCCGACTCCAACATGCCATAAAACCCACAGAGGATTTAAAATTACCCTTAGATTAACAAATTTTGACCTTTTGACAGTATTAACGGGCTGTGTGAACCAAAACTGTTTTAGCTGATCTTTAAGTAGATATTTCCAACCACATCTTTTCTTGCTGTTGTGCAGGAAAATAAAAATAAAAAAAAAAAAAAGAGCTCTCAGTGTTGCCATATGGGCTGAGGGAATATCTAGACTTACACTTTCTAGGCCAGGGAGAAAAAGCTTAATAACAAGAGGAGGAGCTCAGGAGGCTCCAGGCAAGGCTTCTCCAAAGCTGCCAGATGATTTGTTCCCCTTGGATATCAGAACACCCCCAGGCCTGATCATGGAATCACAGAATCATTTAGGTTGGAAAAGAACCTGCAAGATCGAGTCCAACTTTTAATTTCCCTGAGCTTTTGGTTTATGTTGGTGTCTGAGAGACAGGGGTCAGGATCAGCTGGATGTAATGCTGCCAAAGTGCACAATGTAATCATAAAACCAGAGGATTTTTGATGCATTCAGGAGTGATTTTGATATTTCCAGGTAAGTGCTGTAATTTTGAGAACATTGGAGAATCTTTATCTTGCAGATAAACAGTCATCCTTGGATACAGTTTAAAAAACACAGTCTCTTTAAAATAGTTAAAAATCAGAGTTTATACATGAAACACTATTCTGTGGCCAAAATTCTTCTGCAGACACATTGATTTATCTACTCACCCGTCCAGAGGGATGGAAAGGGAAAGCCAAATTTCAGAGCTTGAAGGGAAGAACCAGTTCCTCTGGCTCAGTTTCATGAGGCTTTAAACACACAGCACTGTCTGTAGAGCGTGGAATTGTATTTGCAGGATGCCCACAGGAAGCAAAACCCATACAGGAGGGATTGGCAAAGTGATCCAGGGCGTGAGAAACTGCAGTATAGGTACCAAGCTGGTATTGAACTCACGTGCAGATGTGAGACAACAGCTGGACACGAGTCCAGGTGTGCCCAGGGGGGCAAGAGCCCAATGGAACCTGGATCAGGGATGGTGTGGGCACAGCCCCAGGGCAGGGATTGTCCCCTGTGCTGCCACTGCTGAGGGACCTCCAGGGCTGTGTCCAGGTCTGGAACCTCATGGAAGAGAGACATGGAGGGGCTGGAGCATGTGCAGGGAAGGGAGAGGAGCTGGGAAGGGGCTGGAGCAGCAGGAGGGGCTGAGGGAGCTGGGGGGGCTCATCCTGGAGAAAAGGAGGCTCAGGGGGGACCTTCTGGCTCTGCAACCCCCTGACAGGAGGGGGGAGCTGGGGGGGGGTCGGGCTCTGCTGCCAGGGAACAAGGGACAGGAGGAGAGGGAACGGCCTCCAGCTGTGCCAGGGGAGGCTCAGGTTGGACAGGAGGAATTTGTTGCTGGAAAGGGTGGTGAGGCCTTGGTAGGGGCTGCCCAGGGAGGTTTGGAGTCTCCATCCCTGGAGGTGTCCCAGGAAGGCCTGGCCGTGGCACTCAGTGCTCTGGGCTGGGGGACAAGGTGGGGATGGGGCACAGAAGGGACTCAGTGATCTTGGAGAGCTTTTCCAACCTCAGTGATTCTGTGATTCTGTGATTCTCTGATTCTGAATTAAGTAATGCTGACATGGAGCTGCACAAGCTTGCAGGATAAGGTCGTGGGAATGCTTCATGCATTCACATTTTGTACTGGGAGCTGGGGGTTCACTGAAATACAGGGATCTCCATCAAAATCACTCCTAGAGATATGTTGGCAAGTGATTTCTCCTTGTGTAAATACCATGTTGCAGTGGTCAAATAAAAACTGGAGAAGGATGATGATGGGTCAGATCCTAGTTTAGGCAGCTTGTCTCCACATAATCTCTCCACAATTTCTGCACAAACCCCAGAAAATTAACAGGAGGTGAGGGAGATAAAACCCTCCAGAGGACAGTTCAGAACTGAGGATTATTTTAGATGCTCTGACCTCTGTGAGCTCCTCTCCTCAAGGGCCCAAGCAGAGTAGACTCCTAATGTAACAGCCCAAGGTTAGGCATCTAAAGTAGGATGCACCAATCCCCCCCATCTCTTACCCTCATCAGCTCATGCCTCCACTTTTCCCACTGTTCAACAAATGTACTGCCCAAAACCAACTCCAAAAACCCTCATGTTGATATAAACTGGTTCCTGACAGAAACTGTTCCCTCAGGCAAAGCACAAGCCTGGTGAAGTCAAGTCCTTTCTGGGACTATGTGCCCAAAGGGTGGTGGGAGGGATCTCTGAGTCAAAGCCCATTAAGTGAGATCACCCTGAACAAGCAGATTTGGGGGCTGCCAGTTCAAGAACTGCTTTGGCCTTCAACTGAGATAGAAAGGAAAACAAAATCTCAGTAAGGCACCAGTCAGGCAGTTGCCTGGGACCTTAAGAAAGGAGCAGGAATCTTTTCTGTGTGTCTTAGCACAAGTATTAATAGACTCTGAGAGGTTCTGCAGGGACATTCGTGGAGCTGACACTGAGTAAACTGCAACTGAGACAAATAGATTGAAGGGACACTGCAGGCTAAGTATAAAATAATTATTTGTGCACCTGTTCAAGAGCCATTTTACTCTGTGCCCCCCAAGAGAAAAAGAGCCATTTGGAAAGCACGAGGGTTTGTGCAATTAAATGGTGCTATTATGGTTCCGAGCTCAACGTGACCACTCATGTGCTGCTTCTCCTGAAATATTTAACAATTAATAGAGATAAGAGGCCCTGTCACGCATCAGGATTGTGAACTCAGAAAGGATAAGATCACACATATCCTTGTTTCACATAAACCCTCTCTCCATTTTGAATATGCCCATTTTTCCTGCTGTGTTGGCAAACGAAAGCATGAAAAAAAAAAAAAAGAGTAACAAGTAGGGCAGACTCTAGAAAAGCAACTTCAGATTGGAGAAAGAAACTATTCCAGTGGATTTGCTCCCAGCACAATGGAAGAGATTTAAAGAAGAGTAGTTTGCAGGAAGGAATTAATAGTTGTGTAAATCTCCAAGGAAGAAGAGGTCTCATATTGCTCTTTTCAGTGAGTTTCCCTTTTATGGGAAAAGCTTAAGAAACTAGAACACAGCCATTTTTTAGCCTAACATGATATAATACATCCACCACACAATTGCATGGGCTCAGATGAGATTACAGAGAGAGAAGAAAAAAAAAAAAGAAAAAGATTCCCAGAAAGTACATTAGGAAATGTAGGAAGGTGTGAAGAAAGGGTGAGGTGAGAAAGGAAATACAAATAAGGAGATCTTACAAGCTAAAGCAGTGCTGGTTTAAAATACTACTTTTGTCTCAGAAGGAGAAAAAAATGAGATCACTGGTGATCCATGGCCACAGAGCACAGATGGAGCTGGGCTGGTAGCTAATCAAAGGAATAAGAATACAGAGCAAATGATATGACTTTTCAAAGTGCAAATTGTTATTATTTATGTTACCCAAAAAGCCACAGCCTCATTCTGCTTCCCACTGAAGAGGTGCATTGGTTTGGAATACAGGTGATTTAACAGAGTGCAGATACAAAAGGTGAAGCACAAGGTGGACTAGCCTGGAAAGGATAATGATTCTGCTTTTCAGCCAGGTTTTCCAAGCAAAGGAGGTTTAAGTGAAGTGTCTGTCCATGTCTGAAGGTGTGCACCTGCCTCCTTGCACGGCAGCTGCCCTTCCTTCCCAGGAATGTGGGATCTCTTGGCCAGTTTCAGCCAAGCCTGGGAGTGGGAAAACAATGTCAAAGGTCCCTTCCCACAGACTCCATCAGCAAGGAGGGTGGGTAAAGGTGCTGAGAAGTGCCCTGAAGGGGTTGGAGGTTTGTGCCTCAAAGGAATGGAGGTTTATGCCTCAAAGGGATGGAGGTCATGGATTCTCCCCCTCTGGAGACATTCAAAACCCACCTGGACACATTCCTGTGTAACTTCCTTTGGGCCACCCTGCCTTGGTAGGGAGGTTGGACTGGATGATCTCCAGAGGTTCCTTCCAACTATAACCACTCTCTGATCCTGTGATTCTGTTTGTGCCTCAAGGAGGGTGGAGGTTTGTTCTCAGGGCGAGCCCAACCCTTGTCATGCACCAGAGAACTCCTGCAGGACACAAACCCAGGTATTTGTGGGACACCTGGATACACCCGTGGTTTCCTTCTTTACTGCAAGAGTGGTGAGAGAGGAGGAGAAGGGAGATTGTTACAAAGGGTACGTGCCTGGATATGGACTGATAGGTCATGTAGGTTAGAAGAAGTGATAACATGATTTTCTTCTAGGCCTGTGCTTTATACCAAAATTAAACCAGTGTGTCCTGGAAGTCTCTGCCATATGTGCATAAAAGGAATTATTTGACAATTTAATTTCAGTTCTGTAATTAATCACAGTTTCATTAGTACTGTAGATATATCCGGTGCAGTGGAGGAAGGTGTGCAATGAAAGTCAAAGAGGGAAGTTGGAGCCAGACAAATTTACAAGAAGATTGGAGAGGGAACTTTTCACAGGGGCCTGGAGTGACAGGACAAGGGGGAATGGCCTTAAGCTGAAGGAGGGCAGGGTTAGATGGGATACTGGGAAGGAATTCTTCCCTGTGAGGGTGGTGAGACTCTGGCCCAGGTTGCCCAGAGAAGCTGTGGCTGCCCCATCCCTGGAAACGTTCCAGGACAGGCTGGATGGAGCTCTGAGCAGCCTGATCTAGTGGAAGGGATGACACTTAAGGTCCCTTCCAACCCAAACCATTCCACGATTCTCTGATCCCTCCGCGGGAGGGGGGGGGGGGGGGCGCGGGCATACGGGGGGCGCGCATCCCACAGTACGGGCCGGGGGGGTGAGCGGGAAAGGAGAGCGGCGGGTTCTCACCCCCCACACGCCCTCTACATCCCGCATCCCCACCACGGGACCCCACCGGGCCCGAGGCGGGGGGGAGCGGCTCCGGCGGCTCCGGCGGCATCATCGGGGCCGCCCCCGCGGAAGGTCCGCGCCGCCCCCGCCGCGCCCCGCGCCGCCCGCAGAGGGCGCTGGTCCCGCTCCGCGCCCGCCCCGCGCCCGCCGGGCG
>NW_020884872.1:2168034-2221126 GCF_003945725.1 Corapipo altera | reverse complement strand
TGGGGGGAACAGGAGCCAGGCTGAGGGGACCAGGAGCCAGGCTGAGGGGGCGGCGTGGCCCCGCTGGGCGGTCAGGGAAGGTTCACCCTCCCCCGGGGGAGAGGGACAAAGGTAGCGGGGGGGACGGGGGTGTTCGCCGAGGGGTGCCCGTCTCCTCTTATTCGGAGGGAGAGCGAGCTCGGTATCACCATGGCGACCTGAGGGAGGAAAGAACTAAATAAATAAATAAGTAGGAGATAACTCCCCCCGCACTTCCACTCCCCACCACACGCTCCCCCCTCCACGGTCAGGTCCGGTCCCAAAGGTGGAGGAGGAAAGATACCACTGACAAAACTTTCCTCTGGTGGTAAAAGCGGCTGGCGAAGGGTCGGGGGAGCGCGGTGGGGAAGGGGCCGCCCAGCAATGTTCAGAGGGGAGCCGGGTACCCCCGAGCTGCCGTGCCCGGAGCATCTTCTCGGGGCGAGCTCCTCATGGCTGCTTAGGATGCTCATCGCTGCGCCACCCGTGCCCCCCGTCCCCATCCTCCCCCTCCCACAGCCCCGGGGCTCTTTGCCTTCGCTCCGGCCCCGCTTCAGCACCGCGGAGAGCGGCTGGAGCCGCGGCGGCATCCGAGGGATGCGCGGGGGATGCGCGGGGATGTGCGGGGAATGTGCGGGGAGAACGCGGCTCGGGGGGCTTTGAAACGCGCTGGGAGGATCAGGGAAACCCCCCACCGATGTCCCCCTGCCTTTCTCTGCGACAGTCACCCCCCCACCCAGCACAGGACCGGGTGTCAGGAACCAGAGGAAGCCTCTCCCGGGGCCGCTAAACTTTGCTGAGGCAAATTCGTGAGGGAAAACGCGTTAAAAAACCGGCATCTTTTCCACGAAGTCGCTCGGGGTTGTTTCTTATGGCTCTTTTGGCGGTGGTTCTCTGTAACTTGTGATGGCAAACTGTGTCCCCAGCAGGGCTGTTCACACACACAGCACCCGTGAAGTGAGCCCTGCAGAAATTGTGGAAAATAACGTGTGGTTTCGGCTCGTTTTCCTCAAGAAAACTCGCTGAGAAATTGCACTTTTAGCTTAGGGAGCCATCCCACTGCTGAGGGGCACAAACATGTGGAGTTTGTGCTGGTCAGTCATGATCAACTAACTGGAAAAACACCTCCTGATCGATCCCTGTTCTCCTCAGACATTTGGTGACCAGTTTAAATAAATGCACAGTGGGAAGGGGGGAGAGGGAAAGCATTCAGGCTAGTGATAATTCATCAGAAGTCAAGATATATATTCTGTGATTCTGTGATGTATTTCTTGCACTGATAGGTTGTAAATCATTGGCTCGTGCTACCTATACATATCTCATGCTGGTAGTTACATATGCAATTATTGCTTCAGACTATGTGAAAAAATAGTCTAGAAAGGCAAACAGCATAATTAATAATATTCACTGGGGAAGATAGAGATGGATTAGTCACTTTTGTGCTGTTCACCGTGTCAGGATGTTCTTTTTTCATTAAGCAAACAAAATTTATTTAATCTTGCCTCAGCCCTGATAGGCAGTAAACTATAGATTCATGGAGAATTATTGGTTTGGAATCCAAATCCCAGTACAGATTATGCTTTAACTATAAGCAATCTGTCAAATCACAGCAGCCACTGGGCTCCTTCTCGCTTATAAATTATCTGTTTCAAGTAAGTCCCAACCTAGCAGAGACAAGCACATGGGTGAGTCCTATGTAAGTACAGGATTTTGTTGGGTTTTGTACCTATTCCCATCCCTGGAAGTGTTCAAAACCAGGTTGGATGGGGCTTGGAGCAGCCTGGGCTAGTGGAAGGGGTCCCTGCCCATGGCAGGGGGTTGGAACTGGGTGATTTTTAAGGTCCCTTCCAACCCAAACCATTCTGTGATTCTGAGCAGGAACTCCAGGCAAGTTCACTGCCAAGAATCACAAGCTGAAGTCCTTTTACAGGTAGATCCACATTTTGCCCCAGCTACCCTTCTTGACCAGCCTGGTGAACTAATGAATTCAACCTTTATGGAAATGGAGACCTGAATTTCTTATTGATGGGTCTCACATTTTGGGACCTGTCTGCCAGGGAGTGTGGAAATAAAGGACTGAACTGTAAGTAGGAGCTCGGGAACTCATTACTTTCCTGTGGGAAAATGAGGAGAAGTAATAGAACACAACTCTTCAGGGTAGTTACCAGACCATTTATACTTGAAGCTATTGATTTAGTTACATAAGGCAGTGCTCCTGCAGTGTCGGAATAATGCTGTCAGATAATTACAAAACGACTTTGCCTTATAAGCAAATAAGGAAAAAAACTAATTGTGGCAACACCGAGAGAAAATCCCACAACCACAGCCTCGATCAGTTGAGTAAAAGACAGAATCCTTCATGGAATTTCTGCCACTGCATTTACACCACATCGAGTTTCCCAAAACACATAATTTCACTGCAGAAAATGCTCACTTGATTTTCATAAACATGTGTTTGTAGCCTTGTTTTATATCCATTTTATTGAAGCCTGGAAGGAATACAAGATATCTCCTTCAAACTATGCAAGAGAAATAGAATTTAATTTATATTTTCATAAAATATCCACCACAAGGGATATATTCAAATATTTCACAGATATAAGCTTTATGTTGTTCTTTTTTTCACCTACAGAATATCAGTAACTCTGGTCACTGCTGTTGTAAAGTTACTCAGTTTGTCATGATCTTCTCATGGTATTTTTACAAATACAAACAATTTTACTCAGGGCTTGTTTTTATGCTTCTATAAAAGCTAAAAGCAAAATAATTCACATTAGGACTCTCTCAAATAAATTAAATTATGTCTTAAGTCACAGTGCTTGGTGCATTGTAAAGATCACATTTCTGTTTTATAATTTCTTTTATTTTCATTGTTGTTAAAAGCTTTGTAGCTCTATTCAGAGTTGTCATCATCTGCTTGCTACAGAATGTTATTTTTAATTAGGACAATTAAACACTGGCAGTTTTTTAAAAGCTATAGGGTTTAGGTTGATGTGTTTGCTACATTTATGTGGATTTTTACTGGTGGAGGCAGCTTGATAGTAGGAAAGTATTCCTAGTAAAATAAGTATCAATATTTACATATTGATCATGCAGAAAGAGTGAAATGTTTCTTAACAAATACCAAATTTACCAGTGAGCCCAAGGGAAAAGTTTTAATCTCATTCCCACTTAATAGTGACTTTCTGGAAGATTGTTTTTTGGGTTTTAGTTGTTTGGTTTGGGATTTTTTTTTTGCCAAAAACTGTGGATAGGATGCTTTGCTAGGATGCTGCTGATGTTGGAAATACAATTTGATGTTTTAATTATAGTTGGAATAAAAGTATTGAACGAAATAGGGTTACTAACTCCACTTTTAGCACACACCCACTGCAATTTTTATTTATGCCCAAGGACACTGGATGTCCTGGAAGCCTGGAGGCTTCTGACTGAGCCTCCTGACTGGGTTGTGGGGTCTCTGCCAAAAGGAAACCCCACCCCAGGCCATCCCAACCCCACATAAAATGCAGGAGGTGAATGGGAACAGTCCTGTCCATGCAGGTTCTGGAGGAGGAAAACCTCTGTGATCCAAAGCCATATTTAGAGGCTGGAATTTTTCTGTCACATCCATTAGTATGGCAAGTATGAATCCTGTCTATAAGGAAGTTCAGAGCACCTTTAACTCCTCATTTAACTCGTGTCCTCATCCTCATTTAACTCATCACCCATGATCTGCTTCGTAGAATATCAGACAGGGCCAAGGGAATTGGACAGCTGGAGAAACACATCTTTCTTATATTTGAAAAGCTCATAAAAATGGATTTTTGCAGTCTATTCAGAAGCTTTTACATATGGCCAGCAGAACATCCTGCCCTCAGACACAGGGCAGAAAAGAAAAAGGGAACAAATTTTAGAGTTCTTAAAGAACAGGTAATTTCTACCAGCGGTTCATGTGAATGGACCCTCAGAATCACACAATGCCCAGGAAAATCACAGAATTATAGAATCACTGAATGGTTTGGGCTGGAAGGGACCTTGAAGAACATCCAGTTCCAATCCCCTGCCATGGGCAGGGACACCTTCCACTAGAGCCTCATCCAACCTGGCCTTGAACTCTCCCAGGGATAGGAGGGAAAATCCCCAGGAGTGCAAGGGCTGTGCACAGCCCTGACTGCAGAAGTCCCAGTTTATGGCAGAGGTTGCACAAGAAGCTCTGACATGAATGCCAAGAGCTGCTAAGAGAAGTTTCCCCTGGAGTATTAGTGAATAGAGCTTTGAATTAAAAAACAGCCACAAGGCAAAAAGCCCATGTTGCTTCTGTTTGCCACTTACAACCTCAGGTTAGACAGTAATGGTTGCTGGAAGTATATATTCACAATATGCACCATTCTTCAGTTTGATATTATTTATTTCCAAGAAGTATTTGCTTTCTTGTCTCACTTGGGTAGGAAAATAATGTAGTATATCCAAGGGCAGAACAAGCCTTGCAGTCAGAAAACTCTTAACATTTTCACACATAGCTTGCAATTCACAGGAGTAAATTATGATTCCACAGAGATTTAAGGGGTTTTTTTAAAGCATCTGCATTAATAACAGTGTATGTGTCAGTGCAGACAGTGAAGGCTCAAATACCTAAGCCAGAGAGCCTGCTGTTAATCCTCACTGCCAGGGACCTACCTCCCCTTTCTGGCATGTGCAGAGTGAGTGGTTCTGAAACTCAGCTTCAGACTTTGACCTCTCTGTGGTCATCTGAGCCTTCAGAAAAGCCTCCCAACCACAGGAAGTACCTGACTCATCCTAACACTGAAGAACAGGCTGCCCAGAGAAGCTGTGGCTGCCCCATCCCTGGAATTCTCCAAGGCCAAGTTAGACGGGGCTTGGAGCAACCTGGGCTAGTGGAAGGTGTCCCTGCCCATGGCAGGGCTGGAACAAGATGATCCTTCAGGTCCCTTCCAACCCAAACCATTCTATGATTCTGTGATTCCATGACTTTGGGATGCTGGCACAGATGTAAGTGTGAACTCTGCCCTTTGGGGCAGTGCCACCTGATCCTCGTGTGCCCCCTGGTTACAGACAGTCTGGGTGGGGAGAGGAGCTTTAACACACAATTGGATGTGGTTTCACAATCCATCACAGGCCTCCAGAAACCTAATCTCGATTTAATTTCCCTTCCTACACTTTGACCTGACTGTGTTGGGTCTTTAAGTTCAGCTTAGACAAGTCCCAGGTCTGATTTGCCACTGTCACAGCAGAGATGGCATTCCACAGGCAAATAAACCCTGAAGATCATGGGTCTGTACAGCTGTTCTCTGTTGTTCCACACTCATTTAATCCATACAGACTGTTGGAGTCTGACCTGACAAAGCCACCACACACAGAGGTTTTTTTGGGACTCGCTGGAGCAGAACACTGGGGCTTGTTTTGTGATGAAAGCCAAGTGCTGGCATTTGTGCTGAATTCTCAAAAAAAAAACCCCAAACCTTCTGGACAAGAAAACAATAATGTGCAGATTGAAAGGGCGAAGCAGGAGGCTGAAAGAACGAATGACATGATGAGAGAGAGAGACCACATGAGAGCATAGTTAATTCAATGCTCTAATCAACTGTGTTCTGCAGTGCTTTATCACCAACATCCCTGCATTTCCCTCACCAGCTCAGAACACTTTGCAGCATTGCAGGAAATCCTCTGCTTTTTGCTTTTAAGAAAATAATCTCTTTGTGCCTTGTCAATACAGACAACTTCTGTCAATGAAAGCAAAGGAGAAATTATCATGTAATTTAGTATTTATCATAATCAAGAGCAGGGGTTCATTAGAATGATGAGCAATTGCCAAATTATTTCTCAAAATATTAATTTGAAGAACGAGTAAAGGGTTTTTCCTACCTCTTCCTGCTTTTTTTTCTCCCCCCATCTCCTGCTGACACAGAGAGTCTGCAGCTTCTATCAGCTCCTCAGATCAATTTCCCATTCCTGAAAAGAAGCATTTATGTTAAATGATTGCAATTAAGAACCTTCTCCCAGCTCAATAGCTGTCTGGACACGGAGAGGTGATCCCCCATTGATTTCCATGGGTCCAGGCTTCCACAGAGAAATCTTCAAAAGGCAATTTCCTGGGCTTCTTAAAGTGCCATAGAATAGAATCATAAGGTCATTAAGGTTGGAAAAAAACCTCTAAGATCAACCTGTGACCCATCACCATCTTCTCAGCTAGACCAGAGCACTGAGTGCCACTTCCAGTTGTTCCTTGGACACCTCCAGGAGTGGAGACTCCACCACCTCCCTGGACAATCTGTTCCAGGGCTTGAAAACCCTCTCAGGAGGAATTCTTCCCGAAGTCCAACCTGTCTTCAGAGCTCCTACACAGACCTGTACTCACTAAACTTCTTTGCATGGTCCTGCATCACTGCCTTCCTGGCTGGCTGATAAAACCACCAAGTTTAGGCAGAAGTCAGGCTTATTTTTATCTCACATTGTTCCTGACAATCTCCAGCTGCAGCATGAAGTGCCTCAGTGCTTTCTGGTCTCAGAGGTGGCCTGAGACATCAGTGCTGGAACCAAGATCAGGAGCAGGGAGAAGGCAAATATGCCAGGAAAAGGAAGGAATCCTTTTTAAGTAATTAAAACCAGTGGCTGTTTAATGGTTCCAGGATTGCCATGAACTGAATCAGGGCCTCTGTTTCAATGCAGGAGGTTGAGCTGGAAGGGAGGTAAAGGAAGATATTCCAGCTTTGGTACAGCCCAGTGCTGTGCTCTCCTTAATCTGCTGCTGGCTCTGCCTGCTGCAAGTGCAGGAAAACAATCCAGTTGGATAAAAAATAGATAAAATGCCTCATTTCTTTACTGAATGGGAACAGGGGACAATCAAATCTTCACCCACCACCATTTGTGCAGGGGAGGAGGGGGAGGGAGGCAGCTGGGTCACCCAGTGGGGTTGTGCACATCAAACTGGGGATGTCCCATAAAATCCAGTGTCTCTCCAGTAATCTCACGATTGTGATTTGTTGTATAAGAATTGTAATACTTCAGGTAGTCAATCATGTTAAATAAACTAGATCCCTGTTTTTCTCAGCCAAGTATCCTGCAGGGATGTGAACAATCTTTAGGAAGCTGCTGTGTTCCATCTACGAGGCATAATTACATTAAAGCATAAAGTGCATCACAAGTAGTCACAAACAAAGCAATGTCAATTTACTTACCAGAATCCCTAAATTATACCAAAATTACCATTAGAACCAGAAAGAGAAACGAACAAATTTGTAACTTGTAGTTCTTAAGAAAATATTCCGGTGTCTGTAGTATTCTAGTGATAGCAACTGGAGTTATATGTTGGATACTAACAATTTTTTATGGTAGTTGTTTGTAAGTGTTGACTTTGCACTTGTGAGTGTGTGTGAGAACACAGATCTCATGTATCTCTTCTCCAGACTTCCATCAAATTTTTCTCTACAATGGGACTTAAAATTTTTAAGAGGTGACCACAAACTTTTGCTGCAGCTCCAGATTCTGGGTCTGAGTTCTTTTTTTCTGGTCAGTGAAAGGGAAGCTGTGCAACAATTTAAGAAGATCAAAATATGGAAGGAGTGGGAAGGAGAAGGGCTCAATGGAGAAAGGATAAAGACATACAAAAAGAAAGGGAAGGGAAGGGAAAAAAGCCCTAGAATTGGATCATGAACACTCCCATATTTGGAACAGTCCATTCCACAATTCTGGGATGGCTCACTGGAATGTGGGCTGATTTTCAACTTGTGGATGTTGCTGATCACTATTTCCCATCCCTTTATCCCTTACAACCAGCAAATTTGGAGTCTAAGGTACAACAGATAATACACTGAATTTACGCTACCAAGACCTTTGCTTTCTGGATATATAAAAAATACATATTTTTTAAAATAATTGCTTTTTATAGATCTAAACTGCTCTGCAGAAAAGAAATAGAACCCAGTGTGTATAAACAGCAAATGTTGCTACTGCCACACTGCATTTCAGCAGCACTTGCTGCAGGAAACAGCTTTGCTTTTTCATGAAGTAACACACAACAATAGCAGATATAAAACCAGGGCTTGAATGAAATAGTGAATAAAACAATTAAAAAAAAAAGAAAAAGACAGGTAGACAGAATGAGGAAGAAGTTCTGCTTGGAATGTTTGCAAAGAGCAGGACTCATGGTTTGTTTGTTGGCTTGTTTTTAATTACAGCTGCTTTCAGAAGCCAGACTGGTGGGTTTGAGGAGTCACACCCAACTCATACCTTAGAAGAGAATTAAGCTGCTGGAGGGCAGGAAAATCGGGTTGGCTCATAGAGTTGCTGTAGAGGAAAGATTTATGGTATTATCATGAGGGGAAAAAATAATAACAATAGAAACTGGAGGAAGCCTGGCTGGAAATGTGTAGGAATAGTAAAACCCACCAAGCTGTTACAGAAATAGAATCAGGGAAAACACGAGATCTCCGTGTGCATTTTAGCCCAAAGAGCATTAAAGTCTTTCTGTTAACTTCAAGGGGTTTCATATCAGACCTTAAATGTAAATTTATTTTAAATAGGCCAGGCTACAGGAGAGAGAGAGGCCTGATGTGCAGCTTCCTTAGCACAGCTCGGGGTGACTCCATTCCTTCAAACTGTCACCAGAAACGTCTGGATAATCCAGCCTCGACTTTGCTCCTGTTTGCACTGCCAGCAGAGAGAGGGAAGGTGATCCACTCACCCCTTCTAGAAACATCTGCAAATATTCCACAACCCCTTTTCCACTATGGTGATTTTTGAGGTGCAGTTCCTCACGTTTTGCAGTAACACACGTGGTGCTCCCATGGGAGTTGTGCAGCTCCCCAGGATCAAGCAGCACATTTTTAACAGATGTGGCTTTGTATCAACTTAAATATCTGCCAGGAGCTGGAGCCTGAGAATTTCTGCTTGACCTTTAATTAAGATCAGCCTGCTTTTGGTCCGAAGCGTGGATCTGGGAGTAAATATGAAAATATATTTCAAAGTAGGTTATTTTAAAATTAATGGCTGTTGCAACCAACAGGGAACGTGAGTCACCAGTAGTTGAGGTCAGTACACCTGAAATGGTTAAATAAAGAGCCCACCTGTTATATTATACATATTATTTTTAAAAATTCAAAATAAAGTCAAATTTATGCTATTCCTACTTTCCCTCAATGAAGTTTTTCACAAGCAAGCAGTGCAATAACAGCCCCATTTCAATTTATGGCAGCAAGTCCAACCAGTTTAAAAGCAAAGCAAAAAATATTTAAATTAGCTGTTTGTACAGATCACTGTGATGAAGGAGAAACTAAGAAGAGAGGAAAATCTATATTATAACTGAAAAAGATATCATGGCTCACAAGAATTCTGGACTAAATCCTGTATAAAGAGAACATTTTCAGTAGGAAGCAAACATTAGATCAAAACTTCTATTCTCGAATTGTGGGCCCATTAAAAGGCCAAGTGACGTTCTATTAAATGTGTAGGCAGAGCTATCCCATAATTTTCAAGGCAAAGACCATCTGAGGAGCTGGGCTGTGCAGTTGGAAAAGGTGAGAGCGAACGGTGGCAACCGAAATGACAAGAAATCTTCATTTTGTTCCTGAAAACAAGGCCTCAGGCACCTCCTTCCGAGCAGAAGGGGGAGAAAAATCAGGCTTCACTGTTTGCAAATTACACAGAGGGAGAACTCTGAATTTCTGCAGTAATTTCTGGCTCCAGGCAAGCTTTTCATTTCACTGAAATCTGAAGTTGAGTGAGGCTGGACCCAAAGCACATATTCCTCAGTTCAGCACAGTCACATTCCAAAAACTGGATTTTGTGAACTGGCCCTCAAAGTAAGTTGAGCATCATTGGTGAAGATGCACCATCATGAAAAAACCCACACCACAAACAAAACAAAAGAACCACACACCCCCCAAAAAAATCAAACAGAGCTAAACTTCAAACCCTACTGTCCAGTTATAACTTTAATTATTAAAGCCATAATCAATAATGTAGATTTAGCACTTCTGTTTAGACTCACACAACGATGTGGGAGGCAAAAAGGAGGAGAAGAGTGTAGTTTGATGCAGAGAGAGGTCAAAATTAGAACTGTTAGAACTAAAAGTTTAAAAAAAAAGTTTGAAAAGTTTCTCTTCCAAAAAAATCCATGGTCTTGGTCATGTTCTTTGATTTCATGTGTCTGGAAATAGCTTTTTATTTGAGAATATTTTCCACAGTCCTCCCAACTGAAGAAAGGATAATCAGCCTGTTCCCTAAATCCACCTTCTTATCTTTCTTAAAAGGACAATATATCATTTTCATGTTTACAGTCATAGGGCTACTTCTCATGTATTTTGATTTTAAAAGGTCTCATGTTCATCATTCTAA
Source organism: Corapipo altera (assembly GCF_003945725.1). Lineage (NCBI taxonomy): Eukaryota > Metazoa > Chordata > Aves > Passeriformes > Pipridae > Corapipo > Corapipo altera. Next base: position 2,210,776 of record NW_020884872.1, on the reverse strand, counting down.
TTTTTAGGTTTCCTGATTCCTTCCACTTTGAGGATCCTTGTCTCTTGCTGCTCACTTGGCTTGAATTCCAGTGTATAACTTGATTTTCTGTGTGAATAGTCCATCACCGGGTGATTTCTTGGCAGTATTTTTCAAACTTGTGTCATATTTCTGGAAGGTTTATATTTCATTTGTAAAGCTTTTTCGTGCAGAAAGTAGGTGCACAGCAGAAGAAATGGGTTTGGAATTTTCCTTCATAAAATTCCTGCCCTCACTAAATACTTCAGTTCTCTTCTTTTCTGTGCTCATGTTCATACTGGAATAGGGGTAATCTGAGAAATTTTTGACTCCTTTTGCAACAAAACAAAGGTGAATAAAAGAGTTTATTCATTCAATTGGCAAATGTTTGTGTTGCAATAATATACAGGTGTATAGGAATTTTGGATTAGTTATTTCTGGGTCCTCCTGGTTTGCTTCTGATATTTTCAAGTGTATATTTTTGATGCTATTCATACATAAAAGGTGGAGGCTGCTTTTGATGTGAATGAGAGTTCCCTGACTCTTTTCAGTGGGAATAAATTGAAACCCTTAATTACATTTTGTCATCTGTATCAATCTTTGTGGAGGAACTTGAGCACAGTGATATCTTCCTCATAGACATATCCTTGTGGGATAAAAATTGAAAATGTGAATTAACTGCATTAACTATCACATAATCAGGGTTTTTTTTTTCCCTAAGTCAGTCAAATTTCTGATTGACTGCTACAGCAGTGACTTGACTTAAACTACTGCCACTTTGGTCCACTAATAAAAGCACAGTAAGAGCATTACAAGGAATTCTGAAACAAATAAACCCTTTCTCCACTTTGCTTTTGAACAGTTATCTCCAGTTTCTTTCTTAACTTCATGAACACAAACATCCCTAGGCCATACACGAGGCCACCAGAGTTGTTTCAGCTACTGAAATAAACTAAATATTATTTACTCCCCCTCAAGTGGCTGATCTTTCCCTCACCTTCTTTTCCCTTTGCTCCTTCTCCTGTTCCTCATATTTGTAGGAACAACAACAATAACAACAAAAAAGCACTTTTTCTTCATTCAGTTTGTCAAGGCTGCTGAACAAAGCCTTTTATCCCCACTGGGCCTCTGAAAATGTGCCATAGTCACCCTTCCACACTTGGATGGACTTCCCACATCCTTCCTGAAGGTGTTTTTCCCTTTTCCTCAATATATTTGAACGAGAAAGCTCAGGGCTATAAAAATAGTGACAAGTGGATGAATTACCCCGTTTTGAGGAGTAGGAAAATTCTAATTTGCCCGGATTAAAAGGGAGTAAATTCCATTCTTTAGCACAAGCCCTGAAATGGGTATTGTTTCCACAATGGAATGATATATTCTGTGTCCTACTGGAATGACACATTTTGTCCTCAAAAAACAAGGGTGAGAGGCTAAGAAGAGCCGAAAAAAACACTTCAGAGCAGTGAGCACAGGCAGACAGAGAACTCCATTTTCTGAACAAAAAGCAACCACAACCCTTATTAACCTGAACCCCTTTTCAGGCAAGGGAACAAGATGAAAGAACACAGTCCTTACTGATAAAAAAAAAAATAAAACAAAACAAAAAACACCAGAAAGAAGAGTTTAGTTTAGTGAACAAACCTGTGGCACCAGGACAATGACTGGGAGAGAGATGTTGCAGGGATCTGTTTATCCTCCCTCAGGCTCATCAGGCTCGGGGTGTTCCGTTGCCACACACTCGGTGCAAAGTCAAATAATGTTTTTTTTTTTCTTTTAATTGCCAGCATTTTTGAACTTTTAAGTAAGCATCTAAAAGAGAAGCTCTCCTGCCTCTACCAACTCCCACAGAGAGAACATTTTGAGTTTAGCATCCCTACAGTAGATGCAGCATCTCACAGCTCCGCGGTAGTGACAGTGCCATAAAAAGAAGATGTGATGAAAAGGGATGCAAACTCTTGATTTGCATGCCGTGCATTCTCACTGGTGCCCAGAACAGATCACAGAGCAGAGGACAGAAACTCAGAGACTTGCTGGATGCAGCACTGGGGTCCCAGGCAGAAACTGCATCCCTAGTTCCTCAGCACGGATGAGCGCAGGCATGGGAAGCTGCCCCACAGCTGAATTAGTGTTTTCCTAGTCTCCAACAGCTTCCTGGCTGACACAGATGCTACACCTGCTCTGTGCTGCTCTGCCAGGCCCTCAGTGCCTACAGTGGAGTGCCAGGAATGGAGATTCCAAAACTTCCAGCATGATCTTCACGTGATGCCAACGATGGTACGGCTGCACCCACTCAGGGATTTCTGGATGTCACAAAAATGGTCACCTATTGTAAATAGTCAACTACTTGCACTGGAATCTAGTACTGAGTATGCAATTATGCATGTTTTTATCAGGTCACTGAATTAATTCCATGGGCTGCAGCAGTTCATTACACACACAAAGAGAGATGGACACTTTGTCTGATACAATTATCCTCCAATCTAAGTAACCGCTGATAAAGAGCTTCATTCTCTGAGCTGCCACAAACTGAAGCTGCTCACCTTTATCCTGGAATTCAGGGCCCCATTCCACTGCCGCTTCCCTCATCAAGTGATCCTTGTCTCTCCAGGCTGCTGCATTATTATATAACCACCCATGTGCAAAAGCTGGATGCAAACCCAGCTCAAGAGCCAAGCACAGCCACTTTCAGGTGTCTATTTGGAGAGAGGTGCCAACTCCCAGCTGACCAATTCCCACTGCCAACAGCCTCCAAGTGTCACAAGTGTGATTCTCCCCTGCCTTGAGCTCCACAGAGTCACTTCTATACCTGTGAAAATCAGGATGGAGGAATTTGACAACCTCTTTGCAGGAGTGTGAACAGCACACAGGAACACCAGAGCAGGTCTCCAAAGCAGCACGTTGGCATCAGCCTGAGGTAAAGTGAATCCTCCACCTGGATCAGATTGATTCCCCCGAGGTGCAGCATTTAAATGTGCAACATTTGCACATGCAGGGCACGATGCACTGGAGAATTAGGCCTGCAGTTGATAAAAGACACTAAAATTACAATGAAAAAGGTGGGATGGAGAGAGGAGAAAATGGTGTTTGAACAGCAGAGTCCAAGAGAACACATTATCTTTTTGAAGCTGCTCACATTCCAGTGAAGGAGCTTTAGCCTTTCCTTCAGGAAGGGGGTGAATTTCTCCCAGTGTGCCTGACCAGAGATTAACAGAAAACACAAAGGTCAAATATCATGAGTAGCAATACTTAATACTTGTTCAAACCCCACTATTTAATGTGCACATAAGGCCTTAAGGTGCATTCTGGCATATGAAGCCTGGAACAAAATCAGTGCAGAGGTTACTTCAGATCCAAAAGATCAATGTGGTGCTGCTGCTACCTGGAGAATTGTTCCTACCAAGAGGCAGGAATTCTTCAGACACAGGAACATCCTCTCACTAACACCACCTTTCAGAACCCAAGTCATCAATTCTCTGCCACAAAACGTCCCCCTTTTACTCCCCAGAGGATTCAGTGTCTTCCTTAAAGTAGCAGAAATCATCTAGGCCAACTGGGCAGGGAGCCACCAGCCCAGCAGTTCTCAAGGGCTACTAAATACAAGTTTCAGGAGGGAGTTTTACATATAAGGTGGGTATTTAAGTTATATTTAAGAGCATCACAATGCACATAACCAGGAGTGATGAACACAGGCAGCTCCATAGGACGTATCTCGTGTCTCAAACATTTGCTGACCTTCATTGCTGAGGACAGTGACAGATGAGGTCATTCCAAGGCTTCTTTCCAAGTTCCTCGTTCCAAGGCTTGGACTTCATTTTCAAGGGCTGCATTTCCTTTCCATGAAGGTCAAGAGGAGAAAAGACAGCATAGGACATATCACTTAATGGAGTTTCATAAGATTCCTGAAGGAGATCCATCCAGGGATGGGGCAGTCACAGCTTCTCTGGGCAACCTGTGCCCAGGGCATCACCACCCTCTCAGGGAAGAATTTTTTTCCCTAATATGTAATCTGAACCTACCTTGTTCAATTTGAAGCCATTCCTCTTTGTCCTGTCATGACACACTCTTGTAAAAATAACTCTCTGTCTCTCTTGTAGGCTCCCTTTATCATTATTATCATCTTTAGAGGATGGTCAAGGTTTTGCCACAGTACCAGCAACAGCATAGGAGGAAGAGGAGGGATGAAGTTGGCCATTCTTCATCTTTGGAGACACAGTTTCCAGCTCCTGAGTAATCATCTGCTGAGATCAGGAAGAGAAACATCATAACAGCAGGCAGAAAAAAATCAAAATTAATTAGGAATTCAGAGAGCTGGAGCAAAGGGCTTAGGCAAATATGGGGAACATAAGCACCAGGAATGTGATCTTGTCCAGTTCTTTCAGTGAAGGGCCAGACTCATTAAGGGATAAGAACCAGGGTTCATGTTCACATGGTATAACTGGGGTGGAACGTGGCTTCTTTGACCACAGAATGTATCTCATGAGCTGGTGATGAGACGAGCGCTGCCTCCTGACAAAGGAAGAACACCTTTGCTTACAAAATTCCTCCTGGAGGAAGATTTTAGCTGCTCATGAAGGAAAGGTGGACAGAAACTTTTGAGGAAAAATTCCTTCATAGGAAAGGAATGACAAGGATTGGAACAGGCTGCCCAGGGAAGTGTTGAGGTCACCGTCCCTGGAGGTATTCAAAGGTGTTGATGGGGACGTGGTTTAGTGGTGGACTCGATACTGTTGGGTTAATGGTTGGGCTCAGTGATCTTGAACAACTCTTCTAACCTAAATAATTCCAAATTCAAGGTGTGTGTAAGCACCAGTGACTTTTGCAAGGACCTAAAATCAAAGCCATTCATGAAAAGGCCCTGAAAGGGATGAAGTCCATGAATGACTCAATCCATTGAACAAGCCTGATTATTCCCCTTTTATTTCCTATCTTTTTGCATCAGCACAGACATCTCACATCAAGGTCACAAGTTACTGGTGCAGCTGCTGTGCACTGGTTTGTTCAGTGCTTATCTAGGCTTATTATTTATAGGGAGGGTCTGAATACAAGTGTCCAGGTAATGATAGAAGAGGAAAGGAACACATTGGGGACTAAAAATAGATCACTGATATAGAAGCATCGGTAGATTAAATCATTTGGGGGTAATGGAAGAGTCACACAGGTTGCAGGAGCTGTTGATTTGAGGGATTTGAGGGATTTTTGTAGGAAACTACAGCAGTTAAGGGAAGCTGTCCCTCAGAGAAAGGGCACACACACCTCCCCACTACACAGAGGAATCCAGATGAAGTATAAAATTGTAGTAAGAGATTGAACTAAGTGGAGAATTGACCTCACAAGAACAAAGCATGCACAGATTATGTCGCAGCACTGCAGATAATTTCTGAAGGAAATAGGGGCCAACGCTGGAAGCCGAGAAACGAAAAGAAGTTCAGCCTGCAAAAGGCACCAGTGGGAATTAATCTGTAAGTAGGAGGTGCTGGGAGAGTCTTGTCCCACTTCCCAACAGGAAGGAAAGCTACAGATTATACTCAGTAGAATAAAGAGTATTTTATGTGGGGTTTTTTTCCTCAGCCTTCACTGGAAAGACCTGTGGGGAGCAAGGGACTGGTGTTGTTCAAACCAAGAAGGAGATCCTGCCCTATAACTGGGTAGGATATAACAGAAAAGTCAATGTTTTCAAATCAATTAACCCAAAATAATACACTGAAGGACAGTCTGAGACAACATCCAGTCTACCTGAGCATTCATGGAGAATGAGGGAAACTCTAGCAGGTTGGAAAGAGTGAATGCAGTACCTGTCTTTAACATGGAGGATGTTTGGCAGAAAAGGGAAGAGCAACTGGTGAATTATGGACCACTCACCTTAACTCAAGCTCTTTAAAAAATAAAAACTGCTTTAGGCACCAGAAAACACAAGGCAAGAGCTGCCAGAATGGCTTTATCAAGAGCACACTGCATTGAACCAGCCTAATTTCATTCCACAGTAGATCAACACAGGCTAAGGAAGAAGCTGAGAAGGTCAGATATTTTGATTTTATTAAGACATTACACCATCTGCCACAGTTTTCTTTATAAAGAAAGAGGGAAGCTTAGTCTAGAACGAGTTACCCAGTCATGGTTACAAAACCAGCTGTAAAACTCTGGCAGGGGAGGGTGATCAGGGGCTCATGGACAGCATGGAAGGATGTGTTGAGTTGGGTCTGTATTGTCCAATTCTGCCTTAGATGAATTGATGTTCTGAATGGTGGAATCAACTACACTTGTAAAGTATGCAAGAATTTTAGAGGGTAAGATTAGCACTCAAAATTATCTTAGAAAAGCGAAGAAAAGACCAGATTCAATTCCAACAGCTACACAGACTATTCCCCTAAAACAAGAATAATTGGCTACAAAACCCCAGAGGAATGGAAAGAACCAAAGAACAACTCACCTTCCCCAAACAGGCTAAATCTTGCATATTCCCTCCTGGAATATCTGAATCTTTCTTATTCTAGGGAGTCAGGCACAGGAGGAGCAGTGCATCCCACTCCTGACAGAGACAACAAGGTTTAAACAGCTGTGCTTGAAAACGCCTTCATGACTCTTTGCCACCCCAGAGCCTCTGCTTTAAATGGCTTCCAAATTGTTCTTATGTTGCTTTGAGCCAAACGTCTCTTCAAGGTGTTCAGCACTTCAGAAATGTAGGACAGATGTTTTGTCAGCTGTTTGTGAACTACAACAGACTTGTGTCTGCCAGAGCCCCGGGAGAGGATCTTGAGAGAGAACGAAACATGTTTGGCTGCCTCGCTGAGACATTTGGTGGAGGAGGAGGAGGTGAGAGGAGGCCTTTACCAAGAAAGGCTCCAGAACACTGACTGAGTCACCCCAGAATCAGGACCCCAGGAATAATTGTGACTGGGGAGGAGCCCTCATGGCAATTCTAAAATGTCATTGTCTTGAAGGCCCCTAAAACACGTGGGCTGCCTGGAGCAGGCTGGGGAAAGCAACAGAGTGGAAAAGCATCAGAGCACAAAAGCAGATTCTAATAAGTGCAGCACTAAAAAAAAAAATCTTCTCAGTCCTTTTGAGTCAAGTGAATTAGAGCAGCTGAATGTTCCTTTCTCATTTTTGGGCGGCGATCACAAAAAACAGATGTTAGGCTGTGTTAATTTTTGTCACTGGCATCCTGCCCCCCCTGGCAAGATTAAAACAACTCTTGGCATCCTTGGAGCAGCTGGGCGGCAAAGCTGCTTCCTTTACTCACACAATGCCACTCTGAATAACCTCTAAGCCTCAAATCTTGGTGCTTTGTAATCCATGTCCTGGCAGTTTTGTCCTCCACTCCCCCTGTTCAAACATGGTATTCCCCAGTCCTTACAGAGCCTGGTATGTATCTTTAATGCACCATAAGTGGTGATGAAAAATAGATGTGTAGAATCCACGACATCTCTGACACTCAGTTAACTTTCCCCGCAGAAGGAAGGACATTTTCAGGGTTGTCTTTGCAGTTTAACTTCTTAAGATATTTCTGTATTCAAGCTTCATCAATAAAGCAGGAAAAAGACTTCATTGTTGGGCATTTTACCTGGATGTCTAATATAAAACACGATTTTACATGAACACTGAATGCTTCTGACATCAGACATATGATTTAAAAGTGAAAAAGGCAGTCATAAATCATTCGAAGAATGAGGGCTATTAAGTCCAGCATTGGTAGGTGGAATGAGAAAAGGGTGACTTATTTTCTTTTGCTAGAAGCTAAATGTGATGTCTTCTGTGAATAAAAAATAAAAATAAAAAATAGAAATAGAAATAAAAATAAAAATAGAAATAAAATTAAAAATAAAAATAAAAAATAGAAATAGAAATAAAAATATAAATACAAATAAAAATAAAAATACAAATAAAAATAAAAATAAATATAAAAATAAAAATAAAAATAAAAATAAAGAAGGCATAAATATGATCTGTCTATCAGTCAATAGGTATCAGTCAATACATATCATAATATGAATGTGTCACTGATACAACATAAAGAGCTAGAAATAGTATACACCTGGTTAGACATCAGATGTTACTTTTTCCCTCTTTTAATTAATTGTCATCAGGAAAGGAAAACAAAATGAGTCCAAAAGTAAATGAATTACAGTTTATCACTTCTGCAGTCCACACTCTGACTTGTAGGATCACACAATAAAATCCTAGGCACTGCTATGGAATGTAAATCCTTTGGGTGGGTGTTCCAGCAGAAAAATGGGAGATATACTTAGTAACTCAAGAGGAGAGTCATGATTCAAGGAAGAAAGGGGAAAACTCCATGGAAAAGTGTTTCAATACCCTTTGAGCACTTTTACAGTAATTTTGTAGAAAGCAAGTCCATGGCTGTTCAGTTGTTCCCTCTTGAAAGTGGTTTTCTGTGAAGTTAAGAAATAAATAGATACCCAAATAATACTTGAGAGTGGAAGACTAGGCCTAGGCCAAAACTCTGCTCATGGGCCCTCCAAAAACTCAGAATTACAGAGAATTGAGTTCCAGTGGCCATAATATTAATGCACATTTTTTTACTTAATTGTGTGTACAGAGCTTGGGGAACAGAGGAGATCTAAGCAGAGTCTTGGTTTGTATTATAAGAATATTGATATATTGTACTGATAATATTTGTATTATTTGCCTCTGATGCTGTAAAAGAGAACACAACTTCCCTGTGCTAGTATTTCATCAAGAATTCATGGTGCAAGGGTCATAAATTGTCATAATTTTCAGATATTTTAATAACAATCAGCCATTTCAGCCATTTTAGCCGTCAAAAACTCAGGCATTCAGGGTAAGTTGAAATGCTCCCTCTGCAGCCAGATGATGATGAAGAAGAAATAAATATTTCCTGTCCCAAATCCTGCCTGCAGGGGGACAAAATGATCTTTGCAATGGGATAAAATGATCCCTGCAGGGAGCAAGAAATGGCATCAACCACCTAAGAAAGAAAGAGTAGGTGAAATGAATTCCCCAACTGCCACCCAGGATTTCTTTAGCTTTCTGCAGCCTTGGTGAATACATTATCCATGGGAAACATGTTCCCATGGAAAATTCCACTGAAAGTTTAATTTGGTGCATCCCCTCGAAAAGGAAGGGATGTGTTGCTAAAGGAGCAGAGAAAGTTGCCACCAGAATTAAGGAGTTTATGGTTTTTTGGGTCTGTGCTCTTGCCAGCAGACACAACCTTCCGTGTGCGGAAGGAGTGGATGTTTTAAAGGGAGAATGGTGTGGTGAAACAGCTCTTAAAAAGCAGTTTGAGGGAATACATTCAGTGGAGCCTCATGAATCATGTGTGAAATATCTGCCTAAACTACTCCAAAGGTTTTCAGGCAGAATTGTTATGGAACAAACTCGAGGTAAGATGGGCCTGATGTGAGGATATGCTGTGACTCTTTTTCAGCTTTCGCTGGACATGGGTAGGATGGAGGATAACTACTAAACATAGGTAGCAAAACTGAATATTCTCTTCATTAATATAGAAAAACTACACTAAAAACTACACTAGATTTATCATGTATCTGTTTATGCTGTTTATATCTCTTTGGGAATCATGTACAGATATATTTTTAGATTACTGCATGATTTCACGTGACTTGAATCTAAATTCAATCCAAAATTAAAATGAGTAACTACATTATTTCAAGCCCCCAGAAGCTGGAGACTATCCCAATGGATAATTCAATACCAAAACAAAGAATCATAGGATTATTTGGGTTGGGAGGACCTTAAAGATCATCTTGTTCCAACCCCCCCTACCATGAGCAGGGAATCTTCAACTAGACCGGGTTGTTCAGCGTCCCATTCAGCCTGGAACTTGACTTTCAATGGATTCAAAGGCAAAATATATATATTTAATTAACAAAATAGGGGATTAACTAGTTGAAAAAATAAGAGTGTGTCACTCAGGGACACAGAAGGGACTACTGTCTAATGGAGAGAGTAATGTATTTTAGAACACTCATTAAAAGCAGATGATTCAAAGGCAACTTAAGTAATTTATTTGGGCTCCTTCTCCCTTCTGGGTTCAGTGTGGATCTACAGAAAGATGGTGCAAAGAGGATCAAAGTCCACTGGGCATCTGATGACACAAAGTCCCATATTTCCCACAAACCTGTGCAGACAAACCCCCTGCATTAATAGCAGCCAGTGCTTTGTTCCCAGGTCTGTTAAATCTTTACCTTAAATTCTACTTTTTGGGGGGCAGAGCCTGAAAATCAAGGGAAGAACATGACTTGTAGATAGGTTGTTGTGGTTTTTTTAGCAGTAGGGGTCTGGTGATATCATCTTACTCCTTGGAAAAGCAGACATTACCACATAACCCCAGACAAGCAGCTTGTCCTCGGAAAAAGCGTATTTTTCCAGATGATTTCCTGGTCTTGTCATGAAAGCTCAAGAAATTGGGCAACCCATGTCATCCCTGTCTACTGGACCCACAGGTTGTTATGCAAACATTACTAAACATTTGTGCTTATATTCCTAAAATCAGAGAATCCCAGAAGGGTTTGGGTTGGAAGGGACATTAAAGATCACCCAGTCCCAACCTCCTGCCATGGGCAAGGACACTTTCCACTAGCCCAGGTTGCTCCAAGCCCTGTCCAGCCTGGCCTTGGACACTTCCAGGGATCCAGGGGCAGCCACAGCTTCTCTGGGCAACCTGTGCCAGGGCCTCCCCACCCTCACAGGGAACAATTCCTTCCCAATATCCCATCTAACCCCACCCTCCTTCATCTTAAGGCCATTCCCCCTTGTCCTGTCACTCCAGGCCCCTGTGAAAAGTTCCCTCCCCAGAATTCTGGCTTTAACTTCCCTCTTTGTCTCTCATTACACACCTTCCTCCACTGCATCAGATATATCCACAGCACTAATGAAACTGTGAGTGATTACAGAACTGGGATTAAATTGTCAAATAATTCCATATAGACATATATGGCAGAGAATTCCAGCACACAGTGGCTTAATTTTGGTATAAACCACAGGCTTAAAGGAAAATCATGTTGTCATTTCTAACCTACATGACCTATCAGTCCATATCCAGTAACAACCTCCCTTCTTCTCCTGTTGTATTTTAACCCCAGCTGACAATTAAGTACCCTGTGAGTGCTTTCTCACTCCTTCCCAGCCCATCCATGGGCAAGAGAATTGGAAAGGAAAATTAAACATTGTGAGATGAGAGAACAACAGTTTAATAATAATAATAATAATAATAATAATAATAATAATAGTAACAATAACCATAGTAATAAAAAATAACAAATAATAATGATAATACTTTGACACTACTGATAATAATAATCATAGTAATGAAAAGGAGAGAGAGTAACAGAAATGTATTATAATGTATTATGTATTATATATTATATTATGTATTATATATTATATATTATATATTATAATACATTATAATATTTATTTGTGTAATAATTGTAATATAATTCCCTTTCCCCCATATTGAGTGTTGTGTCGTGTCTGGAAAACCCCTCTCACACTGGGGTGAGTTGTGGGAGGAGGGTTTGGACTCGGAAATTGGATTTTTGGGGGTCTCAGACCACGACAGTGATGCACAAATACAATTGCTCACCACCCACTGACTGACACCCAGCCTGTTCCTGAGCATCCATCAGCCACTCCCAGTCAGCTCCCCCAGTTATATCCAGGGAATGATATCCTGTTGTTTGGAATATCCGTTTGGCCAGCCCAGGTCACCTGTCCTGATCACGCCCTCCTGGCTTTTTGTGAACTCCTCAGTGGCAGAGCAGAGACACTAAAAAGTCTTGGATTTAGGGGAAGAACTGCTCAGCAACAACTAAATCTCGGTGCATTTTTTCCATACTAAATCCAAAACCACTGCACCAGCTAGTAGGAGGAAAATTAACCCTATCCCAGCCAAACCCAGGACACATCCAGTGTTTCCCGGCTCACTGCATCCACCTCCAGGTTGAAGGAATTGAAGCTTTTTCAAGCCACAAAGCATTCAGTTTTCAGTAAGCACAGAGAAATTCCAGCTCATAATAAACCAAGATGAAATACTTAAATATCTACTATTTTTGTCAGTTCTGAAAATGATGAAAGCTTCCCATTCCATTATACAAGCAGTTCCACACCTCTGCAGCAACATTGTACTGTTATTAACTGTTTCTCTATATTAAAGGTTGTGTAGTCAGAAGTCTGTGGAGGACTTTGTTTGACTGCAAACAGCAAATTTTCCTCACCAGTTTTCACTGTGAATCACTCACATTCTCTACTAGTTCTGTCAGCACAACATCCCTTGCAAGGAGATCCCCCACTCGAGGTAAAACACACGGAATGCAGAAAAAAAACCACTTTGCTGTGTGGAGAGAAGGATTTTGCTCAAATTCCTTCCCCATATATTGTCTTTTCTATTCAGAAATTCAATAAGGAGGGAAGAAGGGAGTTCATTAAAAGGATTGCCATGGAATAGCAAGGAATATAAGAGTAATAAAATTAAAATATAGATTGAATGATGTGCATCTGTGCTTGTGCATGTGAGCTCATGCCTGTAGAGTTGTGGCTATGAGTGTAAATCCAAAGGGACAGATAATTCAGTGTTCAAACAGGGCCTGGAATCAGCAGTCCAGCTGCTGGCAGTAGGACAGGTTGTCCACCTTACATTCCTCAAAAGGAAATTATTCCACGTGTTTCTGGTCACAACAATGGTCATGATACAGCTCTAACATTCCTGCTCTGTAACAGTGAATTTCCCTCACCAGTTTTCACTGTGAATCACTCATTTTATCCACTAGTTCTGTCAGCACAACATCCCTTCCAAGTATATTAGAGATCCCCCACTTGAGGTAAACCATAAAGAATGCAAAAAAAAGTGTACTTTGCTGTGTGGAGAGAAGGATTTTGCTCAAATTCCTTCCCCATAGATTGTCTTTTCTATTCAGAAATTCAGGAGTCAATAAGGAGAGAAGAAGGAGTTCATTAAAAGTATTACCATGGAATAGCAAGGAATATAAGAGTAGTAAAATTAAAATGCAGATTGAACGAGGGGTATTTGTGTTTGTGTATGTGAGCACAGTCGTGGCTGTGTGTGTAAATTCAAAGGGACAGACAATTCAGTGTTCAAACAGGGCCTGGAATCAGCAGTCTAGCTGCTGGCAGCAGGACAGGTTGTCCACCTTGCATTCCTCAAAAGGAAATTATTCCATGTGTGTCTGGTCCTGACACAGCTCTAACATTCCTGCTCTGTAGTAATGAATGAGTCCATCCACAACGTGTATCCAAAAGAGGGGGAAATCACATCACACACACAGAGCAAAAAACAGAGAAAAAATAACCTTAATGGTTCAAAATCTCACAGGATTCCTCCGGCACAAGATTCGGGATTTCACTGCCCCGACTGATTTCTCTGTCCTTGGAGCAATTACTGGAAATCTGAGGGAAGGGAATGTGGCCACCACGTTCTCCTAAACACATGATCCTCCTGCCTCCTCAATTAATGCACCTCTGAGGAGTAAATATTGCAAAATCTTGGAGTTTGCAGAAATTTGAGTTGAAGCAAATCTAATAAGTCCAGTTGATGACTAAGATTTTTTTTTTCCCCATGTCTTTTGTTCTTGTAGGATGTTGAACACTCTGCTGCCATCAAATGTGCATTATAATGGAAATGTAAATGATGCCAAGCCCCAGCATGTGTTTCCAATTAAAATTCCTCATTTTCTGCTAAGATGTTGGAGTATGACCTGATTAGCTCTGCCAGTTATCAGAGCTCAGATTCTCTGACTCCTTATCTTATTCAACAACTAATGTCTGACTTTGGATGTTTGGAGAGGAGAGAACCACATCCCTCAAAGATCAGGGGAATTTTAAGGAGCTCATTGACAAGACAGAAAATTTAGGGTGGGTCAGAGGAAACACTCCCACTTCTTTTCTGTCCCTGAGTCTCCCCTGCCTGCTCATACATCATAATAAGAAATAATTAGCACAGTTCAAACTGCAATTCCACCCTAAAAGTGCAGGTAGATGTGCAGGGTTTAGGTACAATAATTGTACATATTAAATTTTACTGTGGTAGAATTGGTAGTAGAGTTGTTGAGGCTTGATGGAAAACAATAGAAAAATAGAGATATAAATAAATGACAATATAAAGTTGTCCCTTCTCATCTAGGATTCCTCAGTGATGTTATCAGATAAGGAACAGCATGAAAGTTCTCTCTTTAGAATTACTGTCCTTAGTCAGCAAGAAAAAGAGCAGTGTATTATTTATGGAAAGCAAGCAATATGGAATCAGAGTGAAAGGGTGGTAGATGAAGTGCCAGATTAAGCCTGAGCTTTGAAAATGTATTATATGGCACACATGAAAAATCTGCCTGTTAGGTAAATTATATCCAATTATTAGAAGACACCTTTTTGTGTAAGTTTTAGTTTAGACTTAAATTTCAAGTAGTGGCCAAAATTCTTCCCTGTGAGGGTGGTGAGGCCTTGGAAAAGGTTGCCCAGAGAAGCTGTGGCTGCTCCATCCTTGGAAGTGTCCAAGGCCAGGTTGGATGGGGATTGGAGTAATCTGGGCTAGTGGAAGGCATCCCTGCCCGTGGCAGGGGGTGGGAACAAGATGATCTTTGAGGTCCCTTCCAACCCAAACCATTCTATGATTTTATAACTCTATATTCAGACAGTGCCATAAAAATTCTTTTTAAAGCAGTTCTTCATCCTGCAAAGGCAGCACTTGCCTCTCCTCACCTTCCCCAAAGACATCCACAGACATATTATGCAGACGTTTTTCAGTGTCTTGTTCTGCACCAGCAACATGAAAGAATAGCTGGAGAGATGGGGAAAACAAGAGCAGGTTCTCCAGCTGGGAAAGGGAATGTTTTTAGAACAGAGCTGCACAGGCAAGGACTCAGCCTGGAGGTGGGTGTTAACCTAACTCTTTGAAAAGTGACAGCAAAAATTCAGTGCCCATAAATCGTGGGCCAGATGGATCCCTCTCTGCTTTCACCCTCAACTACCACCACGCAGATGGATTTCGGGTGTGAGGTGATGCTCCTTCTGGGTGAAACACACTGCCAGCCATTGCACTCCAACCTTGAAGTATTGATAATGCCAGGGAGAGACTGGGAGTTTTCCAGGCATGGAGACAGCAAGTTTACACTTTATTGACAGAGGTGTCTGGGATCTCCACATTTGTCCCTAAGTTTACCCCGGGCAGCCTGCCCTGCCCTGCCCATTCTGATCAGTGTCCCAAGTGTCAAACAGAACTGAGAAGACTCTGTGCCTTGAGCTCATGGAATCACAGAATCACAGGATCACTGAGGTTGGAAAAGCCCTCCAAGGCCATGGATCCCCCCTGTGCCCGATGCCCACCTTGTCCCCCAGCCCAGAGCACTGAGTGCCACGGCCAGGCCTTCCTGGGACACCTCCAGGGATGGGGACTCCAAATTTCCCTGGGCAGCCCCTGCCAAGGCCTGACCACCCTTTCCAGCAGGAAATTCCTCCTCCTGTCCAACCTGAGCCTCCCCTGGCACAGCTGGAGGCCGTTCCCTCCTCTCCTGTCCCTTGTTCCCTGGCAGCAGAGCCTGACCCCCCCCCGGCTCCCCCCTCCTGTCAGGGGGTTGCAGAGCCAGAAGGTCCCCCCTGAGCCTCCTTTGCTCCAGGATGAGCCCCCCCAGCTCCCTCAGCCCCTCCTGCTGCTCCAGCCCCTTCCCCAGCTCCGTTCCCTTCCCTGCACATGCTCCAGCCCCTCCATGTCTCTCTTCCATGAGGGCCCAGAACTGGACATATGGAAAATATTTACTGTACCCAGTGAAGGGGAAAAGGACTTTGTCTTATTAAGAATTTGAATTTCTAGAGTAGGCCCCCTGTCTGGGTACCTTTTCTAACCAATTAAAGGTGACAGATATCTCCAGAGGATGATTCCCTGTGCTGTCTTTCTTCCCAAGTGCCTGCAGTGTCATACAGGATGAACCAGTGAAGTAGATGTTTGACTTAGGGGTGGCTGGAGTCCAACAGATGAGAAGAAGACAAAAAACCCCATCAGCCGGAATATTATGATGCATATTATGATGTACATCTGAAACGATTTGTTTCAGTGCAGTTTAGGGTATCTTCACCTCTGCCTTTCCAAACCTTTTTTTTTCAGAAATAATCCCTACTCCTGGAGCTGGCTCTGCAGAGCTGTGTGGGATTGCAGCGATGCAGATTGTACTCTGCTAGAACTTTCTAGCCTGAGTTGCACTCCAAACACCCACAGGCTTGCACTAGAAATTTTAGGCTCAGAAGTCTCAGTGTAACTTCTCCAAGTGGGGTAACAGAACCCATATCACTCTCAGGGTTTTATATATTGAGCTGCTTTTAGCAGCAGGATTCTGGATCCTGAATCCCTCTCGTCAGCAGTCCTTTCCTTTAAGGTTACTGTAACTGAAAGTAGAAAGGCTGAAAGAGCAGGAAATTAATGTGCTTACTGTGGGAGGGAACAAACAAAGGGAAAACAAAAGGAACTGTAGATTTCTGTGAAACCAAGAAAGGGGAGAAAAAAAAATCCCTTTTTACTGTACCTTAGGGAGTTTCGTCACATCGTGTTTCAATAACAGGAGTGTTCCCAAATATAAAGAAAGAGGCAGGAATGTAAAAGGTTCTGCCTTCAGGCTCCTGCTGAGCAATAATGGAAGTATAACTAATTAAGGGTCTGATCAAGGTCTCATTGAAGCCAAGAGAAAGCCTCCCACTGGTTTCAAGGGGCCCTGGATCAACTCTGAGTGTGTGGAGTGTAAATATGACGGGGAGCCAATGTCTGCTGTGAGCCAGGGCTGGCTACTCTGTTCTCTGCCACACCAGAGCCAGCTCAGAGCTGCTCTGGGTCAAGGAGTCAGACGTTACTGCTCCAGGCTGGAGAGCTGGATGAAAGCTCCTTCAGATCTGAGGAGGATAAATGGAAAAGATGGTAGAGAGGGGTCTTGGGAAAAGCTGTGGTGAGCTGTGCTCGCTGCTGCTCCTGGCACTGCTGGGTGAAAGAGAAGAAATGAGAGGAACTCCCCTTTTCTCAGCAGTGGTGAGACTCACCTGGAGTTTGCTGTCCAGTGCTAGAAAGTCATGGACACGCTGGAAAGAGTCCAATGAAGGGCTGCAAAGGTGATCAAGGGACTGGAGCACCTCTTCCTGGAGGAGGGAAAACTCAGGGGGGATTTTATCAATGTATAGAAACACCTGAAGAAATAGTGCAGAGGGGATGGATTCAGGTGGTTTCCAGAGGTGGCCAGTGACAGGGCACAACCTGGAACACAAGATGCTTTGTCTGGAGATCTGGAAACACTTTTTTGCTGTGAGGGTGACTTGGAACTGGCATAGGGAGGTCAAGGCATCTTCCATCCTTGGAGATATTGGAACACCACCTGAACGCAGTCTGGAGCAACCAGGTCTAGGTGGCCCGGCTTGAGCTGTGGGTTAGATCAGACAACCTTCAGAGACACCTTCCAGACTCAACCATTCTGGGATTCTGGGATTCTGTGGATTTGGCCCCATCTCCTCAGCCATGCCCATCTCAACTCAGCAGCCTGAGCTCTGACCAGACCAAGCTGCAAGAAAATACTGGTTTTGGAATTCTGTTGTCTAATTTTCTTGTGCACAAAGCCAATCCTGCACTCAACAATGACACCACACTGTTCAGGTAGCCCTTACTTGGTGACTTGTAAGAACTGAAAGCTCATAACCCTATAAGTGAATTAAACTTATTTTAGAAGTTCTTTTAACTCAAGATCTTGACTGGTTTGGTGTTAAAGTGTTTGTGGAGAACAGAAAATCCACAATTGCATTATATGTTAGCCCTCAGATTTCACAAATACCTTTTTTTTTGATACTTTAGCCATTTGTAGGACATTAGCTTAGTTCTTAGCCAATAAATATTCTCCTCAGTCTCCTGGTGTGGGCTGACCTACAACAAAGTCTGTGTCTATTCCTGAGGTCACTCTATAAAAGTTATGACAGAGCTGACTACAGAACTTGCTGCCTTGATTTCGTATTAAAACAAAAAAAACCAACACAAATCTGGTTTGAAAGGTTATTTGCAGCCCACATAGGAGTATGAAGAATAAAACCTTTAATTTCCAGTCTCTCCTCCTGGTTTTTACATCTTGTTAAATGTGTAAGTTCAAAGTGTCTGGGGCCTTTCCTGCCTGAGCTGCTTCAGAGCAACCACACCTTTTCCTCCAAAACATAAATAAATAAAAGCCTACCCCTACAACATCTGTTTGCTCCCTTGTATTCTGAGTCAGCAGATTAGACTTGGAGAAGAAACATAATATAATATGTTAACACCCAGGAAGAAAAAAAAAAAACAAACTCCCTCATCCATAAGTAAAAAAAAACCCCACAGAACACAGTTTATTTTGGTCTTAATTCTGCAGGCAGCAAGAGAACTGACACATGAAAAACCACCCAGGCTGAAAAATGTATCTTCTTTCCATTACTACAGCAATTCTAAGCTGTAAAATGCATGTTCTTTGCCCACAGAAAGGGGATTAGTTGGCAGAGGACAAGGATTTGTCAAAATTACTTATCAAGCCAGGCCTGTTGTTACATGAGTTAGTTAAAAGTCATGGACTCTGTCAACTTTTAATTCCCTCTTCAGCCTGCTGGAAGAAGGAAGGGAAATTAGTGGATACTGGTGAAATGGGAAATGATTTGAACACCTGGAATGCTGGAATTCCACATGCCAGGCAAGTCAGATGTAATCCTCTGTTCTCCAGTTCTAATCAAATAAAAGCAGACCCTCAGCTCCAGCCAGAAAACAAAAACATGGGCAAACTCACAAGAGCACAAATTGGGCCAGGTGGGAAAAAAACCAGCCTTCTCAATGACCAAGAAAAGGAAAATCAGATGCAGGAGTCAATCCGAATCTATTTTTTTAATTATTATTCTTCAATTTACCAGTTGGTTAATGCCTGAATCCAAAAACTGTCTTATAAACATGCAGCACATGCAGAAAACTAAAATGATCCTGACAGGAAAATAGACAGGATCAATAATAGTTGGTCCTTACAGGATGGATTCTAGGTAAAGGAAATAACTGATTTTAGATTGTTATTGATTTTGTGGGTGTCTCCTTCAGGTTAACTCATACCATTGCCTTAAATTTGTTCAGATTAACTCTTTAGGTATTATTTTACATATATTGTCTTTTTATTCAATGAGCTATTGATAGCTAATTCTGATTATTAATCCTTTTTTGTTCCTGAAAAAGAAATAAGTACACATATAGGGGGAAAAAAGATGCAAAAGCAAGAAAAGTCAGAAGAAATAAAAATCTTTAAGAAGAGAAAATCAGCAAGAACCTCTAGAACAAAAAGGAAGAGATCTTTCCCCTTTGAAACCAAGAATGAATTTGTATTCTGGGGTGATGTGTCATAATGTTGACCAAAGGAAAATATATATCTCACTTGGCAAAGTGATTTGCCCTCACAGACTTAAAAAATCTGCACATTAAACACTCTTAAACATGAAGTCACCACCCATGTCAAACTCCTCCTTTCAAAGACATGAGAACTTTGCAAAAAATGTTCATAAAGCATGAAGAGTTCTTAAAAGAAACACAGGTTAATTTACAAAATAGGTCTCCCCAAAGAAAAAATGAGGAAAACTGCAAATAGGTAGTTTTCCAGATTCTCTTCAGATGCTTTTAAATCTATTTGTTTAAGACAAAATCAAATAAACTTCTCTAGTGAGTTCCAGCACTTTGGTTCTCTCTACATCCAAAAAGAGAAAAGAATTAGCGTCTTTCATAACACTGGTTTCCCTTTTTCTGATTAGAAGAATGATATCAATTTTGGGGGGGGGATAGAAGACAGGTCTCAGGGCAGTTGCCTTTGGACCAGGGTTCTTAAAACCAACCAACCAACCAAAACACAAAAAAAAAAAAAAAAAAAAGCCAAATTTGGAAAAGTGTAGGTCCCTATTTTAATCAAATCCAATGATTTGTCCATAATCCAAATCAGTTCATTTATTTTTAGACACAATTGAACACCTCAGGGCACTCATGGCAAAGCTCTATAGATTGGTTTCTATTCCAGCCAGTTCAGATATTTGGCTCAGAGCCTAAAGAGATGACTTTGGGGCAAAAACAAAATGGATATTCCAAAAGCCCATTTTACTTCTGAAACCTTTGCTTAGCAGGAAGTATTGCTGACGTTTGCCACAATTAAATTTGAAAAAAGAAAAAAAAATCAATATTTTAGCCTAATGATTTTTCAACAAGCAAGAAGAATACAGGGGACACTTTTGGGCAGTTGATGACGAATGATGAACACAGGAATTCAGGATACACTGAAGTGTAACAGCAAAGGACATTTGTTAAAACTGCATAATCATTTTTGTTGGTTATTTTTACACTAGTCAGAGATGTGGCAGTTTGGTGCCATAGGTGTCCTAACAGGATATCCTGGGACAGACACATCCCCCCTAATAAATTCTGTAATATTCCACCTCATTTCACTGGGGACACATAAAGTTGCCACAGAAGTGATAGCTCTTAGTATGACTCCAGCAGCTCATTCCCACTAAAATGTGAAGCATTCTTGTAGATGTATAGAGATTTTGATGTAAGCATAGCTATTAAAATAAAATCTGTAGCACACACAGTGCAACAACATCCTGGAAACCTCTCAAAACATATTTCAAACCCATTTATCAACACTCAGTGTTACTCATGGCATAGATAACAAATCTTGTTTTGAAGAATTAATATTTCTAGTGCTAACAAGAGAAGCAATGCAACCTTTCCATGGTACTTATAAATTATCTTTTGGAGCAGTTTATTCTGCATGTCTTTTCCAGGGCCAGTTGTTTTTTTAGAGTGTTTAGCTGCCAAAATAAGTATATGTGTACCACAAAGTACTTTCAGAGCTGTCTGGACATCCACTCCCCTTCATTTCTCAGTGTCAGCACCCTCCCAGGTGAATTTTCCACGTGTGGTCCAGGCAGATCCATGATTTTTATAATTTGCACAGTTCAGGAAGTGAAAGAACAACAAAAAAGAAACCACAAAGAGAAGGTAATAGAAGGTGCCTTTTTCAATCAGTGCAACCTTCAAGGTTAAACCAAAAATCCTTCTGAGCAGGCCCGGAGGGGTTAAAAAATTCACAAGGCCTGGCAGAAAGACGAATGAATTCCCCTCGGGATGCTCAGTAGTTCAACCTGGGTTCTCCTAGAAGGAGACCGGGTGTTTTCAGGGGTTACAGTCCCTTTGAAGAAAGTGATAAACGGCAATAGAGGCCACAAAATCTCACCTCCCTCTCTCAATTTCCACTCCTGATAGACTACACACATATTAACAGCTTTTTATGTCTTTCAAGGGTGTGTATTTCTGGCAAGGACACACACTTTTCTGTCAAGGTTTACAGAACATTTTGTTCTGCACCATGTACACACATGCTGCTGGATCCCATCCCTATTTTATATTCAAACAGCACGCATAAGATTGTCATCACACAATCTGTCTTGAGCTGTCCCAACGAGCAGAAAAAGCCCAAAACTGATGTAAAAGAATAATTCGCCCTTTGCTAATTCTGATCCAGTCTGGACTGGTCTTTCTGTACTGGTAGAAACATCAGGGGAGAGAAACCCTGAGGTGTGTTCTCTGCCTCTCCTCATCCATTTTTTCATCCATCTGCACCTGCTCTTAATAATTTCATGGAGGTTTTTCATTTCAGGAGTAACCATCCATAATGGAAGTATTTTCTCCATAATGGAAGTATTTTCTCCATAATGGAAGTGTTTTGTCCATGCAGGTCCTCCCACCCTTCTCCATCGTGCCACCAAGGAACAATTTGTGTGGCATTGAACCAGCTGCTTTAACAGGTGTGCAACTGCTTTCCTTGCACTGTTCCTGTCTTAATCCATGTTGAAGACTGGAAAGCAGCTGGATAGACCTTGTCAAGGATTCTAGACCGCCAATAATTTTCAGCTTAGTCAAAAATACAGCACTGGATGTGCTTTGTGCAGCCAGCAGAAGGTCACCTCAGGAGGTACTGGAAAAAAGGAACTTATACTGTTAACAGAAGGGAGAAAACAGTATTGAACTAAGTTCTGAAATGGATTAATTAATGCATTTTTTATATAAAACTGGTGCTCTCGTTCTACTTCTGAACAACTTGGGAGTGGATACGATGAAAAATCAACCTCATTTTTCATGGGTGATGTAAATTCTGAGATCCCTTAATTCTGAGATTCCCTGTAATTCTGAAATCCATTAAAAAAAAAGTAGCAACAAAATTAAAACAATCCATTCTAGTCAGGAGAGTTACACAGTGAGTTATTCCTGCCCCTTCTGGAGTAAGGAGGATACAACTTGGTAGCAGCAAAATGAGAAATACAAAGAACTACACAGAAACAAAGAGCTGTACAATACATTTAAATATAAATTGTTCCCTGATTAAAAATTTTAGCCCAGACTTAAAAATTTATAACTTAACCAAATACACCAAAGACAACTATTAATCTAGAGCTGAAATTGGACCCCAGGGGTAAATGTATTGACTCTCACAGCTCACCAAGACCTTCAGGGAAGATACTTAAGTTTAATGAATCACAGAATTATCACTGTTTGAGGCCCTGAAGGTGCATATTCTCCACCATCTGTGGGCGATTTTTTTGGAGCAGCAGAAGGCACAAATTCCATGGACCTGTCCCATGCGAATTCTCCACTGCCTTGTACCAAAGGCTCCTTCTCAGCTGCCAATTTAAAAAAGAAATACCAATAAAATAATGAAATTGAAATTGAAATAAAATTGAAATAGAATAATTGGATTGAAACCTTTAACTACTCTGCTAAATGTGGTTGAAAGCGATCTCAAAACTCTAGAAATGCTGTTAGAAGAGGGAGGAAATTGCACCATAGTCACAACAGACTTATTTCAGTAGAAAAACAGGATTAAAAAGAGGCAGCCCTGATGTTGTTTATAAATATATTGCATTTTAAATTTTTTAAAAAACCACAATACAGAAGTTGCTCAAAAAAAGGTGTTAACATCAATGCCTCCCAACATAAGAGATTAGACCTTGTTCTTTCAGTCACATCAAATACCAGTCTTTGCTGTAGTGTCTCCATTAAAGTGCAAAGAGGAAGTCACCAGTTTAGATTTTCCTTCAGCACTGCCAGATAAGAGCAATGATTCATCCATCTAAGTGCCAGTGTTTCAGCTGGGGAAAAAAAGCCCTAAAAAAACCCCCAAAAAATGACTTGTATGCCCATGCTGCACATGTCCATGTAATCTGCTTGAAACATTATCTCATTTCTGGAGTGATTTTATTCAGATCTCCTCCCCATTAAGCTGTTTTCATGCCCTTCCATCCAACAAGTGGAAGCCTTTGGGGCATTCAAGGCCTAAAGTTAAATTACAAAAGCTGATTTGTTTCAGCTTTTCCTCAGACATCCCACACTAACCCACCAGAGAGTGTCCAGTCTGCTGAGACAGATCTGAGGGGTTGGGTGCCCCTCACACAGAACATCTCACAGGCACAGGTGCCTGTCCAGGTGCCAAACACAGCTCAGCACCATGGCCGAGCTGGGGAAGTGCTTCCCAGCAGGTGACTGGCTCCTCTGGGACATCACGGAATCACAGAGTCACCAAGGTTTGCAGAGACTTTCAGGATCATCCAGTCCCACCCTCACCCAGCACCACCACAATCACCCCTAATCCATGGCCCCAAGGGACACATCCACACACCTCTGGAACACTTCCAGACACAGGGATTCCACCACCTCCCTGGGGCACTTATTCCAACACCTGACCACTATGTCAGAGAAAATCATTTCTAATCTCTAATCTGAACCTGTCCTGGTGCAGTTTGAGGCCATTTCCTCTCCTCCTTTCCCTCGGGACATGGCAGCAGAGCCCGACCCCCCTCCCTGCCCCCTCCTGTCAGGGAGTTGGGGAGAGCAATGAGGTCCTCCCTGAGCCTCCTCTTCTCCAGATAAACCCCTCCAGCTCCCTCAGCTGCTCCTCACAGGACATGTTCTCCAGACCCTTCCCCTGCTTCAGCAGATCCTGCCCTCCTGACACAGCCATCCTGCCTCCCATCCCAGCCTGGATCTGCCCTCTCCTGTGCAGCCTTCCCCTCTTTGCATAACGTGATTCCTCTGCCTTTCCAGGCCTCTGAGATCCCTCAAGCATTTCTACCACTACATGACATTTCCTCTCCCCCATATGGCGTTACCCCCATTGTCCTCCCATCTGTGGGGCTCTGTCTGGATCTGGGGCCCTCAACACAAGAAAGAAATCTTTTGGATCTGTTGGAGCAAGTCCATAGGAGGCCACTAGGCTGATCCCAGGGCTGGAGCCTCTCTGCCATGGAGCCAGGTTGGAAGAGCTGGGGGGGTTCACCTGGAGAAGAGAAGGATCCAGAGAGACCTGAGAGCCCCTTCCAGGGCCTAAAGGGGCTCCAGAAGAGCTGGAGAGGGACTGGGGACAAGGGATGGAGGGACAGGACAAGGGGGGAATGGCTTCTTCCCTGTGAGGGTGGCGAGGCCCTGGCACAGGTTGCCCAGAGAAGCTGTGGCTGCCCCTGGATCCCTGGAAGTGTCCAAGGCCAGGTTGGACAGGGCTTGGAGCAACCTGGTCTAGTGGAAGCTGTCCCCGCCCGTGGCAGAGGAGTTTGGAATGAGATGACCTTTGAGGTCCCTTCCGACCCAGGCCATTCTCTAATTTCCCCAACTCCTGTAGCATGAGCTGGTTCTACCCAAAAGCAAGTGATTTCCTTTGGACTAATTACAGAAAGGCAAATTCTGATGTTTCTTACCACAGAAAGCAGCCCTGCCAATCTCTTGAAGAACAAAGGACCACTCAATGCTTGGTAGAACAGGCCCTGAAAGAAGAGCCCAAAATTCTGGCTCAGTAAAATCAGCAGCAGCCACAAGAAGGAAAAGAGCAGTGAAGGAAAAGCCACATATTTCAAATACAACACATTCTGTAGGTCAGAGACCTTCATATTCAGAAAACAGCAAAGAAATCAGGTTTAAATCACAATGCATTTCAACAAAATGGACAAGCAAACCACAGGGAAAGTTTTATTTGACTCTGCATCTGCCAAGAAAGAGATCAGAGAAGGAGACAGAGCAGGGAGCGGGTTCGTGGTTTGTGGCTCTTCCCAGTTTCTCTAATCCAGCTCAGATGGTCTTCAAGACTTTCAGTAATGGAGATACTGCATAAAATGTGTAATAAAGAACATGCTGCATTGTGTTAGGGAAAAAGAAGAAAGGGTTTAAAATCATAATAATGAAAGTTGCACCAAAGAATTCATTGAAAGGTCTTAAAGACAGAATTTATTCCCTCAAAAGGTGCAGGGGGGTGTTTCTTTTCAGACAAGGAATTATGAGATAATTATAAAGTATTAGAGTTAAAATTCTGTGCACATTTTCTGGAAGTGGAGTTGTGATGTGATAAATCTAGTGGTTCTTGACTACTTTTAATTATGTGTTTGAGTATAATAAAGTAATTTTCTGCACCAGTTTAGTAATGTCTTTGTCCTTGAATCTAAAATTTTCCTAAAATCACAAAAGGAGGGATTTTGGAAATGAGGTGACCTTTTGGATAAGGTGGAATAGAGACTATAAACAGAAAAAAAAAAAAAACACAAAACAAAACAACTCAAAAAGGAACCTCTCCTAAGTATAAAACTTAAAATTATCCAGAAGTGCTAGCGGTCTCATGCCTGTTTGATAATGTGAGAAAAACCTCTCTTTTGAGGATCTGAACAGCAGAAAAAAAAAAAAAGGTAATCACCTTCTTAGTGTTTTCTCTATAGACAAAGAATTGGTGGCTCCTCATGGGCAGGTGTCCACATTAGAAAAACCATTAATTAGTGCCCTTGTTGACAGGCTCAGTTGAGAAAAACAGGACTAAAAGAACATGGAAACTGAAGTGCCTTCTGTGCTGATAATTGCATGAGCCCCCATTTATTGTAATTTGGGATGTGATTTTCCATTTGGATCCGAAGCACTGAAAGGGTCTGGCTGTTGTGACAACGTCCAGGGATAATGACTCTATTAAAACACCCAGGGCCTGGTTTCCAAAGCTTCTCATAACCCACACCTTAAACAGGATCAGAAAATCTTGGTAGCTTGGAAAATTTGGACATTTGTCCTAATTTTAGTGCAAAAACTGCCAAGGAAGGATTATGAGAAAGGCACAAAATACCAGTGACTGTTGACACGTTGAAGAGCAACACCAAGTTTTGAAAGACCAGTTTTCATAAAAATGAGAAGGTAGAAAAATGTGAGAGGGAAAACATTTTGTTTTCCTTCATTTTACATGAAGAGAAAAAAAAAAAAAAAACAAAACAGTAATAAGGGATATTTCTGGGAATTACACACATCAGCAACTTCCTTCACCAGCAGAAACACAAACAGTCTATTAAAACTGAATTATAAAGTTTCTAGACAAGTAGAGGGTAAATTACACTTTTCACAAGGTCAGGTTGTAAGCAAGTATGGAATGATGTGGAAAAGGCAGGTGTGATTTAACAGGATCCTCAGAAGTCTTGGATGAACCCTCTCACGAGAGGCTGGAACACTGAAATGTCATTCTGGACTTCAATACACTGTGGGTCTGGAGGTTTTATCTGTGGGTCTGTCTGAGGAGAAGACTGAGAGCTGTAAATTGTATTTTTTTCTGCTGATGTTCCATAAACCTGATTTACCTGACCAGTTGCAGGAAAAATTCACCATCATATAAAGCCCAAATAAGTCATTTTCTCCTCATGTAGTGAGGTCCCCACTTTAAATATTCCAATTATTGTTTTAAGCACTATGGTAAACACAGGATCATAGAATGGTGAGGGTTGGAAGGGACCTTAAAGATCCAGTTCCATCCATGGAATAGGGACACCTTCTACTATCCCAGGTTACTCCAAGCTCAGTCCAACCTGGCCTTGGACACTTCCAGGGATCCAGAGGCAGCCACAGCTTCTCTGGGCAACCTGGGTCAGGGCCTCACCACCCTCACAGCCAAGAATTTCTTCCCAATATCCCATCTAAACGTAGTCTCTGTCATTTTGAAGCCCTTCCCCCTTGTCCTGTCACTCCAGCCCTTGGAAATAGTCTCTCTCCATCTTTCTTGGAGCTCCTTAAGGTCCTGCAAGGCCACAAGCAGGTCATCCCAAAGCTTCTCTTCTCCAGGCTGAACAATCTCACAACAATAAATTTAGCAAAGTGAAAATCATTCTTCTTTGACAGAATTGCATCATCAGACTGGAATTCAGAGGGTGGCCAGAAAAATGAAGATGTCTTTTTCCTACTGTGTACTCAGAAAAGGAGAATCCATTTCTCTACAGTAGAATGGAAACCAAGGAATTCACTATAATTTTGGGCTTTCCAAGTACCACAGAAGAGCCTGGGAGGAAGTCAGAGGCTTAAATCCTGACCCTGCAATGAGACATCTCTGCCTAGGCCGAGCCCACCCATGGTCTGAGCACATCCAGCAGAGCTCCATGGAGATGGATAACAGCTCTGCCTGCACATAATTTCACACTGAGGGTGTATATTCCTATCTTTTATGGTATTATCCAGGTTTCTGCACCTGAAATTCCAATGGAAAGGGACAGAAAAAATAGAAAGAAATTAAAAATAACCCATAAAGTTGTGCACCAAGGCTTTGCCAAGCAAAACAAACTGTTCCATGGAATGGTTAGGAAAACGTGGAAGTGATATACTGGAGTATGAACTACTAGAAGCAGAGTTCTGCTTTTCCAAAACATACAAAAACACCCAAATTTTAGCAAAAAGATATCAAGTAATGGCAGAACATCTTACCTGAATCTTGCTCCCATTTTCTGTGAGTAAAGATCAATGTAACCTTAAATTACATCGAGTTTTCTGAGATGTTAAACATTGAAGATTTATGCAGCAGACATTAAAATCAAGTCAAGCTGCAAAACTCAGGAGATTTTTAAGCATCACATCTCGTTTGCATAGTGGGAGAACACTTATGTTAATAGGACAGGATGAGAACTGTCAGGTGCTTATCTTTTTATTAACCAGGTTTGCACATAAGTGAAGGAGTTCTGGGTACAGTCTTGAATCTGAGGGGGAGAAAAGACATCGTAAAATAGGGGAATAAAGTTTGGGGGTTTTTTTAATGGCAGAAAAAATTAAATATTTCATCTGATCACATTCATTCTTGATTAAAATTCCACAAAACAGGTCTTAGGAAGTACATTTGTGCTTCTGAGTCATAATGAACTCCCTCATAATTTTAAAATGGAGTTTGCATTGTGCTTGTGTGGCAAGATTTTGGTAGCAGGGGAGCTACAGGGGTGGCTTCTTTGAGAAGTTGCCAGAAGCTTCCCCCACCTCTGTTTGTTGTCTTTATAATGGAATAAAATGCTTTATCCCAACCCAGCTCTTTTAGAGCCCATATTTTTTTCCCTTTACGAGTTCACAGCTATGAATATTTTATTACTATTAACACTTAATTAGGTTAAAAGCAGCAGCAATGGCTCCACGAGCTGACCTCTAATCATATTATATGTGATTTTGGAGGTGGTTAAGACTCAAAAGAATTTAAGCTACTGCAATTTGAATTATCTCTGTTGTATGGCACTGTGGCTAAAGTACATTCTGCAGAGTGGAAGTGCAATCAGCTGCACGGCCTGAAGAAGGCACAGATTTGCTGGGCCTGACTTGTAAACCTTTAGTCTGACTCACACAGAGCTTGTCTGGATATTCCAGTTAAAATATATCCCAACCTCCAAGACACATTACATTTGTCTACATGGCACAGCACAAACCACGTTGGGGTGAGAAGCTAAATCAGGAACAGCAGTGCAGCGATCCCAGTGCCAGGATCCCGCAGACTAAGGGACTTGTTGACACCAATTTTTCCTTCCCAGGCTCCCCTGGGAATTCCCTTGCATTCCCTTGCAGGGAACAGCCTTGGGGATTAGTTTGAACAAGAATCATGGATTCTGTGTCCAGACTCAGCTGACAGTGAGTAGGAGCCTCCTCGAGCAGCCAGAACCCTTGGACAGCTTGGTCTGAGCACCAGGAGAAGGGTGAGAGTGACAGGGTAAGGAATTCCACCCTGTTTTGCTTTTGGATTCGTGGACATCTTACACTTTCCTGTCGTTTAGGGTCATGTATAATATAATACAGATATATCTATAATATAATACATGTAATATATGTCACTGCTCAGGTGAGACCCCCCTGCAGAGCTGCTCCAGCCCTGGAGAACAGCACAGCAAGGACATGGAGCTGCTGCAGAGAGTCCAGAACAGGCCCCAAGAGGATCCCAGGGCTGGAGCAGTTCTGCTGGGACGAAAGGCTGGGAGAGCTGGGATTGTTCAGCCTGGAGAAGAGAAGCTTTGGGGTGACCTGATTGTGACCTTGCAGAAGCTTAAGGAGCTCCAAGAAAGATGGAGAGAGACTATTTCCAAGGGATGGAGTGACAGGACAAGTGGGAATGGCTTCAAACTGACAGCAAGCAGAGTTAGATGGGATATTGGGAAGGAATTTTTTACTGTGAGGGTGGTGAGGTCCTGGCTCAGGTTGCCCAGAGAAGCTGTGGAAGTCTCATCCCTGGAAGTGTCCAAGGCCAGGTTGGATGGGGCTTGGAGCAACCTGGTCTAGTGGAAGGTGTCCCTGCCCATGGCAGAGGGTGGAACTGGATGATCTTTAAAGTTCCTTCCCACCCGAACCATTCTGATTGATGCTCTAATTCTATATATTATTTTTATGACATATAGAACACAGTCTGGAGAAGAGGAGGTTCAGGGGAGACCTCATTGCTGTCTCCAACTCCTTGACAGGAGGGTGCAGTGAGGGGATTCAGGCTCTGTTGCCATGTCCCAAGGGAAAGGATGAGAGGAAATGGCCTCAAACTGCACCAGGGCAGGTTCAAAGCAGACATTAGAAAAAACTTTCCCTGCCAGAGTGGTCAGGCCTTGGAATCCATGTTCCTGGGAGGTGGTGGAGTCATTGTCTCTGGGAGTGTTCCAGAGGCATCTGGATGCGGCCCTTGAGGACATAGTTTAGACTCTGGTGATTGTTGTGGTGCTGGGTGAGGGTGGGACTGGGTGATCCTGGAGGTTTCTTCCTTCATGAATCTGTGACAACATATCGTGCACATTATTAAAATAAGAATATCTCCAGAGACTCGAGGTGATGCTGTGACTGATCCCCCAGGGTTCAAGCAGCAGAGAGTCCCTGCCTGGGAGCTGCACAGGTTATTTAGGGGGTAGATAGTCCGTGTGGGTTTGAGGGGTAGAGAGGGAGGAGGCACCGTGTGATGGCAACAAGCAGCTCATTTGGAAGTGTGGGAGAGTGTGAAGAGAGGGAGAAGGAAGGTTACTTATAAAGTTAGATAGAGAGAAAAGGGAAGGGAAATGGCATTTTAGGAGAGGTGTTGGGTTGGATTAGACAGAAGAGATCAAAATGAAGAAACAGGGTGAGGGGGTGAGGACAACAGGAGGGGAAGGGTAAAAGCAAACCTTGAGCAGGGCTTAAGGACCACAACCCCACTGCAGTTTCAGAGGGGGTGGTTTCATACCCCATCTTTAGCCACAGAACTAATATTTAGTTCCATTTAGTCATGTCAAGAGCTGAGCAGTTCCACCAGCAATTCATCTGCTTGAGACACCTGGATAACTTCCCTTTGGAAGACCTGTTTTTCCCCTGTTGATGCTACAGGGAATCCAAATAATCTACTTAGACTGTGTATCCAAATTTTTAGGGGCTGAACTTGGGTGACAGGAACCATGAGACCTACATCCAAGATCCACATTAGACTGTATATCCAAATTTTTAGGGACATGGACCACAAGACATTTGTCCAAGGTAACATTTTGGCTGTTTCTGCTGCAGGTCTTTTATTATCTTCGCCAGCTCTGAAAGGCTGATGGTAAAGGCAAACCAAAGGCTGATTTACCTCAGCATTTCTCTTTTTTAATGCTTTTTTTTGTCCTGGAAAAGATCTGTATAAGGAAACAAAAATTCAATTTTCTCTCCAGGAGTAGTAAACGGGAGGTATTTTTAGGCATTTTTCAGTAGGACAGGGAGGTTTTATCATTATTAGCATTTTTTGCTTCATCTGACACATAACTTGTTCTTTTTCAATGTATCTGCTTTTGAAGATTTTTTTTTTTTTTTTTGGAGATAGATTTAACAACAAAAGGCTTCTAAAATTGGAAACTGTGTGAAATACTTTGGTATTATTCAGTCAGAGCCCAACCTGACATCGAAGACAATCCTTGTTTCAGAACTTTCATTGAATGAACGTGATCATAGCACAAAACAAAGAAAAATGTCAGCTCCTCTGGTTGTATGTTCATCATTTAAGTCTCACAAGGCACCCAAGGAAACAAGTTCAGTTCTGAGATGTTTGATCTGCTCTGCTCAGTTACGAGTTATTTTTATGATGCATCAAGGCAAGTCATAAACAAAACATATTTTATTAGATCATTATTCTCTTAAATAGTTGAAATGATGGTTTCTAGATTAATTCAGGCTTGTTGCTACCTATATTTTTCATGTGAAATCCTCAGTCTGTAAATATTCTCCAAGTGATTCTTGTTGAAATCTGGAGTTTCTTGCTGCAAGAATACAAATAACCAGCTCAGATTCTCCCTTTGGGGGACACAGAAGCAATGGGTTCATGGAAAACTATCCATATGCATTATTAACAGCTGAAAAGATGGGATAAGCATTTTTAAGTCTCTTTTCTACAGTAAATCTCCTCTTTTGGGTTCCTACCAACTCTTTTTTTAAAGTAGGGTAGCTGCTGTTATCTCAAGGTAACTTACATTTCTTTTATTACTCTTCAGTATAGATACATGAATTATGTCCTAAAAAGGAAAATAGAAGTTTCTTAAGAGCTTGATCTGAAGGTCTTTGGCTTGATGAGAACATTCCCAGTGATTATAGAGCTTTTCCACCATGCATTAATTGCACACAGCCACCCTACCTGCAGCCTGGAGATTTAGATGGCAGAGCATACATAAGATTATCCTCTCTGTCTTGAGCACCTTTTGCTGAGATGTGATTTAGGCTGGTTTGTCCAATGCAGTTTTAACAACCCTAAGTAAAAAGCTCTCAAACCTTCCCAGTACAACATCCCTACACACTTTGTTGCCAGGATATTCTTGATTTTCAGCTTATGCTTCCGATTGCCTCATTTCCCAGTGCAGGCTGGAAATGTTGTGTGTACAAGACTCAAATGCTCCATTGAAATTACCTTCATCCAAAATTTGTTTAGAACACCCAAGCTGAGGTTCTCAAAAGCAGCCCATTGGCTGCAAAACACAGAAGTGGAAGCTCTCCTAGAGTTTAGTCCCCCCAACTCATTGCCTTAAAATAGATGTATTTTTACTGGGATCTGAGGGAACCAAATAAATCTTCAGACTCTCTGCAGGATCTTTGTAAAGGGAAATGAAAATTAAGCTGTTGTGCTTCACCCTCTAGAGCAAAGAAACTAAGAAAATATACCTACCTTTAATCATGTAATAATATCACATTACTTTGCTCCCACCTTTGCTCCTTTAGGCACCCAAAATATTTCTTTATTAACCTATCACTGTGTAATGTCAAACAGAATTGTTTGTAGAATAATCTGCATCTTCTGACACTGTTACCACTATAAATTAAGGATGGTTAAATAAGTTTACCACTTAAACTTTCCCAGTTTGTGTTCCCTACAATAGATTTTTATAGTTGGAAATTGTCAAGTTGTTCAAGTTAAGTAAAAACTGAAAACCTGAGCCTTAGTACAGCTTAGATCTTACTTAAAATGCCAAAACCATAAAGTCTGTTTTTTCTTTCATAGATATGAATATTTTCTCTCCTGAAAACGCTCACATTATTTTTCTTTTCTCCTTATCTTGTCAAAACTGTATTTTATTTGTTCATGTTCTGGTAGATACAAGGACATTAAGAAATGTTCATACTCTCTCCGCAGCAGTCAGGAACATTTATCTCTGCTGATTCTGTTGCTAAAAGGATTTCCTGCACTCAGAACCACCACACACCATCCCCACTGTTTAATATGGGAATATTTGTTCCTCCCAGTTAGAGGATGACAATGCATTTGCAATGGATTTCATCCATGACTCTGGGAGCTTTGT
This sequence comes from Corapipo altera, assembly GCF_003945725.1. Classification (NCBI taxonomy): domain Eukaryota; kingdom Metazoa; phylum Chordata; class Aves; order Passeriformes; family Pipridae; genus Corapipo; species Corapipo altera. The sequence continues at coordinate 2,177,704 of NW_020884872.1, read as the reverse complement.
ATCTTGAGTCTGAGGGGACTTGACAAGCTTCTCTAGAATTGCTGCTCAATTTTCTGCCTGGAAAAAAACAGGGATTTTTTTTTTTTCCTTTTTCCCCCATACATATTTCACAGACTGAGTGTGAAGGATGAGTAAGTTAACTAAAAATTATGAGAAATGTTAAAAAAAAATAATCCTCCATTCTAAGACCCAGAGAAATAAATTCAGTTCCTCCTGCTGGTAATGCAAATTTCCCCCAATGTAAGACATCTTATATCAGAGCTCCTGAGAGTGTTTTATGACTTCTGAACACATTAATGAGCCCAACTCACCCCTGCTGCTCCCTAACTCCAGTGAACCCAGCTCAGGCACCCCCTCGGTGAACTCTGCTCGCTCCATCTATTCAAACATTGGATTTTCAGCTCGTTCCAGCTGATGCAAATTGAAATCACCTCCTGTAAGAATACACAAAATTTATTCTTAGCCATTCAAACCATGGGATCAGTGCAAGGGAATAGGGATTACTTGCCAGGATCCTCAGCTCTGAAGCTGAGGATGAAGCCAATTTGCTTGGGATCACACTGTGCTGGGTCCTGCACAAATAGAGTTGTTACAGCCCCTACCCCAAGAGTTAATTCCAGAAGACAAGATGGGACCAACCTCCTTTCTTGGGATGGGCAAGGTAGAACAGCAAAAATAAACAAGATAATACATTATATTTGATCTTTGGGACACGTGGGCGTGAAAAGCAATGCCCAGAAATCTAAGTAAGTCTTGCATAAAGCTTGAATTGCAGTAACAGTAAAATAATGCAGTAACACAACCTATTGTTAGAAGTCCTAAAGATGGGTTTTTAGCTTTTTTTTTTTTTTGCTGTTGTTGGATATGTGTGCACATAGAAGTGGAAATCCCTACAGTGATTTTCGTAAGGAAGAGCTCCAACTCCTCCCAACAATCCCTCTCCACCTAAAACAAGCTCTGGTTTTGAGAGCTGAGTGTAGGCTACTGCTCAAATGATTAGCACATAATGAGTGCTGCATTTGCCTACACACCGCTGCCTGAGAACCAGGATCTAATTCATTACTGGAAAGCATTTGAAGATGACACAAGTAGGAAAGACACGGCATTAAATGAAATTCTATTATTCCCATTTAATAGTGTTTCTAACAGAAAACCATTTCCATGTAGTTTGAAAAGTAATTGAAGATACCCCAAGATAGATTACTCCAAGCGAAAATTTCAGAAAAGGTTCTTCTTTGCTCCTTGAATTTGCATTTAATGATTGAACAGCTATTGCCTGAAAGGAAATATCAATGAAATTACTGAGGATTTGCTATTGAATTACTGTCAAGAGTAACAAACCTTCACAAAAATTGTGTGTAATGGCTGTAATGGATTTGAGTTCTGATCCAACCAGATGACTTAACACCATTAAAAGTTTTTGCCAGTTGGAGATTACTTCAACAAATTCCCACTATGCTGGTGCACCTCTACACTTGTGAACTGATAAAAGTTCAAGAGATGTTTCAGCCATGAAGTAAATAAGAAAAACTCCCCGGGGGGCTGTGCAGCCCTTCAGAAGGACCTCAGAAAGTTGGAGAGATGGGCAGAGAAGAACTGTCTGAAGTTCAAGGAGGGCAAATACAGGAAGAATAAGCCCGGGCACCAGCACAGGCTGAGGAGTGACCTGCTGGAGAAGGACCTGGGTGTCCTGGTGGACAACAAACTGTCCCTGAGCCAGCAGTGTGTCCTGGGAGCCAAATGGGATCCCAGGGGGCATCAGGAAGAGTGTTCCCAGCAGGTCAGGGAGGGGATCCTGCCCCTCTGTTCAGCCCTGGGAGGCACATCTGCTGTGCTGGGTCCAGCTCTGGCTCCTCAGGACAGCAGGGACATGGAGCTGCTGGAAGATGATTCTCCTGTGGAGATGCTGAAGGGATGGAGCATCTCTGGGAGCAGGAAAGGCTGAGGGAGCTGGGGCTGTTCAGCCTCCAGAGCAGACCCTGAGAGGGGACCTCCCCCAGGTCTGTCGGGTCTGCAGGGAGGGGCAGAGGATGGACCAGGCTCTGCTCGGGGGGGCCCAGCAATGGCACAAGAGGAATGGGCAGGAACTGATGCCCAGGAAGTTCCACCTGGACAGGAGGAAGAACTTCTTTACTGGGCAGTGACCCAGCCTGAACAGAGACCAGAGAGGAGGTGGAGTCTCCTCCCTGGGAATATTCCAGGCCCATCTGGACACAATCCTGTGCCACATGTTCTGGGATGACCCTGCTGTAGCAGGGAGGTGGGACCAGATGACTCACTGTGATCCCTTCCAACCTGACCTGTCATGTGATTCTGTGAAAACAAAGATAATGATCTCATTAATCAGTGCCAGCTGAAACTAACAGCTACTGAAGAGGGACTTACAGGATGTTCCCATGTCCTTCCACCAGAAAAATTCCAAGGAATTCATTCACTCTCTTGCCCAAGAATTTTTCCTTACAAGACAAGTATCATAGGCACTCAATCCTTTGATTCCCATCTGGAACCTGATGCATCCTCACCCTCTACTCCTGCATGATACTGAAAATGTTAAGTCTGCACTGCATCTTGTTGGCACTTGTAGTGCACCTCTGACAGAGCCATGGCAGACTGTGCAGCATGGGAAGTCAGGCCAAGAGAGCTTCACCCAAAAGTGCCTGATTTTCTTTGGCTGAGAAGTAAAAGAGTGATTTGAAGGTCACACTTTTATCATCACTTTAAACCCATGAATATTACAACAGCATGATAATAATTTGAGGTTACATTCAGTCCAACACAGGACACCAGGTCTCAAGATGTTGAGACTGGGCAATGGCTCATTTGTCTGATATAAAGGAAATATTTTTCTTTAAAAAGCCCAAAAACCCAACTCCATTAGAAAAAGAGAGTCCACAGCTTCTTTTTTACACACTCAGCTGATGAAAGAGCTCACAAACAGTACAAAAATTATAAAGCAGCATTTTAAATACCCCTTTTTACTGGTTGAAGTTATGCTTCACGTAACAATCTACATTTCATCTTGGTGTCATCTATTGTTTGCTCTTTATGTACATATAATTAAAAATATGAGAAGCAGGATTTCTTGCTTTTTATGCATTCAGGAAGTCAACAACATCTCACACAGGTGTGCAAAGGCAGCAGAGTCTCTGTTGCTCCTCTGAGGTTGGGGAAGGTTTGGGTTCTTTGCCACAGAACAGGTACTGTCAGCAACAGCCCATGGATTCAAACCCCTGCAGAAATCACTCTGTTCTTCAAAAAACCCCAATAATATGAACTTCACTGTGTTAAGAGAGATGAAATATGAGTCCTGCTTTTCTGAGCTGGCAATTCTTCTTTACCCAGCAATCCCAAGAGGGAATACAACCACAGTCTGCCCTTAAAGGCAACTTCTGTCCTGAAATGAAACACTGTGTTTGCTTTCTTCTTGCTTTGTTTTGTTGTTTACTTCTTCTGTTGCTTTGTTTTGTGGTTTGGTTTTGGGTTTTGGGGTTTTTTTTTAAAGCAGTAAATCTTATTCTGCTGTCAGTCTGCTTCCAGACACACACCTGCTAAAGTCAGGAAAAAAAGTGTGTTCTAATGCTTTATTTTCCCCCAAGTTAATCTGCTAGAACTCATTCTGTCAGACAGGATGGGATTCCTTCTTTATCTGCCATCAAAAAGCAAATTTCTTAGAGGTGTTCAAACTTGCCTAAAATATCCCATTTTGATAAAACAGATGAGTGGAAAAATATTCTTAGTTTCCAGAACTTCACTCTGTGTGTGTGCACATCCCAGTGATCACTAGAGAAAGGGAAAAGTACAAAACTTGTGAGAAAAATTTCATGCAGAGTCTAAAGTTCATTGATAACAATACAAAAGATTAAATTTTTCAATAAAATGCCTGGAAAACAGGATGGAATTTTTTACTCCACCATATTGAGAAGAAGATTCACAATTTTATTTCTAAAGGAAGAACTTCAGCAGTCCTGGTCATTTATTTTAAGAATAGTAAACCAAGCTCAAAAACTTTTAACCTTCTTCTTATGTATTATATTTAATACTTTCACTTTTAAATGCCATTCTAGTCTCCTATATATCATCATCAGTTAAAAGTATTTAATAATATGCGAGACCAAAGCATTAATGTTTAAAATCAGAACTTTTTATTAGTCTGAGAAATCCAGCCTTCCACCTCCAGGGCTCAAACTGATCTTTCCCAACTGTTCATCCCTGATAAACTATAAGTTCTGTAGCAGAAGGAGGTGTTTTGAGGTCACATTATAAAGCAACATGGACACAAATTCCTGATGATTTTCAGAGTGCTGTGCTTTCCTTTGATGATTAATGCCACTCCAAAAATTGCCATACAGGACCCTTTTTTTTTATTTTTTTTTTAAACTGACATTCTCCTGCTACTTCTTCCTTCCTTCCTTCCTTTTTTTCCTTTCATGGCAGTGCAAGAATCTGATTCTGGATATTGTCAGCATGGCTTAGGACATTAACCTCACCCAGATTCAGGACACAACCTTAAACCTTTCTTTTAATAATAAATGCTCTAAGGGGTGTATGAATACAGTTGTGAAGCTTTATCTGCTTGTTTCGTGAATTCTAAGGTTTCCCATTACTGTGAAATATGAGTGGGTTTTTTTTAATAGAAGTCTAGATTTCTGAAGTGCAAGTAGTGGCTTATTTGGTATGGAAAATATTCTTCGGGTTTTTGCACCAGATGGAAGCCAATACTGGGATAAGATACTTACTGGGGAGTCAGTCCTATGAGGAGTGGCTGAGGGAGCTGGGGAGACTCAGCCTGGAGAAAAGGAGGCTCAGGGGGGACCTTCTGGATCTGCAACCCCCTGACAGGAGCGGGGAGCCGGGGGGGCTCGGGCTCTGCTGCCAGGGAACAAGGGACAGGAGGAGAGGGAATGGCCTCCAGCTGTGCCAGGGGAGGCTCAGGTTGGACAGGAGGAGGAATTTGTTGCTGGAAAGGGTAGTCAGGCCTTGGCAGAGGCTGCCCAGGGAGGTTTGGAATCCCCATCCCTGGAGGTGTCCCAGGAAGGCCTGGCCGTGGCACTCAGTGCTCTGGGCTGGGGGACAAGGTGGGGCTGGGGCACAGGGGGGATCCATGAGCTGGGAGGGCTTTTCCAACCCAAATGATTCCATGATTCTGAGACAGATGTGGACAGAGTTCACCTCCTCTCAAGTCATGAGATGATTCTACTCTCTTACATAAAGCAGGAGGAGTCGCATTTGAGACCACCTGGCACTTCTGCAGAGTCTGCTCGTGTCAGAGCCAAACAGCACTGGAAAACCACATCTATCCTGTCTAATCACACCTGGCAGGGACAATTCTCACACCACTCTTGGCCTGTGGCTTTCCCCAGTGCTGGTTTTTAGCACAGACCCAGCCAAAGAGAGATGTCACCACGCTGGATCCTGTCCCCAACCATTCCAGCAGCCACTGCAGGTCACCTTGCCCAGAAACCCTCACCTTGTCCCAGAGCTAACATGGACAGAGGGCACCTCTGTGGGGTTGCTGCCCATTAAAGTCTTATTTTGGTGGAAATTCTCTCCCCTCCTGAGGTTTTTGGGGAAAAGGGACCCACTCCCACAATCTCGACACAGGTGGAGGGGTGGAGAGCTGGGACTCTGCCTGAGGCACATTTTGGGTGTTGGATTTTCACCAGGTTCAAGGGTTCTTGTTTGACCAAGCCTTCTGTCCTGGTTACAACAGCTACAACAAGTGTCTGAAGTGGAAAAACAAATTTATATGGGAAAAAATTGTGAAATATAAGTGAGAAAACCCAGCAGGTTCGACTAAGAGTCCCTCGTGTCTCAAATACATGAAGCAGCACTTCAGTTCAGTTCAGCTCAGTGTCAGCCCAGTACCACACACACACTCCAGCTCCTGTAAGAAATCTATTTATTTCTAAATAAGTGCTTTCTTTCCCGCAGTAAAACTGTTTTGTGGGTTGATCTTTTGTCAGGAAGGCCTGACACACTTGCAAATTTTAACAGAGAGTGAGAAAGAGCAGGATTTCCTCCTCCATTATCACTTTGATTGAATAATTTGGATTACTCCAGCAAGACACACACATGGACACAGAAATAAATACAAGTTTCACGCTTCATAGTTGTCAAAATTGAGGAATTACAAGGAAAAAAAAAAGGGTGCAGGAGTGAAGTGCAACCCCTTGATAAAATAAAATATGTAGTGGAGTCATGTCCTCCCCTCACATTGCCACTTGCACTCAAGTGTATGAATATTTTATATATATATATATATATATATATATGTTTGTTTTTCATTTTGTCTGTTCCCCCAGGAGAAGCCCAAAAGAGAAACAGAGATGGCCAAATTGACAGAGTCGATGAGTGAGTACAAATAGGAAGTTCAACCACTTTCTTTTTCCATCTGTCCCCCTCCCTCACATGATACCACAAAACCAGACAGCAGTGCTTGCATTCAGGGATCTCATTCAGCCCTGTCTTCACTCTTAATTTATCATAAATCATCCCACTCCTTAAAAAAAATACCCAAAAGAAAATAGGAATCCCCAGAGCAAGGGCTGCTATTTTCTTCATGCACTGCTTGAATCACCCATATTTGGATTTAAATCCAGCAAAGGAGCTGCTACAAGTTTGACTTCGTGAGTCTGAGCTTTATTTAAGTGAAACTTAACTATTTGGGTTTAATAAGTGCCTAATTTACTCGATTCAGGTCAGTGCATGTGTTCCTTCACAAGCTCACAGAAGGTCACACTAAATGCAGTGCAATTATCCAGGATTGCTGCCTGTGCCAGACTCATCCAACAGGAACTATGCCCAGAGATATATCTGGGAAGCTTTTCCTTGATTTCTCTGGTTTGTAAGAGGTGTGTGTGTGCTGTCTTAAATATGTGACCAACAAGAGGCAGTTTGTGCTTTTGCCATAATATGGGATCTAGATAATGGAGTGGTGCCTATAAGCACTTGTAGCTGAGACACTCAGACTGGATAATCTATTTGTGGGTGAAACTGGGAGACAATTCAGGATGAAATGCTGGCAAACCACTCTCTCTTTCCAAAAACTGATGTAGCTCCACAAGCTTAAAAGAACTAACTTCAAAAGGGAGAAATCTCTTACTCTGCCTAACCAGAGCCTGTAGAAATACAGAAACATGGATATTCATGAATCATTTATATCAGAAAGTTGTTTGCAAGGGGTTTTTTTCTGTTTGTATTCAGAAGGCCTGTTCCTAGGGCAGCACTTCCCTGCCTTTTCACTCTCCCAAATCACTTTCTTTCCTTTGGAATCATTCCCTGTAGGGTTAGATTGGATATCAGGAAGAAATTCTTGGTTGTGAGGGTGGGGAGGTCCTGGCACAGGTTGCCCAGAGAAGCTGTGGCTGCCCCTGGATCCCTGGAAGTGTCCAAAGCCAGGGTGGATAAACTTGCAGCAAGCTGGGTTAGTGGAAGGTTCCCTGGACAAAGATCCCAAATCCCAGAGAAACTCTGTGCTGTAAGGATGGTAATTTTGCTCCAATAATGCCTGTGGATGTCCAATGTCACCCTTGGAAGCATCCTGTGACCCCAGCTGGTGTTCCTGGATGTTGGGTAGTTGGATAATTATGGGAGAGGGATGGAACAAAGGAGGAGCCTGTTATCCAAGGGGGAAGCAGATAAATCCTATCTCCCCTATGCATTAGGTGCTTGCTGGACTTTTCTCAACCTTTCTGAAACAAGGTGAAGGAAAAAAAATGTGTTAGGGCAAAACAAGCAGACCCTGAATGCTCTGAAGAGTTTGAGTAGTTAAGACTTTATAACTGATTGGGAACACAAGCCCAAAAGTGTAGTTCCTTTAGGTTGCCTGATTGTCTTGCCAGTTGCTTTTATTTGACTTTTTAAAGACAGAATGATGCTTAAAAGGCTTTATTGCTGCCTTGTGTGAGGATTTGTTCATACTTCATCCAAGCCTTTTATGAAATTTTCAGATGATTTCATGGCATTTTGAAATATTTTTTCATAAATCACAAACAGCCTTGCAAGGTGGAAAGGAAATTCTCAGTGAGTGTAACACAGTGCCCATTTTAAAGGTAATCCAGACTAAAATGAGAAAAATGGAATGGGAAAGCAACAAGCTGGAATAGAGTGAGCATCTGGTTTGGACTGCAGGGCCTTTTTCTTGGAACTGAGCAAATAAAGAAGGGCATTTAAGGCCTTAGAGGGTTTCAAAGCCCTCAAGAAATGGCTTGGTCATGGTACCAATATAACAGAATTATTATTTGCTGTTCTGTTTCACCCAAGGGCTGTGCTTGTCTCTTCCCTCTGTTCAAATCTCTGCACAGCTCCAGAAAAAAAAAAAAAAATCGATCACCTTCCCTGCACTGCTCTATCTTTTTCTCTCTCTCAAAATGCTCTGATGAAGTTCCCAACAACTTCTCTCTGCCCTTTCTCCTCCATAAGGATTTTCTGGATGTTTCTGCAGCAAGAAAACCCCCCCCACACACCTGAGGTTCATGTCACACTACGGGGAAAACTGAGAGAACACTCGATGCAGAGGTTGTTCAAAGTCTGTTATTTTTTTTTGCCATCAGGGATAAAACTCTGCATTTTTGTCACATTTTGCATTTCCATTTTTGGAGGATCTGTCACATCAGTAAGGAAACAATGGTATTAATATTTTCTGTCCTATTTCTGTAGGAGCTTTATGGGGATGGAAAGAGGTATCATGACAGAGCCCTTTATTGAGGGATCTGTTTTCCTTGGAAGTTATAAAAAAAAAAAATAGAGGGAGAAGCATTTTTATCCAGCAGTTTAAGTGCAAACTAGAAAGGAACACTGAGCTAAATTTTTCAGGATGGTCCCTTAGAGTTGATATAGAAGCAGACATTAATACCAAATAAGACCAGCCTTTGCCCCAAGTTATTATTTCACAACACTTGCACAGAATTAATAGAAAGCCACCATAATTGCACCAAGCCCCAGGGAACTGTCCACAAATTCCTTTACAATGCCTTAAAGTCCATATGCATTTTGAAATTTCTTTGCAGCCTGAGTTAGGCAGTTTACCTCATATCACCTCAGAATACTCCAGAGCTGAGCATGTAAATGAAACCAGGAACCAAATAATTTTCCCTGTGACTTTTGTTCCCTTCTCTTCCTGCTGTTCCCTTCTTTCCCTGTTGTTCTCATGCTTCCCATCCCTAGGGACCATTTTTAACCCAAATGAGGCCATCACCTGCAAATAGCTAAAGCACAGCAAGAAAGGCAGGAGAGCAAATATTAAGCAGTCCAGGAAGGTATCAAATGTTCATGCTGGTGTATTTGCCCAACAGGAAAAATTAAATATTCAGAGAAACATCCTCTACACTTTAGAATACTTTGTGGAATGAGAATTACTACAGGACGTTTAATGAGTAGCCAAATATGATGATGCTTTGGTGGTATCTTAGAAAAGTCATTTTGGGGTCCACTGTGATTGAAACGAATTTCCTCTCTGGTTCCATCAGTTTCTCCTCATGCTTCCCAGCTAGTGATGGTGTGCAGCCTATTCCTGAGCTGTCTGGGCTGAAAACAAGCTGTCTGCAGCCCCTAATTGGCATCTCTGGGATGTGTCACTCAGGGATGTTTGGTTGTTTCTTTTGCAATATGATGACTTTGCAGGACAGCACCTGCAAAGTTCTTCTCAGGGACTTGATATTCCTAAAAGCCC
>NW_020884872.1:2158973-2168024 GCF_003945725.1 Corapipo altera | reverse complement strand
TGTGAGTGAATCCCTTCCCTTTCATCCAGACTGAGCTCTGAGGTCTCGGGGTCACTCGAGTTTGTACAAATCCTTTAATGGAACGAGGTAGTCGACGTTCCCGGCCCCGGATTACGCAGGAGGATGGATCTCGTGTGCCCTGCCAGGGCTGGAGCACAATCAATGAGTGACATGAGCACAGCGAACCTGCTCCGGGCTAGAATTGACAGTGGGCATGGCTGGCTGCCTCCCAGCGTTTAACCAGAGGAGTGACAGCCAATTAAGATGTTCCCAGGCAGTAGGGGCACATCAGGAACATCAGGCACATCATGTTTGCTCTGCTCCCCACTCACTCCACACGATACACCTGCAGGAGGAACAGCCAGAGGCAGGAGAGTTGCTTTAAAATAAGGATGTTCCCTCATTTGTTGCAAAAATCTCTACTCCAAATGCCTGCAAATTTATTTCCAGAGACAGTGATGCAACAAATCCTGAGACCTCAGATGACTCCAGACAAAACCTGCTGAATTATGGATGCCACGAATTTTACTCCAAGGGGGGTAAAAAGAATATAAGCTGACCTGAAAGAATTTCAGGAGCAGACAAAGCCTAGGAAAGGACTGGTTTGTGATGGAGTGCTTTTCCCTAAAGGTTTCTTTTTCTTGTCTCCAGTGTCTGAGACTGAAGTGTCCCTATTGCTCTCTCATACTTGCAGGAGGGTTTATATAGAGAAAAATGTTTCTGCTTTGAGTTATTTAAAAGTCACAGCATTTTTAGATTTACATGTGCCAGGGTAGTCTGGAATTTTTTTTAACAGCTCTAATTATTTTGAATTAGTGTTTAATGACATGTAAGGAAAACATACAGTATGTTACAGTAAAAACATATCCAACATAGTCTCTCTTGCTACAGGACATTGGAGCATTTCTACTTTGACCTTTTTTCCCCCAGTAGAGTTTTTATCTTTCTTTTTGTTCACTATCCTGGGATGCATCAAAAGCAGAGTGGGCAGCAGGGTAGGAGGGGATCCTCTGTCCCCTGAGGTGAGACCCCCCTGCAGAGCTGCTCCAGCCCTGGGGAAGAGCACAGCAAGGACATGGAGCTGCTGCAGAGAGTCCAGAGCAGGTACCAAGAGGATCCCAGGGCTGGAGCAGCTCTGCTGGGAGGAAAGGCTGGGAGAGCTGGGATTGTTCAGACTGGAGAAGAGAAGCTTTGGGGTGACCTGATTGTGGCTTTCCAGGACCTGAAGGAGCTCCAGGAAAGATGGAGAGAGACTATTTCCAAGGGATGGGAAATATGAGACTATTTCCAATGACAGGACAAGGGGCAATGGCTTCAAACTGACAGAGAGTAGGGTCAGATGGGATATTGGGAAGGAATTGTTGGCTGTGAGGGTGGTGAGGCCCTGGCACAGGTTGCCCAGAGAAGCTGTGGCTGCCCCTGGATCCCTGGAAATGTCCAAGGCCAGGTTGGACTGGGCTTGGAGCAACCTGGGCTAGTGGAAGGTGTCCCTGCCCATGGCAGGGGGTTGGGACTGGATGATCTTTAAAGATCCTTCCAACCCAAATCATTTTCTCATTCTATGTTTCTGACCTTTTTATTCTCCCATCCAGAGCATAAACACTGTCTTGTGCGAAGATAACATGAGCTGTGTGCAGAATCAGGCATTTGAAGAACTGATCCTAAAGCCTGATTTTCCACTTCAGTCTAAAACTCTGATTCTTCACTCTCAGAAAGCATTTCTGAGAACAAACATCCAGTTCAACATTTTACACTGACACCAAGGACCATCCCTGTGTTACAAAGAGCAGATTCTGACAATGAAAAATTCAAGAGCTGAAACTCCACAGCATTCAGAAAACTCATCAAAAAAGACATTTTCACCTGCTTGGGGAAGTCAGAGGCATTTATTTCCAAGACACCTAGTTGTCATTTGTGTTTAGCCTTTTTCATGAGGGTGTGCTAAGAGTAGAGCAGGAGGGTTGGTTTTTCCACAATATGTATTTTTATCATCCCTGTTGTGATGGTTATTTCTGGAGAAGTGGTTTTGCAGCAAAATATTAAGCCATAGAGATGTTCTATTAAGTGATATATCTAATTACTCTTGATTCAATGCTGTATATATAGGTTGATAAAATTTATTTCAAACTTAAGTCCTGGTCAAGTCTTTGGTCAAATTTTAATTACAAGTAACCAGAATGTGTATGATTATTATTATAATTAATAATTATATAATTTTTATGTTATTTCAGCAGAAATTAGCCAATGCATATAATCAAAAGAACAGAAAGAACATTGCTATTATTAAATAAAAAACCAGTCAATTCTTGATGGCAAAGGTCAAGTTTTGAGAGGAGAATGAAATTCTAAATCAGGAGTTCATTATACAAGAAATAAAGAAGTTTTATAGTTTTAGTTTCACTAGCAGGGGCTTAGGAGAGCTGTGAACTCATATATGCAATAATTAACAAAAGAAATCTGTTTAATCAGAAAGTTGATTGACAGTATTTCCAGTCCCCTGTATTTAACAGCATGGAGAGTTTTTGCTTGATATTTTCTGAGCTTTTAAGGGTCTTATCTTTAACTTCTCTCTGTAAGTGTGAGGGACAGAGATGATGTTTTCTTCCCCAAATGAAAACCAAGACTCTCCTATAATCATGGGATTCTAGAAGCTTGGATTTTTCAAAAACATATTAAATTTTGATAGCACCGCTAATATGACTTTGCTAAGCTAAAATCTTGGCAAAAATTAAACTCAAAATATCAGGGATGAGATAACCAAGAGCTGAATTATGAATAAAGTAAAAGTTTCTGGGTTTTTATCAGGAACAGTGATTACATATGGGCTACATTGGACTGCTGCTTATTACTTACACCTTTATATGTATTTTTCCCTTATTTTTATTAACTCCAGATAGTCCATTTCTAAATCACCCACCTCTAAAACAAGGGTTACAATTAATTTGACACAACTTAAGAATTTTCAGTGCCTTTCCTTTGTATTCCTGTGCCCCATGGCACAACCAAGTTGGGTTTTTCAGCCACATCTTTGCCAGGGAACTCTCATTTTCCATGCTGAATCTAAGTGGTCTGGACACAAAGCTATTAGATAAAACACTTTCACACTTTCCATGACACTGTTCTCCGCTGTCCTACTGCAATAACATCTTTGGGCAAAATGATGACTCTGTGTGAGATTTGGTGTGAGATCCATTTAGGTGTAAGTTGGTTTTCGGGAGGGAAATACGTGTCCAGTGTTTTTGGAAATCATAAAGTTTAGTTTAAGCATGTGCAGAAATATAATTTTGAACCAGATGTCATTTCAGATTTTCAGCACCAGTTGTTGAGGATCTTGGAATGGGATTGAGTTGCCAAAAGTGGTTAAAGCCTTTTTTGAGACAACATTTTCTCATCCTAAGCAAATAATATGCACATGTTCAGTTCTGGTTCTGGCCACCTTAACTGTCTATCCCTGGAAGTGTTCCAGGTTGGATGGAGCTCTGAGCAACCCGGGCTAGTGGAAGGTGTCCCTGCCCATGGCAGGGGGTTGGAACTGGACGATCTTTTAAGATCCCTTCCAATCCAAACCATGCCATGATTCTATTCGGGGCTTGGCTTCACAATTTTAATGTTCTCCTAAAGCAAAGCTTTCCCTACACTTATTTAACACACATTTAAATCTTCCAAAGGTGCCAACCAGCAACGGACTTCAGGTGGCAAAGTGAGCAGTGCTGAAAGAAAAGGCCAGACCGTACATGTTTAAAAAGCAGGAAGTTCACATTCGCTCAATATAAAGAAGTGATTAAAAATGTCTAATCAATTGTCTTCACAGAGAGTAGATGAGTTGAATTAAATGCTGAAAAACAGGATCAATGTTTCTGAAAGCTGTAGAAAACTGTCTGACCTGGATCAGCCTTATTGAGCCATCAAGCAGATAAGAGACCATAATGGATTTTAGTTCTGGGAAATGAGCATAGTGTGATGAATAGCAAAGAATGGTGGTCAATGGTTAAGGGACAAACAATCCAGAAAAAAAATAGGTATCTGAGATGTACAAGATGTACAAGCTGTTAAACAGGTAGTACCATAAAATATTGGATTTTTAAACCCTTAGACTCTGAAAATTAGTTACAAAGGCATCCAGGATCAATGAATGGAAAATATTGTAGAACATGGTAAGATAAACTATTTGATGTGAAAGAGAAGTACCTCAGTTCATTGGAAAAAGGGCCCACTTGATTATCCAATATAAACAATGAGAGAAAAATCTTAGCATGCTGTTTTTGACAGATGTCTTTTAAAAGCCCTATAATCTGGTGTTAAATTAATCCCTAAAGCCAGACTATGTTCTCCCTGTATTTTTCACCTGCCTACATTGCTCCTCAAACACTTGACAGGGGATAACAGGGACAATATTAACCATAATAAAGGCAAATAATGCCTACAAGAGTGTGCACAGAACACACTAATTCAAAGTGTATTATTGCTGAACGACTGCTCATACTCACAGCTCAGGCTCTTCTAACTTTATTTACCACTATTCCTTTTACCATTAAATATCTTGAACTACATGGAGGAGAAAACCAAAAAGACTCCAGAGAGAGTCATTGCCAAGAGTAAGAGAGCTGTTAAAATATAAACCTGTAGTATCTGTCCTCCCTCTGAGTGAGGGTAGCACTATTTTCAGACACAGGGTTAGCAGTGATTGTGCAATGGGGCTGTTCTGCACCCCAACATCAGTCAATCCCAGATTTCAGCATCACTCCCTTTGCTCTTTCTGCCCAGGAATATCCCACAGGTATCTCTCTCTCTGCAGGAAAGGGAGGACACAGTTGTGTTCATCTGCTGATCCTCACTGTTAGCACTGCACTGCATGAAATTCTGACATATAATGAGAGATTTCTCCTTCTTCCAATTATCATCCCCCTTGTAAATCATTCCCCTTTCTCCCTTCTTCCAATATTTACCAAACTTTCAGAACCTTCCTCAAATCACCTCATTAGATTTTATAACCCACATCAGCATCCAGGACCTCCAGTCCTGGTTGTTCTTTGCTGAACTCCTTCCACTTTGTCATCTTTATGCTTCATAAGTACATTCCTTAATCCACATACCTATCAGAAAAGTAATGGAAAACAGAAAAGCTCATCCAAAATAAAATCCTGTGCTTCTTCAGGACAAACAAAGACAATTCCAGCCCAACTGATGGAATAGTACCTTGGATAAGTGCATTTCTCTTCACCCTTCCTGACAGCACTGATTGTGAAGAGGGGAAATGACAAAAGACAGGCAACAGAAAACCTTAATGCCATCACATTTGGTGAAATACTTTTTATGGTCTGTGAAGCACTTTGCCACAATGTACCACAGAGTAAATAAAGGGTTTAAAATAATCCTGTCAGAGACAGGCTGTTGGGTTACCAAATGTGCAATTTGGCAACTCAGACATTAAAAGGCAAGGAGGTAGAAGGAGAATAATAATTTCCTAACCAGGAAAGACTAGGGAAAAAGTTCTTTTATGGATAGTTTCATAGAAGAACTTCAGAACAGTTTGCTGGAGTATCTCCTTCGTCATCACCACCACCAGCCCCACATTAGGAGTATCACTCAGTAGTCATAACTTTCCCTGTGGTCCTGTAGTTTTAAGGCTGGGGACCCTTTTAATCCAGTGCCCTGTGTCCACCTGAGCAGTAGGAAGAATTTTAAGCATGGCTATGATCCTGAGACCTTGGAGATCCTATAAAATTCCCAAAGGCAACATGGCAGCTTACAGAGACAGGAAATCCATGATACACCTGAAGCTGATAAGGGTCACTGGCCACTGTTCCAAGGGCTTTCCCTGGGCCAGCTGGGTTCTTCCTCACCAAGAAAGAGTGGGGACTCAGTGGTGTGGCCAAAGAGGCTGGAGACAGAACCCATGATACATTTGACTTGTATAAACACAGACTTTCTGCCTCATGTCCAACAGGTCAGTCAAATCTTAGTGGTGTGTGATAGGGTTCAACCCTCAGGTGCAATTTAATTGTTTTACGTGTGTCAGCAATAGTGTGGCAGCAGGATCAGGGAAGTGACTGTCCCTCTGTGTTGGCACTGCTAAAGGCACCACCTCAAATCCTGGGGTCAATTTTGGGTCCCTCATGACAAGAGAGACATGGAGGGGCTGGAGCGTGTGCAGGGAAGGGAACAGAGCTGGGAAGGGGCTGGAGCAGCAGGAGGGGCTGAGGGAGCTGGGGGGGCTCAGCCTGGAGAAAAGGAGGCTCAGGGGGGACCTGCTGGCTCTGCAACCCCCTGACAGGAGGGGGGAGCCCGGGAGGGGTCAGGCTCTGCTGCCAGGGAACAAGGGACAGGAGGAGAGGGAACGGCCTCCAGCTGTGCCAGGGGAGGCTCAGGTTGGACAGGAGGAGGAATTTGTTGCTGGAAAGGGTGGTGAGGCCTTGACAGGGGCTGCCCAGGGAGGTTTGGAGTGCCCAACCCTGGAGGTGTCCAAGGAAGGCCTGGCCGTGGCACTCAGTGCTCTGGGCTGGGGGACAAGGTGGGCATCGGGCACAGGGTGAACTCAATCTTGGAGCTCCTTTCCAACCTCAGTGATCCTGTGATCAAGGAGGTCAGGTCTGATGCTCCTGCCTGACTCCAAATCTGCATCCATGTCTTCACCCAGCTCACACTTCACTCCTGCAACAATATGAAGCCTCTGTTCTACTCCAACTGATCGAGGTTGACTGATGGGGAGATGATTGTGCTTCCAAATCATGACACTTTAAATTATCATTTTCGTTCATTCAAAGGAACTAAATCACAGAGTGATTGTCATTGTCTGACATATTTATCATTGTCAGGCTGAGCCTCCTCTCCCCACATCACAGGACTCCTCTGGTGCTCCCAGGAACCTACACAGTGAAATCATGGCACGTGTCATGAAACATTTGCTCACCTACCTGCAAATCAAAAGGACAACAAATAGCAAGATTGCCTGTCCTTAAAAATGGCACATTTTTGGTGAGGTTAGAAAACCTAGACTTTCACTTGACAGCTTTGGGAGGAAGTTTAAACATCTTGTTCTGCTCTGTGTTGTAGTATTGTTTGAATAGTTATTTTAATGACAGGCGAGGAATAATTTCCTCTGAAATCTGCTGAAACATAGGATGGAGTATTGGCACATTTTTTTAAATTTTTTTTTATTATTTTAATAGAACAGAACTATCTACAGACCTCCTGCTAATTTAGTTTGCTTCCTATGGCACGTTGCTCTTGCATGCAGCTGAGTGTCTTTTTGGTGATAACATTATTATTTAGGGGATTATTACTATTTTAAGGCACAAGTAACTCATGCTGCTGCACTAATTTGTGGGTGAATGTTGCATATTTTTAGTATCCATTCAATCATATGTGCTGGGCTGTAATGTTTGAGAGTGAAATCATGAAAGGCATGATGGAAAAACCCACTAAAGTGAACAGAAAAACTCCTGCTGTTTTTCTGCCTCCTGATTTTTCGAGGTGCCCATGATGTTAACCTGAAAAGGAAGGTGAGAGGCTCATGAAATCATTTAAATCACTTATTTGTTGTTACTATTAATAATTTTGAACTATTAGATCCCTGCCTTAAGGTGTGGCCTCACTGGTCAGACATAACAGAGAATAACAGGTTGCCCAAAGAAGTTGTGGATGCCCAATTCCCTGGAAATATTTGAGGCCAGGTTGCATCAGGCTGTGAACAACAAGCTCTCCCATGAAACATTTCACTCCTGAAGGCTCCTCTTTTGGACATCCCAACTCTGACCAAACCCTTCTCTTCTCCCTCCTTCCCATCTCCACCTCCAAATCCTTGACAAAAGTTCTTAAAGATCCACATCTTTCCGCTCAACAGCAGAAGGCCTGGAAATACTCCTTAAATTCCACAGAAATCGTTCAGTGGATTAAATTTTTTTTGAAGTTTTCGTATTGAGGGAGTGATAAACAGACTCCATAATAATATTTGGCTAAGAAAACTAGAGTAAAAACCTAAGGCCTCTCATTAAACTTGATAAAGGCCTCTCTAGTAACTTTTGCAATGCAATTCTCCTTTTTCTATGGTTGTAGCAAACAAATTTAATAATTAAAGAATAAGAGGAGGCCAAAAATAACCAAATTACACAAAATTTATAATGTACCAACAAAAAGGAGTGCTGGGAATGTGTATTTCTAATTCAGTGGTGCCGTGAGATGATGGGTTTTGATTTTAAGAAACTCTTTTCAAACTTCCTCAGGAACAGAATAGAAGCAAACCACCATGGTAAAACCAATGTGTTGGTTTTTTTTTTTTTTAAGAAAAATAAAATATATCGAGAAGGGGGCTGGGGGAAACTCATTTTTATCAAGAGATTATAATTTTAAATTGAGTCTGCATTGTGTGTTACTATAGAAACTCCCATTTTGTGCCATGTTTGTGGGGAAAAAGTCAAAAGTTGCATTTTAATGAAGGCAGATCACACATTGGCTTCCTCAGAAAAGCAAAATAAAAGAGAAGTTTCTCTCAGAAATTGAATAATTACCCAAATTAAGGTGAGCTAATTAAGGTCACCAGGAAGGGACATTCAATCCTGAAGTGACAATATGTTGGGTTTGTTTTTCCAGGCTGGTCTGTGCCTTACAGATTATGTATTAGATACTGCAGGAGTCTGATGGATTGAGAGGCTCGTTGCCATGGCA
The DNA here is from genome assembly GCF_003945725.1 of Corapipo altera. Lineage (NCBI taxonomy): Eukaryota > Metazoa > Chordata > Aves > Passeriformes > Pipridae > Corapipo > Corapipo altera. The sequence continues at coordinate 2,159,360 of NW_020884872.1, read as the reverse complement.
ATATTTGCTGCTTTGCTGGTATTCCCTACAGAAAGTAAAGGATTTTTTTTTTCCCTAGTCAGTTAGACAAATTGTCTATATTTAGCCCTGGATGGGGAGAACTGAAACAGCAGAATCTGGGCGGGGAGCTCGGGGGAAGGAGTGACATTTCTGAGGCTGGAGGAATCACAATAGGACTTGTGTTGGTGAGGGGGGCTGTGGAAAGAGGGAAAAGGAGAAATTAAGAGGGAAGGAAGGGAGAAAGAGAGAAAGAAAGGGAGAAAGAGAGAGAGAAAGAGGGAAAGAAAGAGGGAAAGTAGCAAAGAAAGAAGGAGAGAAGGTAAAAAAAGAAGGAAGGAATGAAAGAAGGAAAGAAGGAATGAAAGAAAGAAAGAAGGAAAGAAAGAA
>NW_020884872.1:2121526-2158963 GCF_003945725.1 Corapipo altera | reverse complement strand
AAAGAAAGAAAGAAGGAAAGAAGGAATGAAAGAAAGAAAGAAGGAAAAAAAGAAGGAAAGGAGGAAAGAGGGGGAAAAAAGAAAGAAAGAAGGAAAGTAGCAAAGAAAAAAGGAAAGAAGGAAAGAAGGAAAGAGAGAAAGAGAGAAAAAAGAGAAAGAAAAAGAGAGAAAGAAAAAGGAAGGAAAGAAGGAAAGAAAGAAGGAAAGGAGGAAAGAGGGGAAAAAAAGAAAGAAAGAAGGAAAGTAGCAAAGAAAAAAGGAAGGAAAGAGAAAAAGAGAGAAAAAAGAGAAAGAAAAAGAGAAAGAAAGAAAAAAAAAGAAGGAAAGAAGGACAGAAAGAAGGAAAGAAGGAAAGAAGGAAGGAAGGAAGGAAGGAAAGAAAGAAAGAAAGAAAGAAAGAAAGAAAGAAAGAAAGAAAGAAAGAAAGAAAGAAAGAAAGAAAGAAAGAAGGAAAGTAGCAAAGAAAGAAGAAAAGAGAGAAAGAGAGAAAAAAGAGAAAGAAAGAGAGAAAGAAAGAAAGAAAGAAAGAAAGAAAAAAGAAAAAAGAAAGAAAGAAAGAAGGAAAGAAGGAAAGAGAAAAGGAAAGAAGGAAGGAATGAAAGAATGAAAGAAGAAAAGAAAGAGAGAAAGAGAGAGAGAAAGAAAGAAAGAAAGAAAGAAAGAAAGAAAGAAAGAAAGAAAGAAAGAAAGAAAGAAAGAAAGAAAGAAAAAAGAAAGAAAGAAAGAAAGAAAAGAAAAGAAAGAAAGAAAGAAGGAAAAAAAGAAGGAAAGAAAGAAAAAAGGAAAAGAAAGAAAGAAAAGGAAAAGGGGAAGGAAAAGAGGTGGAAAGGAAGGAACAGGAAAGGGAAAAGTGTTTATATCTTACTTTTCTAGTATATCTTGCTCTTTTTGGGATGGGGAGGCCAGCACAGGAGGACAAGTAGTGTTGCCTAAGAGGAAGCCACAGCTGCTGAAGGTTTACTGTGCTTTAGGTGGGTTATAACTCCAGGGAGAGATAAGAGGAAAAATCCTCTAAAACGAAAAAAAGAAAAAAAAAAGCAATGGAATTGCTGACCGCTGGAATTGTCAGTGTAAACCACAATTGGAGCTCCAAATATGAGCCACCTTCTTCTGTTCTTTTTTTTTTTCTTTTCAAATTTTTAATCTTCGCTCACAGCATTTTTAAAGCAAGGTGTTGATACCATTTCCATCCTCCTCCTGGCACAGGGAAAGCAAATGTGCCTCAGTCAGATGTCAGGGAGTACTGTCTCTGCTGTGTGCTTCAGTCTGTTGCTTGAGGTGTGGGAAGAGTGTGACAATGTGCTTTCTTTTTAATATTAGCCCATCTCAGCCAAGCATCTATAGATTACTGCAGAGGGGGAAAAAAAAAAAAAAAAGAAAAGGCTGCTTTGTTTCTTCCTCTTCTCCACTCTTATCCCTTTTATGCACAGAAATGCACCAAGAAATTTATAGTGTTTGCCTTGAGGCTTAAAAAGACCTTATTCCAATAAGACTGACCAGGCAACTCTGACTGCCCTTAGTGCTAATTCACTTCCCATCACTCCTTCTTCCTCCTTTTCATGCCAGTCATGCATTAGAGTTTTATTTTTTTAGAATATTAGCAGCTTTACAGTGTTTCAGTCTGTGTAGTTACACAGAGTGTGTATTACAGCAGTTTCAGTGATGGGATTAGATAACAAAGAAATAAAATGTCATTATAAAAATACTTAAATAATAACTGAAGAACTGAGGGAAAACCAGGGTAATTAAAGATGATACTGGAATGATGAAATGCTGTGCAGACAGAACTAACAGAGCCCTCTGTTCACACCAACCCCAAGAGCTGGGAATGAAGACAAGAGAGATTTTTGGGGAGAGACAAGACTAAGAAATCCTTTCTTAGACATAATAACATTCAGCTGCCAGATAGACCTTAAGAAAACTATACAAGAAATCAGAGAATTAATTACAGTTGAATAGAAACAGGGAAATTTTGGGAGGAAGGAAGAGAATGGTGAGAATCTTAATCTTAATATCCTACTTTCACCTGTGTAACCTCATCAAATCCACACCTCTTTGAAAGTGCAGGTACGAGAAGACCAGTCCTCAAACCACTCCCTGTTCAAAACCTTCAAGCTGAGGGATGAGGGACAATGGTCAGGGGTCAAAAGTAGAGGGAAGTTGTGGCTGCCCCATCCCTGGAAGTGCCCAAGGCCAGGTTGGATGGGGGTTGGAGCAACCTGGGCTAGTGGAAGGTGTCCCTGCCCATGACAGGGGGTGGGAACTGGATAGTCTTTAAGGTTGCTTCCAACACACTCCTCTCTGTGGTTCCATGATTATTGGAATAGAGGGATCAGGCTGATGGGAGTGGGGCTAAGAGAGCAATGACACCAGGGATGGAGGGAACCAGAGGAGGCCTTTGGGGGTTTTGGTGGGTTTTGTGTCGTTCAGGGTGTCCTGGTTTGGTTTGCTCTGGTTTTTGGGAAAAATGTTTTTTTAACAATAACTCATCCAAAACAGATGAAAAATCCATCCTGAAGGGTAGGAGAAGGATGTAGGATCATCAGGTATGAATGCAAGAAAATTAAAGGAGCTCAGAAATGGCTGAGATCCAAGGAGAAACAGCAAGGGACCCAAGAGGCAGAAAGAGAATAGCACAGAAACTTCACTCTAGAGCTACAGAAACACAGGAGGGATGGATGAACTCTTTTCCTAGGACAAACAAAAGAAGGGGACTGTTAGCAAAGTGAGCAGGAGCACTTTCAGGGGAGCAGCTCCAGAGAGTGCTTTGGAGGTGTGACTAAAGAAGACAGAGAATTAGTGGGGTGGATTGTGTCCCTCTGGAAATCCTCAGCCACACTGTGTGTCTCCATGATCAACACTTCCAGCATTTCAGAACTATTCACTCCTTAATCATCATCATGTGGCTGAGACTGGTTCTATTTGACCCCCAGGGAGGACAAAACCACGTGTCCCACAAAACCATGATCTCCCATTCCTGACCTTTGGCTTTGAAGCCAAAGGGACATTGCTCTCAAACAAATGCCAGCTGTACACCTGTACATATAAACTTTGATTTGCTCAGGCACAAACAGGGAGGATCTTAATTTTCCACACTTTTCCCTGCCAAGATTTGCAATCGAATATGTAAAAAAAAGTTGACCAGAGCAAAGGTGTGGGTGGGATGTGGAGGATCAGGCACTCCCAAGGTGGCAAGAGAACAACAGATGTGGTATTCCAGCTTTTGCCCCCCCCAGCAGTGGGGAACCTATTAGAGAAATGTCTGTTATTGATTCACACTGTTCACAATCCATTTGTACTGCCTGGTTTGGGAGCCATTATAATTTACAGTCTGTCGTGCAGATTGCTCTTGGCCTGTGAAATATTAATCTATTAGGTAGACACACCATGCCTGAACACATGGACTCCAAATCCTTGGGGATTTTGCTTTTTAAACAACAGATTATTGCCCTTGTTCACTAACTACTTCTGCAAACAGCTCAGTAATTTCAAGCTTTAATATCCTCCTCAATTCTCTTCCTACATAACTAGAGGTAATATTTGATTTACTAGGAATTAAAGACCTGGCTTTATTTATTTATTTTAAAGGAAGTAATTTCCATGTGCACAAAGTTTTTCTTAACTGAATATATGCATACAAATATATGCACAGATTTGTGTGTGTATGAATGTATAAGGATCTTATACAACTTTTGATTAGATTGGAGGAGGTGATGATGGACTCACTTCAGAGTGAGAATTTGATTTGGCTTTAAACCTTGCACTGCCAGGAACATAAAACAAAACCTCTCTGGGGTCCCCAGCACAGCAAGGACATGGAGCTGCTGGAGAGAGTCCAGAGCAGGCCCCAAGAGCATCCCAGGGCTGGAGCAGCTCTGCTGGGAGGAAAGGCTGGGAGAGCTGGGATTGTTCAGCCTGGAGAAGAGAAGCTTTGGGGTGACCTGATTGTGGCCTTGCAGGACATGAAGGTGCTCCAAGAAAGATGGAGAGAGACTATTTCCAAGGGCTGGAGGGACAGGACAAGGGCAAATGGCTTCAAACTGACAGAGAGCAGGATAGATTGGATATTAGGAGAAAGAAGCCTCACCACCCCCACAGAGAAGAATTTCTTCCTAATATACCATCTAACCCTGCCCTGTGGAAGGTTAAGCCATTGTCCTTTGTCCCATCACTCTCTGCCTGTATAAAAAGTCCCTCTCCCTCCTTTTTATAAAGTACCTACAGTACCCTCTTAAGCTTTGAAAGGCAGCTCCAAGTTATCCCTGAAGCCTTCCCTCCTCCAGGTGAATGCCCCCAGCTCTCCCAGCCTGTCTCCAGAGCAGGAGTACTCCAGCCCTCAGAGCATCTTTGTGGCCCTAAATGCAGCCCCCTTTTTTCACTGCATATCCCTGATTCACACACTGAACATTCACTCCTGCTGCAGACGGAGATTTCCCAAGGAGAAAGCAAAACACTATTAGTGACTATAAGCTCTCACATCCTAACTTTGCTAACATTATAACTTTAAAAATATCTTTTAATGCAGTTATTTTTGCATGCCAGCTCTTCTTTTTAAAAAGGAGGAGGAAGATACCTGTCATCAAACAATGATGGGACACAGATGGGATACATGTGTATGTTCCAGCAGCAGCAGCAGATTAAAGCACAGATCCCACACCAGTGCAGGAGTGTCCCTGCCCCATCCCACGGCACAGAAATTCCTGGAGTGGCAGGAGGCAGTTCTTGTCCTTCTTGAACCAAGCACTGGAGAACTAAAAGACAAAAATACAGAATATTCTGAGTTGAAAGGGACTCCCAAGGATCATCCAAGTCCAAGCCCTGGCCCTGCCCAGGACACTCCAACACTCCCCCCTGTCCCTCAGAGCATTGTCCAAACCCTCCTGGAGCTCTGGCAGCCTTGGGGCCATGCCCACTGCCCTAGGGAACCTGGTCAGTGCCCACCACCCTCTGTGGGAAGAACCCTTTCCTGAGATCCACTCTGAGCCTGCCCTGTCCCAGCTCCAGCCCTTCCCTGGGTCCTGTCCCTGCTCCCAGTGAGCAGAGGTCAGAGCTGCCCCTTGGGAGGAGCTGCAGCCCCCACTGAGCTCTGCCCTGGGGCTCCTCTGCTCCTTGGTGACAGGACACTGAAATAGCAGCAGGTGTACTGTTACCTGTGCATCAAAAGTAATAGAATCCCAGAATCACTGAGGTCAGAAAAGCCTACCCAGCCCATCAAGTCCACCCTGTACCCAATGTCCACCTTGTCCCCCAGCCCAGAGCACTGAGTGCCATGTCCAGTCATCCCTTGGAAACCTCCAGGGATGGGGACTCCAAATCTCCCTGGGCAGCCCCTTCCAATGCTTAACTAGGGCACTTAAGAGGAAAGTGAGGGGGATGAGGCCCTGGCCCAGGTTGCCCAGAGCAGCTGTGGCTGCCCCTGGATCCCTGGAAGTGTCCAAGGCCAGGTTGGATGGGGCTTGGACCAACCTGGGCTAATGGAAACTGTCCCTGCCCTTGGTGTTGGAACTAAATGGTCTTTAAGGTCTCTGCCAACCCAAACCATTCTGGGATTCTGGGATCCTGGGATTCTATGAAATGCAGTGGCAGTGAGTTTGATGGGCAGAGATGCTGCTGAACCCATGACGTGGTTCTGCTGCCAGCTCTGCCCCATCCCATGGAAGGCAAGGCCTGGCTTTCATTGAAGAGCCTTTGCTGACAAACAACTTCTAGTGCCAGAGCCCTGAAGAATCCACTTCCTTCTTGGTTCAGTAGTTCCTGAAAGAATAAAGCATGGCATTCATGGCCAGGCATCCCCACCACGTCTATTCCTCATCAGAGTCCTCAGTCTCTCCACGAGGTGCTGGAGCAAAGTTCCCAGTGCTATAAACCACTGGATTTGGGGGAATGCTGCCTTTGTGTGTGGTATAAAACATGGGCAGAAAGTGGCCACCAGGAAGGAAGGGAGGAGCAGAAATCATTGATCTACCTCAGCATGACAGATACCTGTAAATCCTGCAGGGATGGAGAGGGCTGTCTGAGCCCTCTGTGCTGGCACATGTTCACCACACTACAATTATACTGAGAGAAAATCAGCTTCTCTTCTTTCATTTCTGGCAAAATTTCTGAGCTACTCCTGCCCACTAGTGCTACAAAAACAAAGAGAATAGTCTTCATAAACTCCAATAGATCTGAAAGTGGCAAGTGTTGGTCGTTAAAAGTCCTGTTGGAGACAGGACATCAAAGGAAGGTGAGACGGCGGCGGGTTTGCCTTTGAAAAGTCATCTGAGAGAATCGCTGGGAACGTGTTCTCCCAGAGACGGCAGAGGAACACTTTCATTTGTCATCTCTCCCTGCCTACGAGACAGACAATGCATCAACCCCGTCCTCACCCCAAGGTGAGCGACACCCCTCACAACCCCGCACGACAACAGGCGCTCGCGCGGCGCGTGAGGCGCATCAGGGATGGGGAAGTGATGGGATTTGTCAGGCGTTTCATACCCACTTCCCAAAAAACCTGACAGCAGCAAAGCAGTTTAGTGTTTTAGAGGAAAAAAAACAGGCATAGATTTCCACAGATCGGCTCGACCAGCTTGGAGAAGGGCAGGGGCTCTGCCCCCCTCCTTTAGGTTCTCCCTAAAGCCTTAAGGACTATGAGACCTCAGTGCTGCTGAGTGTCACAGCATTCCTGGTAAAATCCATCAACTATTCAAATATCATGACTTTGTACTGTGTTCCCATCTAAAAATCCAGCCTATTGGTATGTTTTTATCTCGGATTTGAATTAACGCACAAGACTTTCGTTATATATTAAGAATTTTGTCTTAAAATTATCTTGAAATATGGTCACCTGAAGGACTAAGCTGTATTTCCATGGAAATATCTTTTTCCAGGAAAGTCTATTTAACAAAGCCAAAAGATCTGGTGTCACTCCAAGCACACCTATGTATATCCAGGTACATAAGATAATTATACACATACACATATACAGGTATTAAAATAAAAATAAGCCACTCCACACCAATTCACACAAATGAAAATCTGGGGGGGTTTTGTGGTTTCCCCCCAAAATTTAAATGGATAACAGTCCTTTAGCACCATCTTGAGAATAAAATGACAAAGTTATCACAGTATTGTTTTACTGCAGCAGTCATTTCATCTACAGAAGGAGAAGACTGATGGGGTAACTCCTTGTTTTTTCTTCCTGTAATCATCACTTCACATTATTTTACATTCACCTCGGTAAATCCATCCCAAGAGCAGAAATGTGTGACATGAAGATTATTATTTGCTATAAGCTTTATTATACAAGCAATGCAGTTCAGGAAATGATAGAAATCTATGCAGCTACGTTGGCAACACCCTAATGAAGTGTCATTTTAAGATATATTCTAACTAATTCTGATGGAAGGCAATGCAGGAAAGTTATCACTCACATTTTTAAAAGAGATAAATATTATGAAGACTGTGAAAACATGACAGGTAGGAATTGTTGCTCTGTATAGGGTGCAATTATTTATTCCAGCTTCAGAATATAAATAAAATATTCCACAAAAAAATCCCTCTTAAATATTATTTGAAATGCTTTTCCTATAAATAGCTCATGAAATCACTCATTTCCATGACCTAAATGCATAAGGAACAGAAGGTCACTAAACAGGAACTCAATAGTTAAAAGTTGATACAATTATTTTTATCTCCAATGTGCATCACGACTGAATTTTAAGTGTATAAAAACAAAGCCATGCACACAGAGGCAGGTACATGCACACACACACACACAGAGAGAGATTTTCAGAGAATCTCAGAATCCCAGAGGTTGGAAAAGAGCTCCAAGATCATGGAGCCCCCCCTGTGCCCCATCCCCACCTTGTCCCCCAGCCCAGAGCACTGAGTGCCACGGCCAGGCCTTCCTGGGACACCTCCAGGGCTGGGCACTCCAAACCTCCCTGAGCAGCCCCTGCCAAGGCCTGATCATCCTTTCCAGCCAGAAATTCCTCCTCCTGTCCAACCTGAGCCTCCCCTGGCACAGCTGGAGGCCGTTCCCTCTCCTGTCCTCCCTGTGAGCAGAGCCTGACCCCCACCTACGTGAATGTTTGCTAAATATTCATGTTCCTGATCTATCTCTGAGGTTGTAGAGACATGGCATTACCAAAATTCATAATGTATTAGCTGAAATTCATTTCATGCATATTTCAGCGAAGTTGTATAGGCAGCATTCGAGTCACTGCTGTCTGGGAGATTTTCAGCTTCTGTTCTGACTTTGTGCTTATGCAAATGCAAATGCAGAGGATAAAGCCAGGAGCAGTCAAGAACAGGGCCTTGCAAGCTTCCCATCCTGACAGGTTTGCCAGCACACCTCATCCTATCATCCCACATGAGATGGAGCAGCCCTGGGAGAAGGCCCTGGGGGTGCTGGTGGGGGAGAGGCTGGACATGGTCCAGCCCAGATCCCCTGTGCCCTGGGCTGATCCCCCAGTGTGGGCAGTAGGGCAGGGGGGGATTGTGCCCCTCTGCCCCTCAGGGGAGACCCCCCTGCAGAGCTGCTCCAGCCCTGGGGAACAGCACAGCAAGGACATGGAGCTGCTGGAGAGAGTCCAGAACAGGCCCCAAGAGGATCCCAGGGCTGGAGCAGCTCTGCTGGGAGGAAAGGCTGGGAGAGCTGGGATTGTTCAGCCTGGAGAAGAGAAGCTTTGGGGTGACCTGACTGTGACCTTCTAGGGCCTTAAGGAGCTCCAGGAAAGATGGAGAGAGACTATTTCCAAGGGCCTGGAGTGACAGGATAAGGGGGAATGGCTTCAAAATGACAGAGAGTAGGGTTAAATGGGGTATTGGGAAGGAATTGTTGGCTGTGAGGGTGGGGAGGCCCTGGCCCAGGTTGCCCAGAGAAGCTGTGGCTGCCCCTGGATCCCTGGAAGTGTCCAAGGCCAGGTTGGATGGGGCTTGAAGCAACCTGTTCTAGTGGAAGGTGTCCCTGCCCATGGCAGGGGGTTGGAAGAGAGTGATCTTTAGGTCCCTTCCAACCCAAACCATTCTACTGTTCCACTGTATCCCTCCTGGTCCTGCAGATCCTGGACCTCTCAAGCCTGTGTTGCAGAATAGCAGATTATTCCATGTCCACATCTCTGCAGCTTCCCTTCCAGGCTGCTCTGGCAGATCCATTCCAGCATTTAGGGGCTGTCAGTGTTTCCCAGCAGTGCCAACAAGCCCAGCACAGGCGGCGCGTTCCGGGAGCCGACAGCTGGAGATGTGAGAACCACCAAGGAGCTCTGTCTCCCCTCGGCTCGTAGGAAGTTCTGGGCACATATGTTTTGCTCAGCCTAAAAATCCCATCCTGAGTCTTCACGGAGACAAACGAGGTGAACAAGTGCCTCCCTTCCCATCACGCCTCCCTGCCTCGCTCTGCTCCCGGGGTGGCATTACTCACATCCCGGGGTGGCTGGGAAGGATGGCACCAGTGCTCCAACAACTGAGATTCCTGAGGAAAAACAAGTCCTCTCCCATGGCTTTCCATCTGTCTGTGTTCCCTCACCGGCTCCTGCTCCAAGGGAGCCCACAGAGTTACATTTGGTGCCCACACTATTTTCTGAGGACAAGTGCAGAAATTCCAGTTGGCTTATGAGGCATTTTGCCCTCGGCTGGAACACACAGACTGAATCATCCCCTCTTTCCACACGGGAGGTGGTCACATCTCCCACCACCCCTCAGAGCTTGGCACGGATGTCTCAGCCTCTGCTCTCCCATGTCTTGTCCTTTGTTCACTTGCTCAGAGCTCCTTATCCTGCCTCAGACAAGATTGGAGGTGAAAGGGCCAAGAGAATCCTTTGTTCTCCCATCACAAGGATGCCAGGTTCTCCAAAGAAAGCAGAATATCCTGGTGACAGCACTGTTGACGTCAGTAGAAAGCAAAAAACCTAGAGTTCTTTCCAAAAAAAAACCCAAAACTGCCTGAAAATAAACCCCAGACAAAACTGAAAAACAAACATTTTCTCCAGCAAAAGTAACACAGCAGATAAAAGGTGCTTCTTAAATCAAAGGTTCTTCAGTGGCTGTTGCAAGGCCTAAAAATAAAGAACTACAGGTCTATCAAGAGTGTTTCTACTCTTCCCATAGGGAGTTTGGGTTTGGAGCTCTGGAGCAGGTTCCTGGTGCCAGCAGTGGCAATCACTGATGCTGAAGTCAGTGAAACAATAGGTCCAAATCCATCTTACTTTATATATATATATTATATATATTACAAGGTCAGAGCTGTAATCTGGGAATGAATTAACAGACAGGAAATAAAAATATGTATAAATAAATTTAAAAAATAATCAAAGCACATCCTCATTTAAATAGTTCCTTCCAGTATTCCTCAGGAGAGCTACATCTCATAAACCTCTGAAAGGCCAAAATTTCCTAAGGCTAAAACACTGTCTACAACACTGTGCCATCCACAATCCTGGCAATAGTCTGGAGCAGGGATGTTTCCTGGGTGCAGCAGAGGTTGATGCAAACAGGAATCTTTGCCTATAGACCCTGTCCAGGCATTGTTTCCATCTTGCCTATAAACCAAGAAGGTTCAAGGCAAGTCTTGGAGCAGCACTTGAAGCATACAGTGAAAAAGCTCCACCACGAACAGAAAAAAAAAAAGGAGGAGTGCTCCTAATAATCCATTATACAAACAAGAATAAAGCAAATTAAAATACATCAGGATGTTTGTGCAAACAAACAACAGGAACAGAGTGAGAACCGTAAAATTTCACATTACAGTTGTAATGGCTCTGGGTAGCCCTGATGTTCTGCTTTGAAAAAGCATTTGTGTTTTTCTCTGGGCTAAAATAGCCAAGGGCAGGCTGGATTTTGGTATCCCAGCTTTCATGTCAAAGCTCTAACAAACCCTCGGGAGCAGACTATAAATCCACCTGTTTGTGAGATGCTTAATGAGATTTCATCTGTCATAATTCTGTTGTTGTTTTAAACTGTTACCTGATTTAGACTAATTGCTACATTCTTAATAAAACAGTCTAGCACAGAGGTTTAGAACTAATATCCCTCCCAGCCAAACAGGCAAATGTCCATGTTCCTGCTGCAGTAGACTCTTGAACATTTTGTTGCGTTGGTTGTTGAAAACAGAAACAGAATTTAAAAATCTCAACATCATTTTTGACCTAAGAAAGACCTTTTTTTGCAGTGAGAAGGACCATTCACTGGGACAACATCCCCAGGGATATGGAGGAGTGCCCATTGCTGGAGATTTTCCAGATGTGGTTGGACAAGGTGATAGAAAATCTCAGTGGGTTCCACTCCCCACAGAAGGTTGGACCAGATGAGCTTTCAAGGTCACTTTCTACCAGAGCTGTTTGATAATTCTATGAATAATATTTGAAAACTGGCTCTGACCTTAGAAAAATAAACTAATAATCATCAGTTGTTGCAGAAAGGGATGGAGGAAAGTGAGATGGATAAGGACAGGATGGATGAGGCTCTGAGCAACTTGGGATAGTGGAAGGTGTCCCTGCCCCTGGGAGGGGGTTGGAACTGAATGAGCTTTAAGGTCCCTTCCAACTCAAACCATTCTGTGATTCTTTGTGAAGGAACACACCATCTTATTAAGGCTATATTTACCCTTACTCCTTTTTTACCTGTACTCCTATTTACCCTCTCCCTGTTTCTAATTGTTCATATAATTTCAAAACTTTCACGTGAAATTAGTTCTCCTGGGTGGAAGAACTTCCTTCCTGGAGAAATGAAGGTCATTTAAGATCTCTGATTATCAGAAATTAGTCAAGGAATCATCAATACAATTTTAATGTAAATAATCATTATAGACATTCAGTGCTTCCAGTATTCCAGGACAGACTCTGAGGTCCTGATTATGAAATAAACTCAATGGATGTGGGTGGATCATTTCCCTTTGCTGCTGAACTGGAGCCTCAGGATACATCTGCAGTGCAGTCCCTGCTGTGGCCATAACTCCTGCTGGCATTCCCTGCTGGCTTTAAACCAGCTGGTTTAGACCTGGCTCGTGGTAAAAAAGCAACAGCCTGGAAGATCAGACCAGGCACAAAATCTGTCTGAGTGACAGACTAGGCAGAGAGTGGGAAAGCTGAGGATGCTCCCAGATGTTGCTCTGATCATCTCCAGGGGCTCTGCCTGGAGCCCAGAGCAGCCTGGCAGAGCTCTCTCAGCACTGCAGTTCACAGCAGGGCATTTTAAGGGGAATAATCAGCAGTCTCCATGACATTTCAGGCTCAGTCCTACCCTGTCATCAATTAGGGAGCTGATAATTACTCAAGTGGTTAGTCTGGACTAAGCGGAGCCAGCCTTTGTCTTTCAGTGCAGTAAAGGCAGCTCAGCCTGCAGGGTTTTGTGGATCCTCCTGGGAAGGCACATCCCTGTCTTCATTGATCCTTGGGGGAGGTCCTGTGCCCCTCTTCCAGGTCCCTCAAGTCCATTTCCTGGGATCATCTGCCTGACTTAACTCTTTACCAGACCAGGGTTAGAGATGCCCTCACGGCTGGGCCAGAAATCTTAGGAAAAGCACCTCCAACGTGACTCAAGGGACACACATTTATTTTTAAGTGCAGTGTCTTCAGTAAACTCACCCTTCTGAGCAGTTCACACTCTCACAGTTTTGACAGAATCCCAAGCAGCAACATCACTTGTTTGTAAAGCTGTCTGAGGAGAAGTGTGATGTTCTGTGCACTCCACAGGAATTGAAAAGACAGTCCCTGCCCTGGGGCACAGGATCAGAGAAACCAAAACCACTTACACAACTCAGAGCGAGCGGTGATTCAGCAGTAAAGGACTGGAGTTTTATTTCTTATGCTGTTTATTGATTTATCTCACTTCAGCATCTGAAGGGAGCCCACAAGAGACAGAGGGAGAGACTGTTTCCAAGGGCCTGGAGTGACAGGATAAGGGGGAATGGCTTCAAACTGACAGAGAGTAGGTTTAGATGGGATATTAGTAAGAAATTATTCCCTGTGAGGGTGGAGAGGCCCTGGCACAGGTTGCCCAGAGAAGTTGTGGCTGCCCCTGGATCCCTGGAAGTGTCCAAGGCCAGATTGGATGGGGTTTGGAGCAACCTGGGCTAGTGGAAGGTGTCCCTGCCCATGGCAGGGGGTTGGAACTGGATGATCTTTGAGGTCCCTTCCAATCCAAACCATTCAGTGATTCTTGCAGGCATTCCAGCCTTTCTGCCTATTTTACACTGCAGTCACAGATCCAGGGAAATGATCCCCTCCCTATTGACTGACCATCCTAAGCAGGACTGCAGCTAGCAGAGAGCAAACCCGGGAGAAATTCTTATCTGCTTCAAGAGTTTAATCCAAAGTTTCTAAACTGCTTCTTCCATTAACCAATTCTCCAGCTGATCACAAACTATTTTCACCAATTAGGAGCATAAACTGAAAGTCTGGGCACTGTGACCAGGGACAGAGTGACTGTCTAAAGCCCTCCCAGCCATCGACCAACTTTATAGAACAGCTGCCATCCAGCTTTGGAGAGGTCAATCAATGCATCACTGCAGCAGTCCCAGGCCATACATTTTATTTTCAGCTGTGCTATCAATGCTGAAAAAAACCCAAAACATCACAAGATCTCTCAGGGAGTCTGAGCCTGATACCTGTTTTGTTCTGCCACTCTTCGCTCATCTCATTGCCAGTGCCTCCCAGTCTCTCCCAATTAGTCCATCTCCACAGGTATAAAAATATAAAAAAGGGGTTAAAATACTCATCTGCGTTTAAAGAACTGTACTTCATAAGGGATATTGTATACACATTTTCAATAAGAATGTTTACAGATATTCGAAGGGGAGTTCAGTGATCAAATGCCTTCCACGTATCTGAAAACCAATCTAACTCTATATCAAAGCATTTTGTGCACATTTTCTAGGTATTGCTACATGTGAAACTTTCCCAAGCCAAGGATTTCAGTGATCAAAGCCAAAAAAAAAAAAAGACTTAAGTACAGAAACAAAGGACTAGAGAACCTGCAGTTGGAATAACACCTCAAGTTAACAAACACCTTGTGGCAACACCTCAAGCTTTACTTAATTGTGCAAGAGTAAAATAATCAATATAACACATAAAATTGTGTATTCCCTCAGCAACCTGAACTTGCATTTCCATTTATCATTTACACAGCAAGGAAATGTTTAGCAATAATCAGGTAATAAATGAGAACCTCTGCAAATGCTCTTCTAAAAGCCAAATAGGAGTGCAATGAAAAGCTCAAATCCATGTTCCAGGGAAAGTGTGCCCTGGCCAGTTTGTCTTGCTGTCCAAGGATGATGTAAATAGACTATTATACTTCTGAAATGACAACCAATGTTGCCACAGGGCATCCCAGAGTGGATTAAGAACAGAATTATTTCCAGCTTTAGTTCTGGATCTGAAAAGCTCTTCATATTACTTAGCATTTGTATTTGCTTAGGTTTAATAATACTTCTTTAGCTGTTTGAGGGCAAAAAGAAAATAGCCAACTTACAGAGAATGTTTGGCAATGAGAATTCAATTTATTTCATTTTCTTGGTATTTAAAGGCACTGCCATATCATTTCAGCCCCTCAGAAACAGTAGCTTTACCTTTCCAAAGGGCTGCAGGGGGAGACTGTCGCTCCCTGAGGTGCAAACATAGACTTTTATTTACAAAAAGTCTGGAATGAGCTGCGGTGCACTGCAGCAAAACGTGTGTTTGAAGGGGGCTGCAACATTCCAAAGCCCCTGGTTTCGGGGAACATGTGCCAGAAACAAAAATATCTGCTGATGGGACTCGCTAGAGATCCCAAAAGATGTTTATGGAAATGTGGGGAACAGATTTCCTGGGTTCTGTGCCTTGGGCGGAGGTACAGTTTTCTTCTGGGACCCATCACGGTGTAAATGTAACTAAGGTTGTTAACAGAAATACCTCAGGCCACCTCCAGTGCTCGTTGCTGGCTCTTAAAATAGGGTAAATATTCCAGTTAGCCTGCGAGGAAACCTTGTCTCCTACACACACTCTGCACAGGAAACCAAGAGAGTATTAATCACCTGATCCTAATCCTGTTATTCCACTCACAAGCAAGGAATGTGCTGCTGTTTTACCTTCATCTTGTTTGGGAAGATGGAGTAGGAGTAGGAAGCTGGGGGAATTCAATTATGCCCATTAAAATGGTGCCATTTCCATGTGTATCACCCAGTAGCAAATTATTTCTTTCAGATTGACAAGTAAAACTGTTTTTCTCGTGCAAAATCTGGTTCAGCAGGTGCTGCAGTCCACGTGCTGTTTGGAGTTCAGGGATGTTCACCCCTCCACTGGATTGCAAACAGCCTGGAGGACATTTGGCCTCTGGAACACACCAGTAAACACACAGTTCAAAAGCTTGGTTTTACTTTTCATGATTAGTGCGTGCAGACCAACTCTTCCCTTTCTAGATCTCCACTAGACCAGCTGAGTCCAAGGCACCTCCCAGGCCTGGCCTTGGACACTTCCAGGGATCCAAGGGCAGCCACAGCTTCTCTGGGTAACTTGCACCAGGGCCTCACCATCCCCACAGCCAAGAATTTCTTCCCAATATCCCCTCTGACTCTGCCTTCTCTCAGTTCAAATTGCCAGAGAAGCTGTGGCTGCCACATCCCTGGAAGTTTTTAAGGTTGGACGGGGCTTGCAGCATCCTGGTCTAGTGGAAGGTGAATCTGCTCATGACAGGAATTGGATCTGAATGAGCTTTAAGGTCCCTTCCAAGCCAAACCATTCTATGATTCTGTGAAATATTCCAATCAAGAATGTTTCTATGCTTCTTTGCAGCAGAACTCTGAAGCAGAAGGGTAAAGGAAAAGGAATCACAGCTCCAGAGCATCTTCCTGGCACAGGGAGAGAGTCCAAAGCACCTCGCAGGCCTGGCAGATCCTCTTGGGTCAGAGGTGCAGGACTCAGTATTTGTGCCAGAAAAGGCCCTCAGGGATGTGCCAAAGTGCCATCAACTACTCAGGGAGCAGCAAACTCAGAGGAGCTGCTTCAGTAACTGCCTGAAAAACCCCCCGGAGTGATTCTTCCATTGAATTCCCAAAGACTGCTTAGTTGCTGAGAGGGAGTTTTAGCGTGCTGCAAATTCCTTTGCAGGGAACAAGGATTCTGAAGGCAACTCAGGAGCATCACTAAGGCTCAGGGTGCAGACAACACAGCTCCATGTCAGCTGGCACTCACTGACGACCTGATGTTGGGAATATGCAGAATTTCCCTCTTTCCCTCTCAATGTGGATGCAAACAGCCCAACCTCCCTTATTGTACAGTGCTAGAACATGGTGTTTTAATATCCCAGGGTTGTCTGTCAGTGCCAGCTCACAGCAAGAAATATTTCTGGGGGGGAGAAAGCAGAGGTTTTGTTTCTTCTAGATGGAACTGTTTGTTTGGCAGGTGGGGGAAATCTATCACTCACACAGGCAGAGATATCAGTCTCCAGGAATGCCACACCAGCACCAAGGCATAGACAAGAAGAAATCCAAATCAAACTCCACATTATATCTGGCAGAGTAACCTCAGCAATGGAATTGGTGGCCATGAAATGCAGATAAATCTGAACCCAAAGATACAGTTCCAAATACCCCAAAGAACCCGCTGACCCTGATAAAATGGACATAAAATACAGCATATGCTCTTGTCATTTCTAGTAATATTAATACACAACGTGTATTTTATTTCAGTGTTCCAAAATGCTGAGTTAACAGCATGTTTTTACTGGGAAAAATGCACACAAACAAATAGATGCAAGTATAGATATATGTGGACAGCCATACATGGATTTTTTTCCCCAGCTGGATAACACAGAGCTAGAAACAAAAACCAAACGCCTGAAATCTGCTCCCCCTGAAGGAATAGCCAGAAAAAAGCCCGGCAAACTTCGCCAAATTTCCCTGATAAGAGATATTAAGAAGACCTCAGGTCCCTGGGAGTCTTTATCTGCTGGTTATTATTTAAACACTGAGAATGATTCAGTCCTTAGAAACAAAACGCAACCATCACATTTCGTGAGGGGGTTTTGTGGTGTGTCATTTTTGTGACACTTTTCAGCTCTTTTCCTGCTGGTTAAAAACAAACAAACAAACAAACAATGTAAAATCAAGTAATAAAACCCCAAACTATCTCCTATAACCATTAGCTTTCTTTCTTCCTTTGTTCACCTCCCAAAATGCAATTATTCCTTTGGGAGGGAGTTTATCTTCATTTATTTTTAGTGTTATCTGATACTCAGATGCAGAGCAGTAATTTGCAGGGGGGGTTTTGGTGTCTTGTTTTCATAACTGTCACCGAGATCCTTTCCAAGCCTTCCACTTGAAAATACCCCATCTCTCATTAAATGTCATTTGGATTGTGTCATCAAGAAGGTGCTTTTATTAATCTGCATTTTGGAGCTAAAATATTCTCGGGCATTTATTCCATCTTCCTTCCACGTATGGTCCTTGTGGTTTTCCAGGCCATATTTTGGTCTGAAATATTCCCATATTCACATACAGCTACTGCAATGGGGATGTGGGAGTTCAGGTTGGAGATCAGTTATTGGGAATTGCTGCAGGAAAGGAGTAAACTCTTGCCCAGCTTCATACAAGAGCCAGCAAGTGAGAATTGAATCTGTAGCCCCTTAGACCCCTCATTCCTTTACAAGAATCGATTCTTCCCATTTCCCTGCCTCCATAAAATATGGACAAAGAGAAAACTTTACTGTAGGACCATCAAACGCTGACTGGTTGGGAAATCCAGCCGTGTTTCTTACTAAGCAGTTTAATTTTAGCCGTTTTTTGACATTTATAAGCTGTTTTCCTTTGCCCAGCATAGTCCAGGGGGAATTTTATGTAACATTAAAATAAGCAGTGACACCACCTGACTTCCAGTGCTGTCTCAGAAAGCTTCTCTTCCAAGGTTTTGTATAAGTTAAAGTGTCCATTTTGGATTAGGAAGCTCTCCCTCCACTACCTACTGAGGATGACATCCAAGTTGGTGAATCTGAGGTTTGCTTTAATATCTGTTACCCTTACAGCTAAAAAAGCTTCCAAAAATTATCTTATCCTTCCAAATCAAACCCAGAAAATGTTGAAAAGTGTGAACAAATAAACAAACAAAAAACCCATATAGTTTACAGCTTCCTAAGTAGGACATTCAGACTTGTCCAGGTACCTTTTTCTTGGTGATAGAAAAAGAAGCTGCATGTGGAAAATAAAAAATAAATAAATAATAATCATAATAATCAATAAATCAATAGTTATATCTAGTGTATTGTTGAGGGGAAATAATATCTTTTAGTGAGTTGCCTCCAAAACGTTGAAACATGAAGTTTGATTCTAAAGGCCTTGGAAGTATTCAAAATACAGACCTTGTTGCTGTTCAGGAACAGTTAAAATATCCCTGTATTTTCAACATTATGTTAATCCCAAATCCCAACTACAGCACCACACAAGCTGCTATGAGGAAAATTAACTCTCTCCCAGTCCAAACCAGTGCATAAATCCACTGGCCTCTGCAGTGGCTGGCTGGAGACCAGCCAGAGTGAAAGGGAAGCCCTGTGAGGGAAATCCCAACTCTTGTAGGAAACAGGAATGCAGTGGTGGAACAAAGAGCCTGTGGAGTGTAGTGCACTCAGCCCACGGGATCTTCACAATGTGTCATCTTCTAGTGCTGCTGAAAATGGAATGTAACGTGAGAATAGGCTTTAAAAACCTCTGAAAAATACTTCTGTCTAAAGCCTTTTTGGTTACTTGGATGTTTTTCGAATGCAATGCACCACATACTGCAGGATGGGGTTTGCATCACAGCAAGATAGGATTTCTGTTCCAATTAATACCCAACTTTCCCCTGCACATAAAGGAAGAGACTCTTGAGGAAAGGTTTGTGCTGAGAGCTCACCTAAATAATGCAGAAGGAAATGCAGCAGCTGCTCTGACTCCACACCGTGAGCCAAGGAAGACCTGGGTGTGTCGTTTTCCCAGGAGTCTTGTTCTGAAGAACCCTTTAAAAACAAAACAAAAACATCCTTTAAGGGTTTTGCAGCCTGCTGGCTGAATCCTTCAGCAGTCATTAGGGTTGGCTTCTTTCATGTGAAAACACATCAGAACTTCTTTGCAACTCCAAGTGTTTCAGGGAAGGGATGCAATGTGACATCCTTTGGGTGACACACATTGAATCGGGACATTGCTGTCTTCACTCACACAGCCAGGGATTCAACTGGAATAACACAGGTTGCATCGCAGCCTGATGTAGAGTTCCCAGGGGAAAGGGAGGAGACACAGGACTGAGGGGCAACACTGATGCCCTAAATTATCTTCCCCTTTTGACACAGAAGAAAAGTGTATTTTGCAGCCATCGCTGGATTTCTGTTACACTGGGAATCCAGCACGGAGTTCATGTTTGTCACCAGCCACTTCATGCTAAAGCAAGAGGCACATTTAGTGAATGAAAGGTGAAATGGCTGATTTCTGGGCACATGAGCTCGGCCTGAGGTCCATGTGAGAGCTGGGTAAGTGGGCAGAACATTTGTTGCAGCAAAGTCTTTCCTTTAGTGCCCAAGCCTGAAGGAAGGTTTGTTCAATGAGGCAAAAAAAACCTCAAAGGGCTGAACCAAAGAAAAAGATGCTGATTTCTGTGTTAATCTGCTGTTTGGGAAGGGTTATTCTTATTCAAGGGAAGGAAAACATCTCCATTAGGAAATGGTCCTGTTCCTGGGGCAACCTTGAGCCTAAAAGGCCTCCTCCTCCCTCCACTGATCACCAGTAAAGGATGAAAGACCATCCTCTATATCCTCACAATATTTTTTATCGGAAGAGAAGCTCTTCTGGATTCCCCAAGTTTAAGAGGATCAAGAAGATTCTTAAACCAGGAGAGGATGGTTGGCTTATTCTTTGCATCAGTCACATCAGTGCCAGACCATGGAGCTCACTCAGAGTCTCACAGGTCCTTCAGGGAGCGAAAACAAACCCAAGAGCTGAAGCCAGGAGAATATAATCAATTTTTCAAGCTGAAAAAGGCAAACAGGATTGTCCATTGAGTGACTGGAGACAGATTTGTTTGCCTTACCAGCCCAGGGAAATAGTCTTCTGGCCAAGTTATTGCTCTGCTGTCAAAAGGGGAGCTGTTGGAACAGGGATATTTGCAGAACCAACCAGCTGTTGGAGCACCTCAAAGCAGTTCTTGTGGGTAGATGTTTCCCCATTTTGAATGACACGTTACAGCCTGGGAGAGGTGCAGAGGGAAGAATCACAGAAGGATTTGGGAAGGAACTTAAAGCTCATCCAGTTCCAACCCCCTGCCATGGGCAGGGACACCTTCCACTAGCCCAGGTTGCTCCGAGCCCTGTCCAACCTGACCTTGGACACTTCCAGGGATCCAGGGGCAGCCACAGCTTCTCTGGGAAACCTGGGCCAGGGCCTCACTACGCTCACAGGGAGCAATTTATTCCTAATATCCAATCTAACCCTGATTTCTGTCACTTTGAAACCATTCCCCCTTGTCCTGTCACTCCAGGCCCTTGGAAATAGTCTTTTTCCATCTTTCTTGGAGCTCCCTTCAAGGCCACAATTAGATCACCCCAAAGTTTCTCTTCTCCAGGCTGAACAATCCCAGCTCTCCCAGCCTTTCCTCCCAGCAGAGCTGCTCCATCCCTCTGATCCTCTTGGTGCCTCCTTAAGACTATTTCCAACAGCTCCATGTCCTTCCCATGCTGAAAACAAGACCAACATCTATTCCCAGGGATTTACTTTTTCCTTTTACCTTCACTCAGTTGTTTCCATTCACATCCTACATATAATTTCTGTATTCCAAGTCATGGCACCAGAGAAGAGCAGAAAGGAAGAGTACAGAGTTGCAGTGAAGTCCCAGGGTCTGAACTCTCTTCTTTACCATCCCTTGTCCCATTCCTGGAGAGGAAGTAAACCATGTCCAAAGACTGAGTGTGGTTACCAAATCAGTCCAAAGCCTCTCTGGTGCAGATTCTGGCTTCTTGCAGGAAGAAAACTTTCTTTCCCCCCTGGGAGTCCTAAGTTTGAATTGTACAGTGCAATGAAAGGGCTTCCATTTCTTCAGTTTCAGGATTACTAGAGAACTGAGGCTCTAAATGATTTATAAGAATAATCTCCAGCAAATGTTTAACTCTGAGAGTGCTAAGTGCTGACCTGGGAGAAAAATCAGTCATTTTGCTCTTGCAAGCTGTTGTCTTGTTGATTCCAAGCTCTGCTCTACAAATAGGAAACTTAATTCGGTTGCCTCTGAAATTAAACAGCTATATCAGACTTAGCAGCTCGAAACTACAGGAAGGCATTAGTCAGCTGGCTTTAATTATTCACATTCCCTCCTTGCTCCCTCCTTTCTCCCTCCTCATTTTCCTCCAAGTGATCAAAAGCTGTTCTTTGTGTCATGGAATATCAAGCAAATTTTCTTACCTTCTGCAGGCATCAGTCATGATCTCAGACATCTGAGCAGCATCAAAATAACTTCTGCAATGGGATCTAAGTTGCCCAGAGCCCTGACTGGGTGATAAATAACCCACATGGGTGTGTTGGATGCAGCAGTGCACGCTTCTGGCTGCTCTACAAGGGCTGGGAGAGTCTTTGTAAGGGCAGAGATGACTTTTTCACGATGTGGAGCTGAAGTCCCCTCAGCCTCAAAGATTTCTTCCTTCTGCACCCACTCTCAAGACAATCCAGTAGATCCATCCATTAAATCCATCTAGAGCAGGCCAAGATTCCTTCACATCACATCTTCATCTCCTTTCACTTGATGGTCAAAGGAAATACCTCAAAACTGTCCTGTCTAAAGGTTGGACTCAATGATCTTAGAGGTCTTCTCTATATATAAAAATTATTTATAAAAATAAACAACTTCACAGCAAACCATGGCACACCAGACCCTGTTTGCTGTGCTACTGGCAGGGGTCTTCATTGCACAGAAAAGCTTTGCTCTCATTATTCTTAATAAAAGTGCTTCTTTTGGTAGTTAAACAAAAATATATTTCAAAAATTGTCAGATGAAACACTGGAAAGTCACATTGACACAGAAACTTCTCAAGAACAAAACTCTTGCAATTAAATTTCCATCCTCAGAAATGAGTAAAACAAACATCCAAATTCCTATATAATCCACCAAGATGATGATGAACTGTCAAAATAACACAAAAACAAAACCTCATTAAAGAAATAGTAACTTGGTTTTGATGTGCACTTCGGTGACGGGTACACAGAGGGAATTTAGAAACTTGCCCTTAAGTGTTAAGGTTTCTTTTTTCCCTCTCACTTGATATTTGGGAGCACCAGGACAAAATGCAGATTTTTCTGGGTTGCCTGGCACTTGGCTGTGACCTTCCTGTCTGCAGCAGAAAGACAGAACAGGGTGAAAGGGAGAAATGAGAGGAACTCTGAGACCTTGTAGCAGATTTCCAATAACTAAAGGAAGCCACAAGAAACATGGAGAGGGACTTTTCACAAAGGCATGGAGTGATAGGACAAGGGGGAATGGGTTCAAACTGACAGAGCAGGGTTGGGTTGGATATTAGGAAAAATTCTTCCCTGTGAGGGTGGGGAGGCCCTGCACAGGTTGCCCAGAGAAGCTGTGGCTGCCCTTGGATCCCTGGAAGTGTCCAAGGCCAGGTTGGATGGGTCTTGGAGCAACCTGGGCTGGTGGAAGGTGTCTCTGCCCATGGCAGAGAATGGGACTGGATGATCTTTAAGGTCCCTTCCCACCCAAACCATTCTGGAATTCTGTGAAATAGGAACCATCAATGACAACTCCTCATTGGTGGCAGAAGCATCAAGTCAGCAGAGCAACCTTTCCTGACCAGGAACATTCACACACCTATAAAAGTTCCACATACTGCTTTATCAGAAGTTGAGTGTATCAAAATACTGCTTCCTTAACAGCAGGGAATTTTTCAGTCTAAATCAAATCACACAGAATCATTAAGGCTGGAAAAGACCTCCAAGATCAACCAACCTTTGATCATCTGCTCCCCACTTTCTTCCCAAGGCCTTCCAGGCTTTCTTCCCTTATTTGTCCACATCCTTAGGATAATCTTCCACCCAGGTACCAGAAGGACCTGCAGGAAAGCAAACTGTTGTTTGACTCACCTTCGTTTCCTCTTTCACTACCATGGATTCCTGCGATCATGCAGCTGCTAAATAGGGAAAAAGGTCTTGCTTTGCCCCTTCCCTTACTTTCCTGAGGGGCAGCTCAGGAAGGAAAGAGTCCCTGAAGGAACTCTGTGATACTCTTTGCTCTGTGACCTTGACTAATCCTTGTGCTAAATTCCATGTGAGCAGGGTGAATTTAAAAGGGAGAGCAAGAGCTACACACCCTCTGTATTCAGGAATAACTGACCTAAAGCAACCTGTTGGCAAAAAGCCACATCATGCTCTGAGATGGAGCTTCCCTGAAGAAGATGCAGCTTCTTTTCTCCCCTTTTTCTTTGTTAAACAGGGAAGACTCCCTTTTCCTAAGAAAAGCAAATTGCTCTGCATCTTCTCTGTTTTAGACTAGAACACTTTCCTTTTTCATTTTCTGCCACCTACGTGTCCTTTGACCTGTGGGGAACCCCAAAAGTGTGACCAAGGGCAGTGTAAACATCTCACCAGGATGCAGCCAGGAGACCACACTCACCACGGGAAGCCTGGAAGCACAGAAGCAGCTCACCTTCCACATTTTGAAAAGGTGATTTAATTTGAGCTGCTTCATTATAAAAGAACAACCATTGGGAGAGACAAGCGACACTAATGAAGCCCTGGGTGTTATCACACATTGATTAAATACTGTTTAAAGTCTCAAAATGATGGAGAAAGAAGGAGCTCAGGGAAGCCCAAAGGAGCAAAGGAAGCCGGCAAGGCAAATAAATTTGCAGGGGTTTTATCATACTAAATGGAGTTATTTTGATAGGAAAATGGCAAGGAAATATATGGATCAACATTAGGAATTTTCTAGCATCTCACCATTCTCCCTAATTAGAAATATTAAATTAATTCAGCACAGGTAACAATACTTTTATTGTCTCCATCTCCCATTCCTGCAGGAGAAGAGAAAGCTCACATCCTCTGATTGTATTCTAATTCAATCTCCCATCACCTGGAGTTGTTCCCTTCATCCTTCTTCCTGCATTTCCTGCCTATTGGCAGTATTTACACATCAATCACACCACGCACATCAAAAAAATCCTTTTCTTACTTCAAAATAATTCATATCTGACAAAATCTATTAATACAGTAAATAGAAAAAAATGCAAAGCTAATGGCAAACTTACCTATTAATCTACTGGCTTTGTTTTCAGTAGGTACCTTGAGAATAAATGCAGTGTGACTGTTCCTTCAAGTACTCTGAGGGTGATATCTTTGAAGATTTGATTTCTGCCTTTTGCACATTGTCTGGATTGAGCTCATTACTGTTCAGAACAACAACTTTTAGAATGTTAATACTGCTCTGAATAAACTGAATGGTAAAACACTCCTGGAAGTGTTGTTAGGAAAGTCAGCTACACCACAGAGTCTTTCCCCTCTCTAAGAGAGCTCATCACATTTCCAGAAGACCTGGTTTATAATAATCCATGCTCAGCTCTTCCCTGTCAAAGGCAGCTCCATGGATCACGAAGGAAAGTTTGGGATCAGTTTGCCTCAGAGCACAGAATAGACATGGAACTTGGAATTTCCAACTTAACCTTGGAAATTTATTCACATTTTGAAATAGTTGAGTTTTAAGGTCTACGGAGATATTAGAATGAACGTGCATCATTAGCATTTGGGCTTTGATTATTGTTAAAGTGTAACTCAGGGGAAATTCTGGTGGAGCAGGAAGACTGAGCCCAACCTGCATCACCCTCTGAGCAGAATCCTCGTGGATTCTCCTCTGTCAGCCTCCAGCATTTCTGTTCACCTGCAGCAGCTCCTCCTGGGCTGTTTTCCCTCTGCTCAGAGGCTGCTCCAGGCCAGCAGACTGACAGGCAGCTCAGGGCGCTGTGAGAGCTGAAACCTTCACCCTGGCATTTCCCACCTTGCAGTCCCAGAAAACACACAGGCCAAAACATTCTGCAGTTCTGTTTACAGCCTGATTTTTCTACCCTCTGCTATTACACACTTCTTCAGGCTAAAAGAGGGAGAAAATGTGCCATTGTTGCTTGTGTTGTTCCATTTTCTGGGGACAAGCAAGTATTAGGGCTGCCTGTCCTGAGCCCTAGTATAGTTTCCTCTTAGGAAGGACTTAGGAACACCTGTTCAACTTCACAGTGGATTTAAATGCGGCCAAATTAACCTAATTGAAGTGCCCAGCTGCATCACCTATTGTTAAAAGTGTCTTTAACTCCCATTACAGCAACATTTTCAGCTTGTTTTAACTCCCATCACAATAACTGCTTGGGGTGAAATTTTCCATGCTGGGGGTCAGCTTCAGGCAGAGCATTTTACTGGATGTCGCAGGGGGAAAAGAAGAGAAATTAAGAAAAGTGTGTATTCGGAAGGTACAGGAAAACTTTACCTTCCCACCTGCTTGAGCACATAAATTATGGAAGAGCAATTAATTACACACTGACACCATTTCTTGTTTCCATGGGTCCTGTCTCATTCAGTGCACAAATAGCAATAGTGCTCACTTGACCAGAAAATAGGCAGTATTTTGGTTTATTCTTATTATTCAATGTGGTTTTGCCCTCTTTTTGTTGGAGATCATTTACCCACAGCTCAGCAGACAGAATTACTGACTTTCTCATGAGCTTTGCTGCAGAACCACAGTAAGACAAAGGAAAGCTGACAGAAATTTGCACTGTGTTGCAGAGCCTGACCTTAGTAATAGACTATGTGGAACAATAGATAATTGAGCCAGGCTTGAATGCATGACAGCAAAAAGAGAAATGGCAGTAGATAATTATATTACCAAATAATATCCCTCTCTCAATTAACACCCAGGTCCATTTAATGGTTCAATTATATTCTGAAATAGTTGGTTGCATTAACTAAAATCATGTGGGTTTTGCATCCTCTTGCCTCCTCCCTCTTAATATCTTTTTCCTCCCTCTAATAAGAATAATTTGGGTGGTGAGTCTGCAACTTGTTCTGTTCGCATTGGCCCCTGCACCAACCCCTGCAGAATTCAACAAGGCAGGATAGAGTGGAAGGAAGGGAGACCACTCTACTTAGGCAGTGTGGATTTAAAAACAGGCTTAGACCTGTTTTCATCATTCCCAGTTTTAGGTACCCACCAGAGAGGGGTGTGTTAGAAGCACTGTCACCTTTCATAGGCAAAGGAAAGGACACAGTACATGGAAAGGTTATCCATCACATGGGCCAAATCACCCCCAGAGGGTGCTGAAATCTCAGCTTTGATCACACAAATGACCTGCTGACACTGAACTCTGAGCACAGAATGATTTAGCTTGGAAAAAGACCTTTAAGGTCATCAAGTCCAACCATTAACCCAGCACTGCCAGATAAACAACTGAATCATGTCCTCAGGTACCACATCTACACCTCTTATAAATCCCTCCAGGGATGGGGACTCCAGCACTGCCCTGGGCAGCTGTGCCAGTGCTTGACCACCCTTTAGGTGAAGCAATTTTTCCTAATATCCAGTCTAAACCCCTCCTGGCACAAATTGAGGTCACTACCTCTCCTCCTGTCCCTTGTTCCCTGGCAGCAGAACCCGACCTCCCCCAGCTCCCCACTCCTGTCAGGGAGTTGCAGAGCCAGAAGGTCCCCCCTGAGCCTCCTTTTCTCCAGGCTGAGCCCCCCCAGCTCCCTCAGCCCCTCCTGCTGCTCCAGCCCCTTCCCAGCTCCGTTCCCTTCCCTGCACACGCTCCAGCCCCTCCATGTCTCTCTTCCATGAGGTTCCAGAACTGGACACAGCCCTGGAGGTCCCTCAGCAGTGCCAGCACAGGGGACAATCCCTGCCCTGGGGCTGTGCCCACACTACCCCTGATCCAAACCAGGTTCCATTGTCCTCTTGCCCCCCTGGGCACACCCAGGCTCGTGTCCAACCTCTGTCACCAGGACCCCCAGGGCCTTTCCCGATCCTTTCCATCCCCTCTGTCCCAGCCTGGAGCTACAGGGGGTTGGTGTGACTCAAGTGCAAGACTTTGCCTGGTGGAACCTCCCACAGCTGGCCTCAGCTCACCAATCCAGCCTGATCAGGCACACTGGCTGTGGCATCCATACAAAATCCAAGCAGCTGTAGTGAGGAAAAGCAAAAAGCTGAAGATGTACTTATGGTGACACCTATTTCTGCACTGCAGACACAGGCAGTCTGAAATCAGGTTCCAAAGCCAGTCAGGATACATTTGGCCATGACTCTGCTCTGCATATCCTGATCTTCCAATATTTTCCTACCAAGAACATCTCGGGAATCACAAGGATAATGCCACGTGCCATCAGATGGCCAAGAATTCATAGGACAAAAATCACATGGCAAAACCACACCAGAGCATAGACATCCCCTCCTTCACCAGCTCTATATTGAAGCAATAAGACTAAACTAAGGCTTGAACAACTGTAGTTCTTTTGCTGAAAGCAAGAGCCTGCAGAAGTCACCCCATCCCTCTCCTCCTTCCCCATAAAACAATTTTCACAGGCTATTCTTCTGTTTTACAGGCCCATGCAGGGTCTTCCTTGTACTGTTGCACTTTAAACAGACGACTGGGGACTGGTAAAAAGGACAGCAAAGGCAAGAACAGAGTTAGAAGCTTTGTCTGAGTCACATCATATAAGTAAAACAACTTCAGAGACACCCACCTTCTTCCATTACAGGAAATTCCCCAACAATCCTGGGGAGGAAAAAAGGCAAAACAAACAAAACTGGGTGTGGAAAAGGGAGAGAACTGTGTGATTTTACAGGAACTGGTAGGGACTGGGGGCAGCCCCAGTGGGGTCAAGGGGAAAAAAAGAGGGATCTTTTTTTACAACAAGACTGGTTGAAAGCACGTGTGCTGTGCAGGTCACACTACAGCTCTGTTGTTCTCACCCTTCCCAAAAAACCCATCCTTCACATCAGCAAGAAATACAGACTATTTTGTGCTGGAAAGTGGATTTTTTTTTCCTACTTTCTCGACAGCTTTTAAGGCCAGAAGAGACCAAAGGTTCTGCATAACACTTGCAAGAATTTTTCATCCACTTACCCCTGTAGAGAGGTTATTACTTTGCTAATGTATTCCTCCTACACTCTCTTGCCAAACTAAAAGGGAGTGTTTCTGCCTGTAAGCATGTTTGTTTGGTTGATTTTGACCTCAATTATATGAGTTGATCTATTAGAAGATGTAATTACCTTCCACAGGCAATGTGGAGTCACCTTACCTCCCATGTGAGTGGAACTTCAGGAAACGTTAAAAATAAGTCACTCCTTTCTTGTTTAGGCTTCTTTTATGGCTCCAAGCCTTGGCAGCTCCCCATAATTTCTTCCTGTTCCTCACTCTACTTTCTATGCAAGTCCAGAAGATTATGAACAAACACATCTGAGCACTATCTCAGAAGGGAGGAGACACAAAAAAGCCACTAACCTCCCAGAATAGAAATCCAGCTTTTTTTGCTGAAGTGTCTCTTTTGGTACCCACGTGTACCCACAGCTCCTCACTCGCCCGTGCATCTCATCCTGCCTTGCACCTGCCTCAGCTTTCAAACCCAGCACTTGAGGCAGAAGATGTGCCTGACAGCACATTTGGGAGTGCTGGGGGATAAGGGGGAAGCTTCCTCTGGTGTCAGGCTGGGAGAGAAGGTGTCTGCAGGCTGGGTTTTTCCCTGCAGGAGCCATGCACTGCTTGGGATGGGCTTTGTCATCCCCCACCACACACCAGGCCTTGTAGAGCAGCTCAGGCTGAGGGCAAAGAGCCTTTGCCAGAGGGGAGGGAGGGGCATCACGTACAATATCCAAGGAAACAAATGGGCAGGATGTGGAATAGATCCCAAGAGAATTCTAATCAAGTCTGTATCAAACAAACCCTCCACATGCTGAAGGAACATAACACTGAGCTCCTTTTGAAGTAGCAATACAGTCCTTTTCTTTTAATGCACAAGTAATAAAGCTCCATCCTAGTGTGGGTTCTGCAGGGTTTTGTTTTTCCTCCCCCATTCCCCACTGCAATGTTTGAAGCACTCCTTAAAAATAACAAAAGCAGGGAAATTACATTCAGGTTTTTTTCTGTCTCAAATATTTATATGTTTTTACAAAAGTGGGGGGAGGGGAGGAGTTCTGGGGTGTACATATAGATGCAAATAAACATCTGGGAAGTGATCAAACCACTGAATGCAGGGAAGTTTTTGGCAATCAAAGAGTATGCAGGCAGATCTGGACACAAAAGAAGAGAATATATCTTTCACAGGGAAAGATGCGGGGGAAGCAAAGGATGGAGTTGTGTTATCCAACAAACACTTCCTGCAGTCTGGGAGGAAGCTGTGGAAGCTGTGCAGTGCAGCCCAGTCCCAAGGTAAAGAGAGGGATCAGGAGCAGGTTACAGAAATCAGGATATCAGGCAGCAACAAGGAGCTGAGTCAGCACCTCAGCAAGGAAGGCTGAGAACAGCTGATGAAAATCACTTTTTAGCACAACTAAAAACTCCCCTGATATCACCAAGCAAGACACATTCAGGTTTAACCCCAAAAAGTTCCTGAAAAATGGCTGATTTTTACCTCTGAGCACACATAGGGGAGGTTTAGATCGGGTGGTAGGAAAAACTTCGTGATGGAAAGCAGAGGGACAGGCTGCCCAGGGAAGTGGTGGAGTCACCATAGAACCATAAAAACCATAGAATCATAGAATGGTTTGGGTTGGAAGGGACCTTATAGACCATCTAAACTGAATTGCTAAGTCAGCTTGGAAAAGAGAAGCTTTGGGGTGACCTGATTGTGGCCTTCCAGGACCTGAAGGAGCCCCAGGAAAGATGGAGAGAGACTATTTCCAAGGGCTGGAGTGACAGGATAAGGGGAAATGGCTTCAAACTGACAGAGAGTAGGATTAGATGGGATATTGGGAAGGAATTGTTGGCTGTGAGGGTGGCAAGGCCCTGGCCCAGGTTGCCCAGAGAAGCTGTGGCTGCCCCTGGATCCCTGGAAGTGTCCAAGGCCAGGTTGGATGGGGCTTGGAGCAACCTGGGCTAGTGGAAGGTGTCCCCACCCATGGCAGGGGGTGGCACTGGATGATCTTTGAGGTCCCTTCCAACCCAAACCATTCCATGATTCTACAGTTTCTTTTGAGAGTGCTCCCAGCTGGAGGAGTTCTGTGTTCCTCTCACACCAGTTTTCCTCACTCTCTGTCTATCCAGGGCTCCCCCTTCCCTGGCAGTTTGCAAATCCTCTGCAGAGGCAGGAGGAGACTGCTCAGAGCTGCCTTGTGCCCGTGGTTACAGAGATGCAGGACAGGCACAGCTCCAGCAGAGTCATCACCACCCTTTCCTTTGCCAAAGGCTCTCCAGCTGGGCAGAAAACCCCCCGTGCACGAGAGAGATTTCCCCTAAAAAGCACCAATGGCTGGGAGACCTGAAGCTGTAAAATATCTGTCCTGCAGCAGAGCGTGACGAAAGTTCATTTGTGCTTTTGAAAAAGCTTTTTTTAAAAGCTGAGGAGTCTGTTGGGAACCACAATGGGTTGGTACTCAGGCTGGTTTTGCTACAAATGGGGGAGGTGTATCCTTACATTTCTAGTTCCTTTAGGAAGCCCTAAGATTGGAGCTTGAGGAAAGCATCTACTTAATTGCTGCACTCTCCTACTCTCAGAATAGTTTTCTTTTTTTGCTGTCTTACTTGCTTTTGGGGCTTTTTTTGTGTGTGTGTGTGTTTATGTGAGCCTGTTACTAAGAGCCTGGCTGACTGTTACACATGACTAAAGGGGTTGGAAAGATTTGATCAGAACTTTAGTCTACTAGAAATTTGAATTTCTACATTAACAGACTTAAACCTAAGACATTTCTAAGGCTTGGGTGAATGTCCCTATAATTCACTGGGAGTTTCAGCCTCTCCACTTTCTCCCACAGTCTTCCAGAAAACACCAACATGTGGGCTTATCCAGATTTCAGGAAACACTGGTGTTCAAAATGTACCTACTACTCTCTAGAGAGTCAAAAATCAAAAATCTCTCACCAAGTACATCATTGCTGTATCACAGGCTGAGAGAGCTGGGCTGGTTCATCCTGGAGAAGAGAAAGCTCCTGGGAAACCTGATTTTGGCCTTTCCGTACTTATAAGGAACTTAAATACACATGAGGACAAACATTTTGGTAGGGCCTATTGCAATAGGGCAAGGAGCAATGTTTTTAAACTAAAAGAGACTGGATTTGGGCTAGATAGAAGGCAGACATTTTTTACAGTGAGGGTGCTGAAATGCTGGCACAGGTTTCCCAGGGAGGTGGTGGATGCCCCATCCCTGGAAACATTCAAGGTCAGGCCCAATGGGGCTCTGAGCAACCTGACCTAGTTGAAGATGTCCCTGATCACTGCATGGGAAGTTGGACTAGATGACCTTTAAAGATCCCTTGTAACCCAAACTAGCCTGTGATTCTATGATTTATAGCTGGAGTATGAAACTGGAAGTCAAGAGTCAGGACTGGTTATATGATTGCTGCTCTTCTGGTTAACATCATGTCCTTTAAATTCCTTCCACGAGTTATAGAACACAGTCCTGACTGCCCTGGGTCTCACCTGCACTTGAATTGCTCATACAAAGGTGGCAGTGAATTAAAGGAACCTTTTAGATCAAACTTTCACATGGGCCTCTAGATGAATTTTGTTTAGTTTTGCAAACACAGTGTGTTAACCACTGCTGGTGAGGTTTGGGTAAGAAATGTCACATCAAGCAGCATCCAAAGGAAAGGAAAAGAGAACAGCTGGGATTGAAAAGGACCTTCAAAGATCATATAGTCCCACTCCCCTGCCATGGGCAGGGACATCTCCACCAGACCAGGTTCCTCAAAACCACACTAAACCTGAACATTTCCAGTGATGGAATTGTGTTCTTTGGGCATCCTCTCCCTTGGAGTCTTCTCTTCTTCAGGTTACATGTGAAAGACAAATCAAATTTTTGGTCTTGGGCAACCTGAATCAGAGTCAGAACAACACAAAAGTTTGAAACGGGAACTCTGGTCTTGCTTCACTTGAAACAGGAGCTCTGATCTTGCTTCACTTACTCTTGTCTAAGTAGGAAATGTCTGTTTAAGGAGCTGGGGGAGGGTTTCACACGTTCTGCACGGGCCCTGCGGAGTGCAGACAGAAGCACAGTCACATCACCATATGGTAAAGCACTTACTGAGCACTGCTTTTTAATAATTGGCCATTGTAGCAAGTGAAAATTTCATTTGACTGTGATTTGCATTGTGCCAGCACCAGATATTAGTCTGTGTTAGATCAAAATCAATGCTGTCACTGAAGTATCCATTCCTTTCATTACTCTAAATAGCATTTTGTCCTAATACATTGAGTCACTGCAGTACAAGCAATAAAAATAAGTAAATACTTCTGGCTTATTTCAGGGAATAAACAACCTTTAATTCACCACCACCACCCCCCTTCACAGGAGGATGGGACCAAACAGAACAAATTTGGATGGGCTTTATTTAGCACAAATGCTATATTTTCCCTAGGAGCAAACAAAGGGGGCTATTTTGGGGAGAAAAGAGTGAACAGGACTAGGAGAGATGGAGGAAGGAGCACAGCACAGTGGGATCATTCCCTTTGGGTGTGTGTACCAGGAGAGAACAGGTCAACCTATGTGACTGTTGTCACCAGGGAGGTGACAAGTGCCAGCAGGTCCTGGACTGAATAGATTGAAAGGGCAGATGTGCCACAAAAAAGAGACTGGTTTGTACCCCTTGTGTCGTCCAGCAGCATAAATTTTCTGCTTTAGATCATGTCTAATGTGCTGCACACGCTGCAGTTGTCTGATCCCAAATTAAATCGACAAATGCGTCTGTTGCCAACAAACTTCTTGGATTCTCTGAAGTTCCCAGCCTGTGCTAAGGCAACCATCTCGTGTCCACTGAACAGATTGCAACCAATCACACACCCCTGGGGAAAGCAGATCCTGAGAGCAGAGCCTGCCCTGTGGATCAAAGAGGAGCAGATGTGCCCTCATTGGGCCAAGAATCCAGAATGACTCACAGATCAAAGGCTGCTCAGTGCTTAATAGTCACATTAGTGCCTTCTGATATCAGAGGTAACCCAGATAAACCTCAGCTCTCTGGCTGATTACCCTGCTTGTCCCAGAAAATTCCTTCCCTCGGTCCCTTGCTCCCCAGTGGTTACTTCAGTCTTGATGTAGGGCACAACAGCTGGGCAGTTCCTGGACAGAAGACAACGTTCCAAACACTGCTCTGCCTCGTGTAGGCCTTGGCCATTCCTCAAAACTCTGGTACAACGTGGTTCTTCTCACGTGAAAAGGCAGAGCAGCTCAGTGTTGGTAACAGCTTGGTTAAAGATGAGGTGGGAAAGGCACAGGAAAGGCACGGGAAAAGCACAGGAAAACTGTAGGACCATTTTGCACTTCTCTCAATCAAGCGTTTGCCTCGCTCCTCTCACTTCCCAGATTTCTCCTTAGGCTCCCAGGGTCCAGGTTGGCTCATCAAAAACGTGGAAAACTTCAGTGCTCTCCACAGAGCTTGCACAAAATCTTTATCCCAACCTGTATTTCCTGAGGTGGCCTCGTGCTCCAAGAAAACGGACGTGAGGAGAGGCAGAGGAAGGTCCTACATCCCATTAGGTCGCTGGATTTTGGGTTGTTTTCATACTTGATAGGGGAGCAGGGGACAGGCCCCCTGGGAGGTCAAACCTGTCAAATCTTGAGAAGTGGTTTTTCTTTGATTTGAGCCAAAATGCTCAGCAAGGTGGGTTCCAGTTTCAGGAAAAAACAGTACTGGAAAGAGATTTCTAAGGCTTTGAACTGGGATGTCACGTCAGAAGGACTGCAGAAGCCAGCCTGAAAAATTTCATCCTGTCAAGACAAAAAAAAAAAAAAGGGATGTTTTTCACAGATATGTCTTGTAAGAAACATTCTCAAGGATCTGGTTTTCCTGCAGGGAAGAATTAAAACTTCACAACCTCAGCAGCTGCCACAAACCCTGCAGAAGGTAGAAGGTGTCACGAAGCACAAATTGTTCCCTGGTCAGCTTTCCCTGCGAGTCTTTAAACAGCCACGGGTTGAAGTTTAGGTTTGTAAGGGTGCAGAAAAGCCAGTAAGTGTCTTGCACATTGGGATTTCATGTGATGTGTGGGCAGGGAGTGGAGGAACAACTACAAACCCTCCTAATACCATAGTTGGGATCAAGGAATTATTTCCATCTTGGGAGGGCAAACACAAACAAAACAAGAGCTCCAAACATTTTCAGTGTTAAAATACTACTTTATTTGAAGTCTCCCCTCTCTTGGAGGTTGTTTTTGGGGTGTTTTGCTTTGTCAGCTGGAGCTGATTTCCAGGCTTCCAAGGTATCACCTCAGGTACTCAGGTAGTTACTTCCAAGGGACAATTAAAATGAGGAAATGTGCATTCAGGAAGAATTTCTTCCTGGAAAAGGGGATTAAACATCGGCAGGGGCTGCCCAGGGAGGTTTGGAGTGCCCAGCCCTGGAGGTGTCCAAGGAAGGCCTGGCCGTGGCACTCAGTGTTCTGGGCTGGGGGACAAGGTGGGGATGGGGCACAGGGGGGATCCATGGGCTGGGAGCTTTCTTCCAACCTCACTGACTCTGGGATTTTATTTTACATCTCTGTTGATTTAGGTACTTGTAGCTTCCATAGAATCTGTGGCTTCCAGTTTTGTTAAACCTCTTAATTTAGGACTCTGAAAGCCACCAGCTTATTTAATAAGTGTGTGTTGACAGCAGCCCTGAGTGAGTTACACCTGCCTGCCAAGTCCCAGTGCAGGATAAAACACAGTATAAAAAAGGTTTCCTGGATTTTCTAGGCAACTGGATAGGAAAAAAAAAAAAGAAAATTATGATTAAAACCACTTAATCTCACCTTGTTTAACTCCTGTTACCATGTTTTTATAATAAGCCCACGCTCAAATTTAAGGGAGCATTTTGGTGGTGACTGAATCCCTATCAAGCACTTTGTATTTCAGCTGAAAGTCAACCATGCTTAGAAACAAACCTTTATGAAGCTTTCTCACTAATTTTTGCAATCATCCACCTAAGGCAGATTAGGGAACAAATGAAAATTAAACTCTAGATGGGAACACCAAGCAGGGATATATTCAGGTTTCTATGACTCAGCCCAGACTTGGAACCTGAGCAGGAAGTGAAAGCAGGCAAAATACTCCTGAAAAGTGATTTTTCACTCTCCTGCCTACAGGTCTTTGAACACTCTGGGTGTTTTTCACCTTCTGAAATCATCCATTATGGGACAATCTCAAAACAAACCTAAAGGTTCAAAAAGCAAAATGCAAAGAGGGCAAAAGCCTAAGTGTAATGGCTTTTTCCTTTTAAACTTGATCAAAGTGCAAAATCGTGTGGGTGTTTGCCCAGGATTCAGAGCAGACTCATCTTCATTATTTGCTAAACCATTAAGAGCAAAAAATATTTTCAAAAAGCGTTTAGAAATCTATATTAACAGAGCAAATCAACTTAATTTCTTTTGTCTTTCTGATTTGTGTCCCTCTGTGTTTCCAGATGTTTGCATGCTAGGAAAAAAAAAATAAAATAAAGGTCATTTGATAAAATTCTGCAACCAGAAAAGTCACTATTATTTGAATTAAGCTTATATTCTTCTTATATCTTCTCAAGTTTAGGAAGCACAGAAATGAGCACTGAATAATCCACTTGGCAGTGAGTTGTACAAGATTTTCTTAATCACTGGTTACCACTGGTTAATGGCTGGTTTGTTGTTCCTTTTAATGACCTGTGAGCATCAGCTTCTGGTGTCATTTGGGTTAGTGTTTCTCCTAAACAGCATCCCCAGGCTAAAGTTTGTTAAAAGCAAATGAAATCATTCTTTAAATGAAAAGAGTCAGCAGAAGCTTGTCAGGAAGGGCTTCACCAAGTGTCAGGTGGCTTGGACATCCCTGCCAGGAAAGATGGGTTGGGGCACCACAGCTGTGAGAGAGTGTTCCCAAAATCCTCCCTAAAGGGTGAGACCTCATCCCAACACAAGAATATGTGGACTTGCTGGAGTGAGTCCAGAGGAGGCCACTAAGCTGATCCCAGGGCTGGAGCAACTCTGCCATGGAGCCAGGCTGGGAGGGCTGGGAGGGTTCACCTGGAGAAGAGAAGGCTCCAGGGAGACCTGAGAGCCCCTTCCAGGACCAAGAGAGCTGGAGAGGGACTTTGGACAAGGACCTGGAAGAGTAAGACAAGGGGAAATGGCTTCAAACTGACAGAGAGTAGAGTTAGATGGCATATTGGGAAGGAATTCTTCCCTGTGAGGGTGGGGAGGCCCTGGCACAGGTTGCCCAGAGAAGCTGTGGCTGCCCCTGGATCCCTGGAAGTGTCCAAGGCCAGGTTGGATGGGGCTTGGAGCAACCTGGGCTGGTGGAAGTTGTCCCTGCCCATGACAAGGGGTGGAAGTGGATGATCTTTGAGGTCCCTTCCCACCCAAACCATTCCATAATTCTCTGATTCCTCACAACCCCACGGCAAACAGGAGGATGGCAAGGCTGACCCTGCAGCAGCATGAGCATCCTGCAGGGATCTGCTCTGTCTCAGCCAAAGACAGTTCTCAGAAACAAAGGATTTTAACAAAAACAAGCCAACAGCTGGCTCAGGACCCAGGATCTGGTGTCCTCTCCCAGCAGGGCACTACTGCCACCACGGCACGTGGGCACAGGAGCTCGGGGCTTCTCAGCTGCACTGAAGAACCCAGGGACAAATTCAGAGCTTCCACGTGTTCTCCAAGCCATCCAAGCAGGGCATGGCAGTGATGTGGTGGGATTTGTGTAATTAGTCCCAGCTGGATCACTGAGCCCAGATTGCCCATGCAACATATTGAATATTTGCAGGGAACTCTCCAGGACCAGGTCATCAAGGGAAAATGAAGGGGAAAAAAAGCCCCAGAAATATTTATCAAAAGTTTTCCAGCCAGAAAAACGTGTGATGTTTTTGAGGAGAAAGCGAATGAAGAAAATTATCAAATTCTGCTCTAGAAATTATCTCCTGCTCTCCTTTTTACATGGTTTTTGGAGAACTTTAATTCCTTACTGAATAAAAACCACCTCATATGACAGATCATCTCTTGCTCAGCTGCATGTTCAGCAGGGAAAGGGAAAGAAAAAGGAAAAGGAAGAGGAAGGGGAAGATGAAAAGTGAAGAGGGAGGGGAAACAGAAGGAAAGGGGAAGAGGAAGGGGAAGAGGAATATTAAATTAAGGAGAAGAAGAAGAAGAGGAGGAAGGGGAAGAGGAAATTCAGAGGAAGGGAAAGAGGAAGCAGAAAATGAAATTAAGGGGAAGAGGGAGGGGAAGAGAAAATTAAAGGGAAGAGGAAAGGGAAGAGGAACAGGAAGTGGAAGAATAGACAAGAAAAAAAGGAAAAGAAATGAAACAAAAAGGAAAGGAAAGGAAAGGAAAGGAAAGGAAAGGAAAGGAAAGGAA
>NW_020884872.1:2034171-2121516 GCF_003945725.1 Corapipo altera | reverse complement strand
GAAAGGAAAGGAAAGGAAAGGAAAGGAAAGGAAAGGAAAGGAAAGGAGAAAAAGGGGCCTGCCTTGCTGTTGTGTAGATAGAAAACTCCTGGGAACAGAGTGTGATAATTAAATTCACACTACAGCTCAATTTTTTAAACGATGGAACCTCTACATTTTCCTCAGACAAGAGAAGCCACAGTTGGGCTTCCTTCCCTCAAGTACTTTCCTCCAATCCAAGCAATAAAAGAAAAGAATGCAAACTGATAGGATGATGTTTTGGTTTAACAACAGTTTATTCCCCAGAATAATCTTCCCATTGCCATGAAAATTGCAGTTCACATTCTGGAAATGTGTTTAGAGACACACATGAATAACTGGGTCTAGTAGTGCTGGAAGTTACGGCAGAAGGAGAGGCTTCAAAACATAACATTTTAGGAAAATTCTGGAAAAGCGGCAATAGGAAATTGAAGTACAAATAGTCCCAGTTTTAAAAAAAAAAAAAAGGCAACAAGCTGCAGCAATGTGAAAATATTTAACTCTTTAATTTCACAACGGGAAAGTTTTCATTTATTTCGGGTGATGTGAAAAAACCTCAAAAACTGGTGAATAAGATCTGAGGAGGAAACATCGGACATGGAAAGGAAAAATCAGGAATTCTTGGGTGAATCTTCAGTCTGGGGGGGTGAATTTTAAGATCACAAAAATGCTGCTGCTCTTGACAAATGCCACTGTTGCCAGACAATGTCCCAACAGTAGCCACATGGCCAAGTGCCACTGTAAATAAACTCATATGAAGCAGCTGAACTCTTGGCATAAAACATGTGTTTCCCTTCTTAGGAGCTGCTTTGAAGACAGTTATTTGTGTTTTCCTGAATCCCCTCTTTAGGTTTAGGTTTCACACCCTAAAAAAACTTAGCACAAGCTTTCTTCACCATTTTCTACAGAAAGGAATCTCAGCAATACCCAAAATCTGTCTTCCAGCTTTCGGTTTCTTCAGGGAGATTGTCAGGGTTTGGGTTTCTGGCAGTTTTGTATTCAGACCTTTTGTTTTTCTTTCTTGGTCCCCAACCCAGTCTGAAATGGGGTATTGTGTGTGCACCTGAGTGCAGTGTCCTGTTAAACTCCAATCCAAAGAGAATCCTTATTAATGGAGCTTTTGTGGGGAAGGATCAGGCTGAAAAACATTCCCTAGTGTGGAAAAAAAAATAAGATACATCTTGCATGAGGGAAAGCATAATTTGTTGGGTTTTTTTACCGCAAAAGAATTACTTAGAAGAGTACAAGTGGTAGGAGGTGACTTGATTTATAGCTTTATGCACACAATGGTGGTGCTCAAAATAAAGCTGCCAAGTGCCTCATCTGAAATGCTCTAACGGGCTGACAAATTCCACAATCGAAAGCAGAGGTGATGTTGATGGTCTTAACAACTACCCTGGCATGAATAATTGCTTTAATGCTGGTACTAAACTCTGCCAGACATTGTTTAGGTGGGGCCTGGGCAGTAAAGCGTGTTTGAAAAGCTAGACAGGCCTCTGTTGTGACTTCCTGATTTCTCATGGCCTGTTACTCATTTTGCCTCCATGATTAACAATTTCTGCAACCCAGAGATTTAGGACTGTCTCAAAATTCTGCTTTTCTACCCATAACTATGAAGCTCAAGAGTTGCTGGATTGTTGTTGGTGAGGGGAGTTTAACATCTGATAACTTGAAGCATTCAGTGTCTTGTGTTGATAAATTGCATTAACCAGCCTGGCACCTTGACAGCTCATGGAATCATGGAATGATTTGGGTTGGAAGGGAACCTAAAGATCATCCAGTCCCACCCCCTGCCATGAGCAGGGACACCTTCCACTAGCCCAGGTTTCTCCAAGCCCCATCTACCCTGGCCTTGGACACTTCCAGGGATCCAGGGGCAGCCACAGCTTCTCTGGGCAACCTGGGCCAAGGCCTCCCCACCCTCACAGTCAGGAATTCCTTTCAATATCCCATCTAATCCTACTCTCTGTCAGTTTGAAGCCATTCCCCCTTGTCCTGTCCCTCCAGCCCTTGGAAATAGTCTCTCTCCATCTTTCTTGGAGCCTCTTCATGTCCTGCAAGGCCACAATCAGGTCACCCCAAAGCTTCTCTTCTCCAGGCTGAACAATCCCAGCTCTCCCAGCCTTTCCTCCCAGCAGAGCTGCTCCAGCCCTGGGATTGTCTTGGTTGGCCCTTCTAACTCCTTTGACACCAAGTGAGAATAGTGCACATTCCAAACAAAGACATGAAAACACAAAATATTAAGATGGAGTTGATTTCCACCTTTTTTTATAACCAAAACCTGAGCTAGAAAGCTCTAAAAATCAGAAAGAACTATAAAAAATGCAAAGAAAAATGTCAGAACATCCTAATAGGATTTTACATTCAGACATCACAGTATAGCTTGGAAATTAACTGTATTCCTCTTGGAAATTAACTGTATTCCTCTTGTCTTTTAGATAGGGTAGTTATTGAGGATCAAAAGTGAAAAGAATTTAAGAACTCAAATCTTGACATGCAACCTAAGTCTTCTTTGCTGCTTTATACCATGTTATTACCTCCTACATCTATTAAACTCTAGTTCTGGCTTTGTCCCCTTTGAATCCCTTCATTTATAACATTTCCAAAGCATCTCTTTTCCATTCCAAAGTATCACCACACATCCACCACTTCATACAGAGCAGGAACTATGAAGTGTAAGCAAATGCTAATAATATCCCTTGTCAACAGAGTGATCATCACACTTCTTTCATCCTGATGTTTGCAAGGGTCAGGACAAAAATTAAATGCTTACAATGTTTCTAATGCCCTTTTCCACAGAAGTAGTTTTTTTGGAATTTGCAACTAGCAGGAAGTGGATTAATTAAACCTAAATATCAGCATGTCCATTAAAATTAGTGAATAACTTGGTTTTATGCAATTTTTAAAAATTACTCAGGATTCTGTAGATCCCAAGCTGGAAAATGCACCCCAACAGTCCTATTTTGCAAAACCTCTCACACAGGGGCTAAAGCTCCTCAAATCAATTCCTGCTGGAGCATCACTGCAATAGGAAACTGAGACCCTGGGATTCAGGACACTGTGATGGTCTTAGGAGAGCCAGAAATGGGATTTTATTACCTGTCTCCATAGCAGGAATAGGATTGTAAATGTGCACGTGTTGTAAATTTTTAATCTCTTTGGAATATCAGAATATTGGCACCAGAAGAAGGCTGTTCTTCCTCCATTTTATTTTCCTTTGTTTTTCCACGATGACATTAATTGGAAGCTTCTTCTCAGTCTTTGAAGAGAGACAATGAGCAGAAGAGAGCCCTGGGTGTTCCTGAGCCCGTTTAAGGACCGTGAAGGGCCTCTGTGGGGCACATGATTGAAGAACAGCCTTTCATATCCAGGAGTGGGAATGTTTGCTGTCAAACCCCAACCCAGTGCAGGAATTCACACAATCACAGGGTCACCAAGGTTAGAAGAGACCTTCGAGATCATCCAGTCCCACCCCAGCACCACCACAATCACCCCTAATCCATGGCCCCAAGGGACACATCCAGACACCTCTGGGACACTCCCAGACACAGGGACTCCCCCACCTCCCCGGGACACTTATTCCAACACCTGACCACTATGTCAGTGAAAATCATTTCTAATCTCTCATCTGAACCTGCCCTGGTGCAGTTTGAGGCCATTTCCTCTCCTCCTTTCCCTCGGGACATGGCAGCAGAGTCCGACCCCCCCTCCCTACCCCCTCCTGTCAGGGAGTTGGGGAGAGCAATGAGGTCCCCCCTGAGCCTCCTCTTCTCCAGATAAACCCCCCCAGCTCCCTCAGCTCCTCCTCACAGGGCATGTTTTCCAGACCCTTTCCCATCTTTGTTACTGGTTATTTTTCCTATTTTCTGTTCTCCCCTTGTTCATTACGGGCAGATCTTCCACTTCAGCCTCCAGGTACTGGTGGAAAACTGTCTCCCCTTGAGTCCCTCCACCATGCAACCCCTGTGTGCATCAGTACTCTGCCCACAGACCCCAGGAGTTCTCACCAGCACCCAGATATTTCCCCAGCAGGGCGTTTGGCAGAGCTTCATCTGTAGGAGATTGAAAAAGGCTGCCCAGAGAGGTTTGGAGTCCCCATCCCTGGAGGTGTCCAAGGAAGTCCTGGCTCTGGCACTCAGTGCTCTGGGCTGGGGGACAAGGTGGGCATCAGGCACAGGGTGGACTCCATGGGCTGGAAGGGCTTTTC
Organism: Corapipo altera; assembly: GCF_003945725.1. Classification (NCBI taxonomy): domain Eukaryota; kingdom Metazoa; phylum Chordata; class Aves; order Passeriformes; family Pipridae; genus Corapipo; species Corapipo altera. The sequence continues at coordinate 2,117,291 of NW_020884872.1, read as the reverse complement.
CAAGCTCAATGTTCCTGGAATTCTATGAAATAATGTGTCCTGGAGTTTACTGCATTGCAGAGACAGCTTTTGCATTCTTTCTCCTCTGAATCCCTCCTGATGTGAAAGCATCAGGCCCAATTCAGAAATAGCAACTTGGCCAAAAACATCATCTCTGGTGACAAGTGACAGGACCCAGGAAAGGGGACAGGGCAGGCTCAGGGTGGATCTCAGGACAAGGTTCTTTCCCCAGAGGGTGGTGGGCACTGACCAGGCTCCCCAGGGCAGTGGGCACGGCCCCAAGGCTGCCAGAGCTCCAGGAGGGTTTGGACAATGCTCTGAGGGACAGGGAGGAGTGTTGGGGTGTCCTGAGCAGGGACAGGGGTTGAACTGGATGATCCTTGAGGGTCCCTCCAAACTCAGGATATTCTGTGATTCCCTGATTCCACATCAAGAGTCCAAAGTGTCCGGAGCAGGTTCGTCCTGTGCTTTTGGGTCTGACAAGAAGCTGAACACTTAATCAAGTAAAACTGGTAAGAGGCCAATCCTGGGTCCATGTTAAGTGCCTTGCCTTGTCAGAGATGCCATGGACATAATTCCCAGTCCCCTGCTTCATACACTGGTCCTGGCTTTACTTAGGAAACAAAGTGTAGGTGTTCTCTCCCAGGGATACAGGCTTGTTCTCCAGCTCGAAGTCACTTGACCAGAGGCCAACAGTTTGATTTTATTTTAAGTAGGAAGAGAACGGAACAGAAGGACTGCAAACGGTGACAGCTTTATGAGGAGGTGGAGAAGAACAAATGCTGGGAGTCTTTTTAATCAAAAGGTCAGAAAGGTCCTGTAAAATCACTAGATCTGATGGCACAGCATGGCATGGCCCCGAAAATTTCAGCCTGCCACTCCTGACTAAGCTGTGACTTCTCTCAGAGGAGATTCCAGGCCACCCTTATTTGCATTAATGTTCCTGGGATAACACCACAGATTAAATGTGTTCAGCCTGCCAAAGAAAGGGAGGGGTTTGTGAACAGCGCTGAGCAGTTCTTCCCCCACCAATCTGGAGATAATATATTACATTGCTGCCTCCTACCAACATCCCAGCGTGTCCAGCTGCATTTTTAAGCTCCTAGGATTCGTTCTATCTGGCCCCAATGACATCAGTTCCCTCAGACAACACTGAGAGGATGAGCCGGGTGGGTGAGGAAGCTCTACTCCTCACTGATCCCACAGGGAGGCTTCTCAATAGACAAGTTGCACTAATGTTAAATATAAAAGCAAATAATCGAGGTAATTGAAAGAGAAGGAAGGTGAAGTCAGGCAATTTGTTAGAACTGATCGCTGCTGAAAAGCAAGAGGTTGCCTGTTTAGCCACAGCCTCCCTGAAAGAGGAGCTTGTCCTTTATTTACACATGAAAAGCATTGTGGCCGCATTGCCTGTGCTCAGGTCAGCCAGGAAAGGCTGAAATCACTTGTAACTAAGAGACATTTATCACAGTCACTGTTATTAATGGCTTGGCAGATGTTGCAAGCAGAGCTTGCTCTGTGTAAGGAGGCAGAGATAATAAATATATTAACACAGTGAAGGTGTGGTGCACTGGAGGCAGCACTGGGGCAGGTCAGGCCATCAGCTCCTTGGATGGGTCAGAACTCAGGCTGAAGATTAACTTGCAGCTTCTTTGGGACCTGCACAAATAACACCCGGTGTGGATCATTCTACATTTCTCTTTCTGTGTCTATGTGGGATCCTGGAGGGCATCAGGAAGAGAGTTCCCAGCAGGACAGGGAGGGGATCCTGCCCCTCTGCTCAGCCCTGGGAGGCACATCTGCAGGGCTGGGCCCAGCTCGGTCTCCTCAGGACAGCAGGGACATGGAGCTGCTGGAAGATGATTCTCCTGTGGAGATGCCGAAGGGATGGAGCATCTCTGGGAACAGGAAAGGCTGAGGGAGCTGGGGCTGTTCAGCCTCCAGAACAGACCCTGAGAGGGGACCTCCCCCAGGTCTGTAGGGTCTGCAGGGAGGGGCAGAGGATGGACCAGGCTCTGCTCGGGGGGGCCCAGCAATGGCACAAGAGGAACGGGCAGGAACTGATGCCCAGGAAGTTCCACCTGGACAGGAGGAAGAACTTCTTTGCTGGGCAGTGACCCAGCACTGAACAGATTTCCAGAGAGGGTGTGGAGTCTCCTCACTGGGGATATTCCAGACCCATCTGGACACAATCTTGTGCCATGTGCTCTGGGATGACCCTTCCTGAGCAGGGAGGTGGGACCAGAGGACCCCCTGTGGTCCCTTCCTTACCCATGCTGTGATTCTGCAACTCTGAAGGTCCATAAGTGATGTTGTCTCTATTTCAGAGTTGATATCTGAGTTCCTGGAAGGTTTAGGTGCCCATGCAGCAGCAAGTCTCTGTTTCCAGTCCCCCATTTATAAAACCTCAAAGAGGCTTGTCTGGGACCCTCAGGTGAAGCTCTCTTTAGAGTCTCTACTTATACAAGAATGAGACATGAGCAGCCCCATATCTCTTACTACAGAACAGTTCACAGAAAAGCATTAAAACCATTATCTTTTTTATTCCAATATTAGCAGAGGTATCAAGAGAGTGAATGTCTGGTTGCACTAATACATCCCTATCCAGACTCCACATTCTCAGTGTTGTGTGTCTGAGGAGGTAAATCCCACTGGCTCCCTCCAACACCCTCCAGTGAGAGAGACAGGCCGTGATTAGATAAAACACTGATTTTTCCACTTCTCTTTGGTGCTGCTGATTATTTCAGGTTCCTCCATGAATGCTGATTTACAAACTCACTGCCCTCTTGGGCTTCAGAGGAAAACAGTAAGTCCAGGGCTGTGTCCAGCAGCCAAAGGCAGAAGGAAATGCCTGCTCTGCTGCTGCTCCCTGTTGCCAGCTGGAGGAAGCATCAGATAAAAATGTATCTGATACAGAACAAAATACCAGTCTCACAACCTGGAGGAGGAGTAACAGCCCCAAAATAAAGGGTTTAGTCACCACTTAAGGGCTCAGTATCCAATGGAAAAAAAAAAAAGTGTTTGTATACAGAGAAGAAAGAGGTTCCCGTGCATCTCCCCCACTCCTCCTGAGTGCTTATTCCTTGTTTTGTGTTCCACGTGCCTCAGGTCCTCACTATTCATTTCACACATGACTCCCACATATTCTGTGTAGATGGAAATAAATATCCATTTGTTAACACCAAGAAGATCCATACTGGGATATCTATGGGAGGTGGGAAAGCCAGAAACAAGGTCCAAAACTTAATCCAGGCCTTTTAAAAATTGTTGTAATATTGAGCACAGAATCACAAGAATACCAAGGTTGGAAGAGACCTCCAGGATCATCCAGACCCTCCATCACCAGCACCACCACAATCACCCCTAATCCATGGCCCCAAGGGCCACATCCAGGTACCTCTGAAACACTCCCAGAGACAGGACTCCACCACCTCCCTGGGACACTTATTCCAAGACCTGACCACTCCTGCAGGGAAAAATTGTTTCTAATCTCTCATCTGAACCTGCCCTGGTGCAGTTTAAGGCCATTTCCTCTCATCCCTTCCCCTGAGACATGGCAGAAGAGACTGATCTCCCCTCACTATAACTTCCCAAAATGACAATCCAGCATGAACTGGAAGATTTTCCACTTTTCCACACACAGGCTGTGTCTGGGTAACTCTCACCCATATTGCCTCTTCCACTACTATTATTGCAAAGGACTTCTCAATCTTCTCTTTTAACACCATCCTAGATGTACCTGAAAGTTTCATTGAGACACAGACTATGAGGTTATTTTAACAGAAAATACCTAATTTACTGAACAAATGATGCTTTAGGTATTCTACCTTAAAATCTCTATATTTTCATCAGACTAGGTAAGGATTTTTCAACTAAATAGCATTTTTTCTAAGGAGGAAAATGTAGGTATTATATAATGAAACAGTGTTATATTTGTGGGTTAGATTCATAAAGAAATTCAGGTTGCATTACCTCCTTACCTCTCCTTAACCCTCACTCCCAACACCCATGGTAAACATAAAAAACATAAAGAACAGTACAAGTTCAAATTCTATCTTTGCTTCATTCTGTGTTGTATAAAAAGAGGAACACATTTCATGAATGGCCTTATGACACCATCATTTTTTCTGAGTTATAAACCCAAACTGTTCTTATTTATAGGCAGGCAGTAGAATCTGTTGCATCTTATTTTTAATTGCCAGATATTCTGGTGGGGGAAAAAAATTCCCATCTGAATTTATCTGAGGACACTTTTCCTTCCTCAAGCTCTGATCTGAAAGCCAGTTGTTTACAAAACCACAGCGTGGAGGCAAATTAGGATGCCTGTTCAAAGCCTGAAAAGGACTGATCAGAATGTTTCTGCAGACCAGTCTGGAAGAGAAAGAACTGCTCTGAAATTTTGATTTTTGCCAAGAAGTCCTTTGTGTCCATCTTGTTCACTGCTGGCTAATTACCACCTTTGCAGACAATCTACATGGTTAGATCTCCTTGGAAACTAGCAAGGCTGGGGAAAAAAAAAATAAGTCTAAGGCTCTATATTTGAACTCAGAACTCGTTTTTTTAGCACTGAATTAAGGTCAAATCATCTCTGATGTCTCCTGAGTATTTACATGAACAACATTCTACCAGAAGAGAGAGAAAATATGGTTTTTAGACATCTGGTCACTCCTTAGGAACATCCCGCTGGCCTCAGAAGACATGTCAATGGCTTCAAAAATAGAAATATAAAAGGAATATAAGGAGAAAAGTGCTCTACCATGCCATGAGAGAGGGATCCTGGTGGTCCAATTCCCATGAGATCCATTGGAGGGAGTTTCCCATCCCCATCCTTTCACTGGCTCTTCCAAGACCTCATCTATAGCTTCAAGCTGAAGGAGACGAGGTTTAGTGTGGATATTAGGAAGAAATTGTTCCCTGTGAGGGTGGGGAGGCCCTGGCACAGGTTGGGCAGAGAAGCTGTGGCTGCCCCTGGATCACTGGAAGTGTCCAAGGCCAGGCTGGACAGGGCTTGGAGCAACCTGGTCTAGTGGAAGGTGTCCCTGCCCATAGCAGGGGGGTGGGACTGGATGATCTTTGAGGTCCCTTCCAACCCAAACCATTCCATGATTCTGTGGGTTTGCCAAACTACTTCCAAATGTCCTGACATTGCCCAACTCTACATCCTTCCGGGGGCAACACCCTTTGGAATCCATTCCCTGTTGATCAAGGAAAACTTGTTTGGAACTGTTTTAAAACCAAAGGAACTGTGTGAGGTCCATGGTTCTATGGGATTATCCATTCTCCACCTCCATGTCAACCCTTTTAGTCTTCACCCTCTTTAGCCTGAAGAATCCAGGCTTTTCTTACCATCTCTTTGAACAGGTGCTGGGACTCCTCCACCCTTTGGCTGTCAATATCCGTTACCTTATCCCACTTTTCCACAGCTCCTGAGATCCAGGGACCATGCACGCACACGCACACCACAACATGATGTTACCTTATTTTAGAAGGTGGTTCCTGGCCCTGAGAACAGATGGATTTGTGACTATCATCCTTTTTCTTCACGTTTGGAAGCCAAACCACCTTCAGGCCTCAAGTCCCGTATGGGAAATAGGGAATATTAAGATTCATCTTGGCCACCCATGAGATGCCAGCAAAGTTGTGCAGGTACTCAATCCTCATAGCTGGGACATCCAAGTCCTGGGGCATCCAGAAACAGCTGAAAACCCAAATAATGGTCAAGGAGTTGAATAAGGCTTCAGGGAAGTCACTGAAAGGAATCATCACCTGGTTTTCCTTGTCCCATCATGATTCATCCCATCACGGTTTCTTAGAATCACAGAATGGTTTGGGTTGGAAGGGACCTTAAGGATCATTTCTTTCCAACACCTTCCACTAGACCAGGTTGTTCAGAGTCCCATCCAGCCTGGCCTCGAACTCTTTGCCCTGGACAAAGAGAGAGAAGGTACAGTTCAAGCATAAAGAGGCTGTTTTGTCACCAGATTTAAAAGGAGTGAAACAGGGCTGCTCCCCCATAACACCACAGATTAATGTCACCTTGTGCACAAACCTAAACAAGGCTGGACACTGCAAATTCTTTCCCTTCACTCTCTCAAATACAAATATAGTCCCTGTAGAGACTCCCTCCTTCCCACCAGCTGCCTGCCTGCACTTTCTCCTCCTGTCTGCTTGAACACACACAAGCCAGTGCCCAGATACTTCTCTCTGTCTATCATTACCCACATCCTGGACATCCCAGCACCCTCATTTCTCTCACACACATCCATGTCCTCTAATGCACACCAGGATAGTACAACCAGACCCCAGGAAAGGCCCTTTACAGCTTTTGCCATGTCATTAAAAATGAATCCAGGTGCATTTCTGCCATCTAACGTGCTCTGACCTGGAAGCCCTCACTTGCAACTGTTGAGAAAGTCAGGATATCTACAAATCCATTAGTCCCATCCTTTGGACCATCCAGGTGGGCCCCCATGGTGCTTGGGCTGCTGGGGGATCCAGGCACCAGGATGGGCAGCTGAGACCCCATCAGACCCTTCAGGTTGGACATCAGGAGGAATTTCTCCCTGGAAAGGGTGGTCAGGCACTGGAAGGGGCTGTCCAGGGAGGTGGGGGAATCCCCATCCCTGGAGGTGTCCAAGGAAGGACTGGCCATGGCACTCAGTGCTCTGGGCTGGGGGACAAGGTGGGCATCGGGCACAGGTTGGATCCATGATCCTGGAGGTCTTTTCCAACCTCAAGGATCCTGTGATCTTGTGATCATTCCTGGCAAAGCATTGCCCTCTTGCCACTGGCCTCCACCTCACGAATGTGCCTTGAGTCAGCACAAACAGAAGAGACCCAGAAACCTCCCCAATACCCAACCTCATTTGTTTGCAGATGTTCTGCTCCTTCCTATTTCATGCACTGAAGCAGCCAATCTTTATTTTTACCGTCTTGATTTTCCATTTAATCTTGCTTTTGGATGCACAAGGAGTGTGTTCTCACCACCAGTCTATTCATTTATCAAAAGCTCCCCTCTGTAGGCTTAATATTTTGTTTACTGCACAGGAGCTGTTTTCTCTTTAAAAGGTCAGCTCCTTTATCAGCTATTCCTTTAAGTGAGTCTGACCACATGTACCTGTCTAAAAAAGACACAGAATTCACATTTTAGCCCGGCGTGTTCATTGTTTCAGGTAGCAGCTCTAACCAGAGCAATCTGTATTTCTGATGTCTGTGACCACATCCCTGAGACAGCTCATACATTTCAGAGGTAGGAGCCTGTCCCTACACAAATCAGGAGATATGTAAAAAGCAGAAACGACTCTTTTCTTTCAAGACATTTAAAGGCTATGAAAGCTTTGAATTATTTGTGCTCATGCTGAGCTCCAATAAAGATAGATGGGCTTCTCTGGTTGAAGGCTCATGTACCATCTGAAATGTCAATTATTTAAAAAACACAAAACCAGTGCAGCCTGTTCTGGGAAGATCTGTAGAAATAAAATATAAATCCACAATAGTATTTTATTGTGGTATTAAAATCTACATTCAGCCACCCAGAACCAAATGCAATTAAGACTCCTGAGGAGCTGCATGTTGCAAATTGGGATAACGCGAGAGTCCAGCACTGGGAAGTCTTTCTTTCTTTCTTTTTCTTTCTTTCTTTCTTTTTCTTTCTTTCTTTCTTTTTCTTTCTTTCTTTCTTTTTCTTTCTTTCTTTTTCTTTCTTTCTTTCTTTTTCTTTCTTTCTTTTTTCTTTCTTTCTTTCTTTTTCTTTCTTTCTTTCTTTCTTTCTTTTCTTTCTTTCTTTTCTTTCTTTCTTTCTTTCTTTTCTTTCTTTCTCTCTTCCTCTCTTTCTTTCTCTCTTTCTCTCTTTCTCTCTTTCTCTCTTTCTCTCTTTTTCTCTTTCCTTCTTTCTTATTTTTTCTTTCTTTCTTTTTCTTTCTTTCTTTCTCTCTTTCTCTCTTTCTATTTCTTTCTTTCCTTCTTTCTTTCCTTCTTTTCTTCTTTCCTTCTTTCTTTCTTTCTTTCCCTTCCTTCCTTCCTTCTTTCCTTCCTTCCTTCCTTTCCTTCTACTCTTTCCAAAAGGTTCCTCTCAAAGCACCTTATTTTTAGACAAGAAACTGGTGCCTTGTGCATGGCAAAATCCTGGTAAACGATGGATTATTTTCAGGTAGATTAGAAAAACCTACAGAAAAAAAAAAAAGAACAATCAAAAAGGTTTTACATGTATTTAGTAAAGTAGAAGCAAGCAGAAAACCCTTACCTTACCCAAAATAGGCATTACAAACATTTTCATATACTTCCTCCACTTAAAGGTTATTTAATCCTTTTGAACAACTTAGTTTCCTAAAATTTTACTGTGAAAAAGGAATGAAAACTTGATCTAGACCTCAATACTTCACAGCCAAAATACCACCTTTGGAAAGTCTAAAATTAAATGTATTTTCCTTCAAAAATATTTGTGGGAAACGCTGTTGGACAAATCAAATCCAATTTACAGTAATATTTCAGTGCTTATAATTCTTTTTTTTCCCACTACTTATATCCCTAGAGAAAAGGATAATAGCAAGTAGAGCAATTAGACCAATGTCACAGCAACCCCTTTGAGATTTTTTCAACCAAATTTATAGACCTCTTTATTATGTAGCTTAAGTGAAATAGCACAGTAAATAGTATTTTAGACACCACTGAATTGCTTATTTCAAGACAAAATGTTGTTATTTGCTAACGTGGAAAGATTTTTTTTTTTTTATGGTTTTAACTTATATTTCCAGTGATGTTGGGTCTGACATTGTACCTGCCTCAATATACATTTGAACAAATTCTTACTTTAGATGGGTGTAAAATCCTGCAGAGTTGGTGCTCTTTGCAGAAAAGTTCTAAGGTTTTTCATTCAGACTGAAAGCAAGAAAAAAATCTGGATCGAAACCAAACGTATTTTCATTCAGCCTTTTGTGCTGATTCAACTAAACAGTTTATTTAAAAAAAAAAAAAAGGCACGAGTTGAGTCAGTTTTATTTTCTTGTCCTCAAATTGCTTTGTGGCCAAAACCACAAAGCCTGACCTAAAGTAACTTGTTGTAGAACGTGGAAGGCCCTGTATCAAATATGAGCATCAGGCCTGGAAAATAAAAGCCCACAAGCCTTCAGGTTCCACACAAAGCAGGAGAAGGGTTGGTTGGGTTTTTTTAAAATATTTCACAGGGTCATAGATATTTGAAAAAAAATATATTTGACTGTATCTTTGGGAGGAGAAGCAGCACCCACGAAAAAAACCCGACATTTCTCGTGGATCCCTCATGTGGATTCCTTGGCATCTGATGGTGTGGGTCACTCGGTCTGTTTTCATGAGAATTTAGTGTTTCTGAGAGCTCCACACACTGTCAGTGCTGCTCTGCCCCCCTTCCAGGGTCTCTCTGAAGCTCTGAGAGAAACCTAAAAGCCCAAATACCAACCCGAGTTTCCAAAGGGATCCTAAGGAGGGCAGACAGAGTGATGGATATTCTCATTTCCTCGGGAAGCACAGCTAAAGTGCTATTCTCAACTCACCATTTTCAGGTTATCAAAATACCACAACCTGAGACAAAACATTGACCCAGCTGAAATTAGGGAGAGTTTTTTTGGAAGTTTTCTTTTTCGAAATGTCTTTTTAAATGTCACTTCCAGCTTGATTTCTCGGTTGTGGTTTTTTTTTTTTTTAACTCTGCAGTCTATAAACTGCACGAAATGGGGAAAACAGCAGTGAGAAAGTAGGTCTTTGTATTTCACTGTGACTTCTTTTGGCAGGAAAAGGGGATGAAGCCAGTGATGGCCTAATTATTTAGCTTAAAGAATCCCAAAATCCCAAGTATTACCTGCAGAAATGGAAGAGGAGGGGAATGGAAAGAACAGAAGAGCTGTTCAGATAAAAAAAAAGTCATTTTAAGAGGGGGAACTGCCTGGCCCCTGAGACAATTTTATTTGTGAGGTAACTTTTGGATGCCAGAGTTTGGTTTGAATTTGAGGCCCAAATGAACCAAGGGTCACTTCAACAGACAGAAAATCCACCAAGTCACCACCACAAGAATCAGCAGCAATCACAGAAATGTTGTTTCAACAGCGTCTGTGGGAAACATTTTAGTAATTTTTCATCTCAAATGTGTTAAAAAAAAAAAACTAAATTAAAATCCTGCTTGGTTTTTGTACGGGAAGAGCATGGTGCCCTCCTGAAATATGTTGCCTGGAAGCAAGAGCCACTGAAATCCTCTTTTCACTGCAAGGAAGTTGTCAAGAAAGAAATCTCCGTTACCAGATTAAAAAAGATAATTATAATCCCTGTCTGTTTCAATTTTTCCAGCCTTTTCAACCCCTTCTGTAGCTTTGTGCAACTGTAATAGCAGAAAGAAAACCAATATTCTTAGGCACTGTCTGTGACCTGGGGGCAGCCCGTGTGGATGTAAAATGAGTGAGGAAAAAAATATAATTTACAGCAGGAAGTTTGTGACATTCTTTTCATTCTTCTTGCAAGAACTGGGGGGTAGAAGAAATCGCATATCTCTATTTCAAAGTTGTTTTGTTCTCTGTAGTCCATATTTCTTGAAAAAAACCAGATGTTCTCAAAGTCATCTCAGATCCCCTAACCCTGAATTGATCAGATCCAAGGTCTTTATGAATATATTCTGCCCATTTCTGTAGGAATGTACTAGAAATTGTTAGGTTTGCTGTGCAGACTTACACCACTGCATAAGTTACTGGCTTCAGTTGACTGGTGCAGCACATTGATGGCATCAAGTCCTTCCTGTCTGACAAAAATATTCCTCTCCATCTTTCTAGTGTCTTATATTTGTGATAGTTCATTGATCAAAGTGAAGAAGCTGTCAGAGGGGAGTGGTGCAGCAGCCAAGGTGGTTCCAGCCCCTGCCCAGGGAGCTCTGTGAATATTCAGGCAGGAGGATCCCTCAAGATTGGTCAGCAGTGCAGGCAAATATTGAATTTGGCTGCCCCAGGGATGAAGAGTCAGGTAAAGACATCCTTCTTGCAGGAAGGGGAGGTAAAAAAGGGGTAGGAAAAGAGCTTGGATATAAAAGAGCAAGGAGAGAGAAGGGCTGGCTTCTCCTGCCCACACAAAAATTGGTTACAACAACTCCTCCTGTGAAGGTTCATCTCTCTCCTCTCTGGTGATCTGACTGGACAGACAGGTTTTGACAAGGGCAGAGCTGCCTGCTCTGATTTCTAAACATTTCCCACGCTGGAATGTGCACCAATCCCATGACCAAGCTGGTTATTACATCCACAGTACCCAGTAAAACCAGGCCAGGAATTGTTCTGCGGCCTTGGCAGCAGCTGGTGGGGGGTGTCCGTGTCACTCCACAGAGTACGTGGCCCTGAGGTTTGTGTGGACTTTGTAATTCTCAGGTTTAAGGCATAATTAGTATGTTGACAGTAATATTTTTCCACCTCGAATTGTGTGAAACAGGGTGAGGTCTGTGCTGCAGACCTAGGTTTTATGTTGCTCGATGCAGAGGTGCTGGGAGAGCCTGTGGAGATGCCTGAGGGAGCAAAGCCTGATGGAACTGGGAAAAAAAGCCAAACCTGGCACAATCTCATCCATGGGAACAGTTCTTGGCACCTGCTGTCTCCCAAACCATTCCCAGGTATTGTCTTGGAGCACTAGCTGACACAGGACAAAGCCAGAACAGGTAATTTGGTAACATTTAGCAGTACAATCAGCACTGCACAGGTCAGCCAAATGTTTCAGCTTCCAGAAACAGCCAGGAGAACTCCCCAAATATCAGTGATATTACAAGTGCAGAATTAAATATCTCACAATCATATACACGAAACGTTTGGGTCAGAATTATCTGTACAAAATGCCCAGATGATCAGCTGAGTTCTGTTTCCAGGGGTTTCAGTTGGGAAAATTTTAATGGGAAACAAAATCACAAGGATATCTTCTCACAAAAGTTGAGAATACTCTTTTTCCCTGTAATCAGTGAAGAGAATACATGGAGAAATCAGGATTTAATTATCCTTCCTGTAACTTCTCTGGAAGGCTGAGCTGTAAAACACAGCTCAGATGCAAAAAAGAAGTTACAGAGAAGGTGAGGTCATGCTGTTCTCAGAGGTGCACAGGAAAAAACAAGGAGAAATGGACACAAGCTGCAGTGAGGGGAATTCCAATAGGATGCAAACAAAGTGGGAAAGTTCCTAATGTGAGAGGTGCAGCACTGGGTAATTCAGCTTTCACAGAATCCCAGAATCACTGAGGTTGAAAAAGAGCTCCCAGCCCACCAAGTCCAACCTTGTACCCGATGCCCACCTTGTCCCCCAGCCCAGAGCACTGAGTGCCACAGCCAGGCCTTCATTGGACACCTCCAGGGACTCCACCACCTCCCTGGGCAGCCCATGTGTTGAGCAGGGTGTTGGTCAAGAGACCCTCAGAGGTTCCTTATGACCCAAAATGTGCCACTGACAAAAACTTTGGCATCAATTCCAGTAACAGCAACGGGCAGAAATAGCTGGAGTTGGGTGACTGGAAGAAGAAATCTCTCAGGGAGCACACCAAGCAATGACAGGGTCCAGCAGGTCAGGGAGACACAATTGAGGCAGAGGCATCAGAAGGAAAGCATGTGGCCAGTGTTTGCAGCTGCTGGGGCCTGTCAGCACCCTGAATCCTTCCTGATCTCTGTTATCCCGACCACAGCAGCTGGCTGGAGTTTTGCACGTGGAAATACTGGACAAGAGCCAGGCTCTGGTGTTGCCAGGTGGGATAAGTCACGGTGGGACACCTGGGCTGTCTCTGCTGCTGGCCTTGCTCCACTGCTGGCAGCAGCTGTGCCAATAGGAGTGCAAAAAATGCATCTTTTCGATCTTACCTTCCCAGAGAAAACACTGTTTTCTGGACTGATTGGGGACAGGACAAGAACATTATGGAATGATAGAATGGATTGGGTTGGAAGGGACTTTAAAGATCATCCAGTTCCACCCCCAGCCATGGGCAGGGATACCTACCACCAACCAGGTTGCTCAGAGTCCCATTCCTAACCTTGGACACTTCCAGGGATCCAGGGGCAGCCACAGCTTCTCTGGGCAACCTGTGCCAGGGCCTGCCCAACCTCACAGGGAAGAATTTCTTCCCAGTATCTAAATTTCACCTCTCAGTTTGAAGCCATTCCCCTTTTTCCTGTCACTCCAGTTCCTGATGAACAGTCCCTCTCCAGCTTCCTTGCAGGCATCTTCAGACACTGGAAGGTGCTGTCAGGTCTCCATACACTCTTCTCTTCTCCAGGCTTAACAGCCCCAATTTTCTCAGCCTGTTTTCATGGAGGAGGTGCTCCAGTCCCCTCATCAACTTCATGGCCTCCTCTGGACTTGCTCCAACACTTCTGACCTTCCTCTGCTGTTCCCCAGAGCTGGAGGCAGCTCTGCAGGTGGGGTCTCACCTGAGTGGGCAGAGGGGCAGAATCACCTCCCTCCCCTGCTGCCCACACTGCTCTCAAAGTAGTAAAGGAGACCGAGATTTGATTTTTTTAAAGAGGCAGAGTTCCTCTCTGACTACTTTGTCCATTGCTATGAGCAACTGCATGCAGGAGTCTCTGATTTTAATGCCAGCTTTGCACACTTTAAGTGGCCAGAAATCTTGATTTTGTCTCTTTGGTAGTCCTCCATTGCCTAGTGTTCCATTGGCAGGCCATGATTTTTGGAATAACCACTGGTTCCTCCATCAGGCTGAGCTTAGTCTTCACTGTTGAACATTCTCTGACATTGTGCACCTATTTCTCTGCCTTTTGTAGCTCTACTGGTTTGTCATTCTCAGACTTTCCTATTTATTGTCTGATTAATGTGAAAACATCTTTACCTTTCTGGTAAGAGCAAGGGAACTAAAGTGGTTGAGCATGAAACATGGAATCATAGAATGCTGGGATCATAGAATGGTTTGGGTGGGAAGGGACCTCAAAGATCATCCAGTTCCACTCCCCTGCCATGGACAGGGCCACCTCCCACAATCCCAGGTTGCTCCAAGCCCCATCCAACCTGGCCTGGGACACTTCCAGGGATCCAGGGGCAGCCACAGCTTCTCTGGGCAACTTCCAATGCCTCCATAGTGAGCACTAGACAAGGGTGATAGACCATCTGCCAGGAAGGATAAGGACTTTTTAATTTTACACATAGTTTATGAAAGAAATTACTCATCTCACCCAGGGGAATATGTTGAATAAGAACATGACACAAGCCAGAGCACCTGTGCCATATCAACAATAGCCCATAAATGCTGGCTGACCTCAAAAGAGTAGAATCTAAATTGCTCTGAGCTGGGCCCCCAAGAGGTACTCTGGACTTTGGTACCAGACACCACACATGCCAAGGGGTCAGTGGCCATGTGTGCTGGCCTCAAACATGATAATTTGTGTAGTAGATTCACAGAAATGTCTACTCTGAACCTCCAGCTCGAGCTTTTCTGGAAGCCAAAAGTCTGGTAAAAGACTAATCAGGCAGGAGCTGGGATGTGTAACAGCAAAGTCTCCTTATCCCAGAATCCTGTTTTCAATGCCAGGCATTTGCAGTAGAGATGGCTCTGAATTAGTGCTGACTCCAAGCACTCAGACTCCAGGCAGCAAACAAGTTTTGTAATCCAATTTGGGATCTGCAGCCTATAACAAAAGGCAGAAGATGTTGATAATCAGCTGTCTCCACACATCTTTGCAGGTTCAGAAAGCACATTACCAAGCCAAGGCTCCCCTGTGCTTCAAATGGAGATAAATTCAGCAAAGCAGATGTAAAAATGGCATTTTGGAGCCTGTAGTGGTAAATTCTGTGAGGAAATTGGTTGGAATCCAAGGCAAAAACTACAAGGTCGAATGGCTACCAAAAATGGAGTCATGGGGTTTGTTTTTTTTAAATTGGAGTTATCAGCTTTGTTCTCCATCCTCCACAATAAAAGGGCCAAGAATCAGAAATGAATGGAAATGTTTGCACAAAGCCTTACTCAGACTGATTTCTTGCAGCTGTACAGGCTTCAAAGAAATTAAAATAGTAGAATGTTATTTTTATCAAGTTGGATAAGAAGACAATGTTGAAGCAGGTAACGTGAAAAAACATGGTATCATCCTTGCAGCCTCTTTTCTAATCATAAACACACCTCATTGCACATCTTTTCTGGTGAAAAGCTACTGCTATAATAAATCTAAATCCCACACATAACCTCTCTGAAATTATATTTATGATTCTGTGGGTGCAAATAAATAATTTGGTCCTTGAAGAGACTTGCCAAGTCAGTGTTTATTGAACATCCCAATGAGCACTAGCAAAGCTTTCAGCTGAGTGAAAGGACAATCCTGCAGTGATTTTACCAGGGCAGGATCAGCTCCTAATTCCTTTCTTTTCCAGAAAAAAAAAAACAAACAGATCTATTCTCTGTAATAATGACTGCTTACAGTTGGTAGCATGCCATAAAAGGCTCCACTTTTTTCCTGCAAATAAGACAGGGAACAAAAATTGCCACCTGGTGCTGCCAAATATTCCCCAGGTGGGTGCAGTGCCAGGGAGGTTTGTGGGCACAGCAAACGGGAGGTGAAGATCCCTCATAAAAAGGAAATCTTGGACCTTCCAAGCTCCTGCTTAACTTAAAAGTTGCCCTCATCCTGCCAGGAAAGTGGGGAATGACAAGAATCACAGTCAAAATAATGTCTGTTCCACATTTTTATGCGTGGACCAAAGCCCGTGAGAGCAATTTTTAGGTTATAAATGATTTTTGAAATCAGGGCATTTTCAATGAATTTGCATACAAAACCTTTACAACTGTGTTACAAGACATAAAATTACTAAATTACAGTGAGACATCCACTCTCAGCTCTCTAGATCAGCTGGTGTTACAAAAAGGTCAATTGTAATTTGTAACATTCTCTGTTGAAACTCCTAATTATTTTGGAGATCATACCAGAACCCTAATAAATCAGGCAATCAAAACAGACTTCCAGTCCAATTTAAACTGGACAAGAGGGCCCTTTTCATACCTATTTTTGCTTTGTATTTGTAAAATATTTGTACATGCACAAGCATTTGTACCATGACAACCTTTCTGAAGCACAACAATAATCACATTAATGATAAAATGATTTCTTGAGGATTGCAGTGATGTGTTACATTCACAGCCTCAAAAGTCATGAGAGCACGTCCTGTACAGCTCCTATTTTGTTGTTGGCACTGGGTTTGTGTTATTCTACTGACTCTAATTAAAAAATATGTGCTTGGAAACCCTGGATCGTGCCTTTCTAATGCTGCTCTGGAAGAGACAAGACCAGGGCAACAACACTGGTCGCAATTTTAATAGGAAATAAAATGTTCCTGAGCACTGGTACACGACTCCCTGTGTGGTAAAATCCCTAGAAAAGCCCCTGGCGTGGTTTTGACCAGTACACAGAATTCATGGCTACATTTCAGGTGTTAGCATGGGACGCAGGTTATTCCTAAAAGGCAGATTGTGTAAGATTTAACCTGGAAAGAGCAGAGTTCAGTAATACAAGTATGGGCTGTCCCACTCCATTCAGCCTCCCTGCTAAAAAACGAGCCTGGGCACATTTAATTCGCTAATAAAGCCACAGCCAGTACACAAGTGAACTATTCAGGGACTTATTTAGGAGAACTCCTTGTCATTTGCTGGAAAATTAAAGAATTCACTGAAATCTCTTATGCCTTGTGTGTATTTGCCTAAGAGACCAACCAAACCAGAATACTTTAAATTAGCATAAATTAGCACATTTTTGCTACCTAGTCATTGTGTTGAAACAAACATAATGTTTACTTGGAGATGAGGAAATATTCAGAAATACCTTTTTTTCCCCCCCCCCTTTTTGCAGTGCAGATTAATAATATGTAGATATTTTTGTCGTGAAGAAAAGCAGAGAGCGTAAAAATAGCTCTCAAGTGAGACTGCTGCTATTCACTCCCCTGTTCCTTGGAACCATGACAGCCATTATATAACCAAAAAGGAAAAAATCAGATGAAATAAACAGCAGAAGCTAATTGGGTTGCTACCAAGTAAAAATATAATTAGTCAAAGTATTTTGTGGCGAAGGCGCTCGACAATATGTGGCTGTTCCTCAGCCTTAGTGGGGAACAGGGATCCTGCCATGTGTTCAAAACTTATTCATCAAGCATTTCCATGGAAACACACAGATGCATAATCTTTGGATCGCTTATTTCGGGAATTGCTGTTCCCAAGGTTCAGTCTGGAGCGAGGGTTTGGCCCAGGAGAGGGTGAATGGGCTGTGATTCTGATCTAGAAACCTCTCTATAAAGGAATTTCTGGGGTCTCGTGGTGGCAGAATTTGGGTGAGGGGAAGAGTAAAAGGGCATCTTGCAAAAAGAGAGAAAGAATGAAAACTTGACCTTAATTTTTCCTCTCAGAGGCTGCCTGGGAGCTGGGAAATGACAGCACTGGGAAGAGCCTGGAGAGTTTGCAAAAGGGCCAAAAGCCCTCCAGGAAGATCAAGGTGCCTGCAGGAGTGTTATGTGAATGCTGTAATGAGAGATTTTGGTTAAACACAGAAGCCCCTGGATTTGGCTGTCCCTCTCTTTGGGGGTCAGCTGATGTGCTGTGAAAGTCAGGGCAGGCTAGTTATGATGCACAAGGGCTTAATCAACTCAAAATATTTTGGGAAGCATGAATAAAATTCAGTTTGTGAATAAAAGGTGCTTCACTGCTCTTAAGTATTTCTACAGGAAATAAGCACTGTATGAAAGCAGTCATGGTGTGGCAGGTGGGCATCCCTAAAAGAGGGTGTGCCTTCAGATTTCTCCTGATCCCAGGAATAAAATCAACCCTGCTGGGCCTTTAATATAATATCTGGTAAGAGGTGCTCAGGCAGGGGGTCTAGGACATGGTTGCCTTTATTAGCAAGGTCAGGAGTAAGGTATATTTTCAAAGGACATTCCTAAGCCTACCAGAGCTCCAGAAATGTTTGGATGACACTTTAAGGCACATGGTGTGACTCTTGGGGATGGTCCTGTGCAGGGCTAAGGGTTGGACTCGGTGATCCTTGTGGGTCCCTTCTAACTCAGCATATTCTGGGATTCTGGGAAACCTTGTCTCTGTGTTCTCCTTGTCTCTGTGACCAGGGGAGGAAAGCAAATTATTCATAATGCCTTAAAAATAATTAACTACATTATATCAGTATTACTAGCCTAACATAAAGCCTCAAAAGCCAGAGCCTTCATAGGCTGTTCATAATTATTTGAGGGGTCTGTTGCTGCAGTGATGTGATAACTCCTGTGGACTGAAATTTCCTCAGGCACAATGGGGAGTTTAGCATAAAGTGTGAAGCCTTAACTTCAAATTTTCTGGCTTTGGCTTAAGTCTGCCTCACCAGGTCCCTGCAATGCCTTTTTATTTTGTTTTTGTCATGCATTATCCAGCATTAGTGATAATGCAAGGAGGCACACTGTCACCCACTGGGGTGAGTTCTCTCAGGACTGACGGCCCCGTGACACGACTTCCAGTGCTGCCACTGCCTTCAGCCTCAATAATACTCCCCTTAGACACAACACAAGCTGAGGAGGTGACACAGGGTGGGGCTCACAGTCTTAAAACACAGAATTGCTCTTAGGTTTCCGTGCTGCTGTCGGCCTTGGAGCCTTTCCTTGAACAGAGAGATGTGATGGGGCTGAAGACAGGCTTGGCTGGCAGGGGGACAGGCCAGAAAGAGAGACAACACTTATTTCCCCCTGGATATTCCAGTCACCCCTAAAATTTCACAAGGATCTGTGATCTTTCTCCACAGGAATGAGCCTGAGCATCTTGAAAAAGCTACAGGTGCTGTGAGACTCCCCCACAGATGATCTGGCACATAACACACATTTGTAAGAGAGAGTAAAATGCTCTTTGAGCTGCACTGACCCTCCAAGAGCAATGGTACAACAGCACAACTCTTTAGAACAGATGTTGGGAAGAAATTCTTCCATATGAGGGTGGTGAGGCCCTGGCACATGTTGCCCAGAGAAGCTGTGGCTGCCCCTGGATCCCTGGAAGTGTCCAAGGCCAGGTTGGACAGGGCTTGGAGCAACCTGGTCTAGTGGAAGGTGTCCCTGCCCATGGCAGGGGATGGGACTGGATGATCTTTGAGGTCCCTTCCCACCCAAACCATTCTGTGATTCTGTATTCAGAGCTTAACAATTAGGCAGAGCCAGCAGAAGATTTTTCCCTTTACAGTCTGGCAGAAGAATGACAACAGTTACTCAGAAGGGAGAGAATAAGGAGTTCAAGAGCTGAAATTCCAGCAGGAAGAAGCCCCAGAAGGCAGAAGGATTTCCACTAAAAGCCAACAATTACCGCAGACTTCACCATACCCTCAGCTTCTTGCAAAACACCTTCTATGAAACCAGTCTCCTCCTCAGCAAACTCATTTTTATTCTTGCACATAAATGAAATGAAGCTATTTATCCCAAAATGTTGGGGAAATAAAAAAAAAATCAGTTACTGTCATTTTTGGGGTTAAATTCTTGTAAGACTCTCACAGGGAAGTAGTGTTTAGGCCCACACCATTAGAGGACAAGGTGCACTCAAATAAAGGCCACAGGCTTGCAGAATTCAAATGAAATCTGAAGTACTGTAGGTTTTACATTTGCTGGGAGAAGGACACACAATTCCCTGTCTTGTTATCAGAAAGACATTGATTTTCTATGGAAGTGTGCTTGAATTGCTCTTGGAATAAATTACACTGTAGCCCAACTTCCCCTCAACAAGAGTAGGATTGGGTCTTTTTGAAAATTGTTGGCTTTTTTTTTTGAACTCTTAGTACTTATTTAATACTTTCCCCTCAGCAATGAAACTGATGGGAAAAAATAGCTCAACAATGGCTCATTTTCTCTGCTCACCCCCAAGTGAATCCATTTCCTCATTTCTATCTGTTATCTCCTTCAGATCTTTCTTGGTGCATAAGAAACCTCATTCATTAAACTGCAAACGGGGGCAGGAATATCTGCTTAATTCTTGCAGCAGTTAAATATGGATGGATGGAATTTAAATATCAAGATGAGCTGATAGATAGGAAACAAGAGCTTGCCTTCGTTGTATTTCTGTTCAGCAATAAACTGAGGATGTTTGATGTCATTTGTGCTGTGCATCTAATAGGTTAGAAAAGAAAAAGGATGATAATTTTATTGATTAATAGCAATTTCATGCCTCTAATAATACAGGAAGAAATTGTGTATTGACTTACAGAAATAATAAGGAAAAATAATGCCTACCTTTTCCTTGTTTGTTTATTTTCCACGGCAGCCAACGTCCTGGAAGAAGACTCAATGGAGCAGGACATAGAGAGCCCTGTCACTATTCATCAACCAAAGTTGCCCAAACAAGCTAGAGAGGATCTGCCAAAACACCTAAACAAAGAATGTGCCAAGAGGAAAATCCAGAGGTACGTTAGGAAAGATGGGAAATGCAACGTCCACCACGGGAACGTCAGAGAGACCTACCGTTACCTGACGGACATCTTCACCACCTTGGTGGATCTCAAGTGGAGGTTCAACCTGTTGATCTTTGTCATGGTTTACACTGTGACCTGGCTGTTCTTTGGAATGATCTGGTGGCTGATTGCCTACATGAGAGGAGATATGGATCACATAGGGGACAGCACGTGGACCCCCTGCGTCAGCAACCTCAATGGGTTTGTCTCAGCCTTTTTATTCTCAATCGAGACCGAAACCACCATTGGGTATGGTTACCGGGTCATCACGGACAAGTGTCCCGAGGGCATTATCCTGCTCTTAGTGCAGTCGGTTTTAGGTTCTATCGTCAACGCTTTCATGGTTGGCTGCATGTTTGTGAAAATATCCCAACCCAAGAAGAGGGCAGAAACCTTGGTGTTCTCCACAAACGCAGTCATTTCCATGCGGGATGGAAAGCTGTGTCTGATGTTCCGAGTAGGAGACCTTAGGAATTCCCACATTGTAGAGGCATCAATACGAGCCAAGTTGATCAAATCCAAACAGACAAAGGAGGGGGAATTTATACCACTCAACCAGACAGATATCAACGTAGGTTATTACACAGGGGATGATCGTCTCTTTTTGGTTTCACCACTGATCATCAGCCATGAGATTAACCAGCAGAGTCCTTTCTGGGAGATTTCCAAAGCCCAGTTGCCCAAAGAGGAGCTAGAAATTGTTGTAATCCTAGAAGGAATGGTGGAGGCAACAGGTAACATTTCTTATACTTTGTATAAGGTAAATGCTTTCATTTTAGCAAGGAAAATCAGTGGGGTTTTGCTTCACTTTAAAGGAGTCACTTCAACAGTCATTCCATTTGAAAAAGGCATCTGTTATCTGGCTAGCTCCAAAATTAAAAGCATGCCCAGTTTAATTGTCTGTTCCACCTTGCCTGATGGAATTAGTGTTGTTCCTGCTCTGTTTGGAAAATGGGATAGCATTTCTCATTTTCTGAATCTTTCACCTGGTGACCTGCCATTCTATTGCAGGAGCAACTCAACCACTAGGACCTTGTGGGATAAAATTGCTTAGGAAAAAAAAAAATTCAATACAAAGCTCTGTTTATGATTAACATGGAAGCACCATAATCCTGCTGCTTCCAATCCCCCATGGGTAACTCCAGAATAACTGCCTGCCACATGGCATTCCCAGGCTGTTTGGATCCGGTAGGAAGTGATGATGTGTTTGGTTGTCGCCTTTTTTTTTTTCCTGCTTGTTTGCTTGGTTTTGTTTTAACTTGTAATGTGGGGCTTGTTCCGCTTTAGCTCACAGAGGATCTGTCTGATTCTGTGTTTCACTGAGGCCCCCTACACACCCCAGGAATGTACAGAACCCCAAAAGCTGGGATATGTGTAAATAAGGCATGTTGTGTCACAGGAGCCTTGTGGAGATGCTGTTTGGTCCTTACCTACAATTACACAGCACAACATCAGCAATCACTCGATGCAGAGAAAACAGTACTTGGAATTCACAGCAAATGGACTCATAAAGTAATGTTTGTTCTTTACATTAAAATCAGAGTAACAGGGGGATGTTTTATCTCTAAAATTGGTGTGTTTCCCACAATCAGAGCGCTGGTACACTTGTTCTAGAAGCTGGAGGTATTTTTTTTGTGTCAATAACAACATCAATGTCTGAAATGAGTAAATATAATCAATACAAGGGAATGGTGATTATAAAATTAAGAAACTATGTGCTTGGGGAGAAAACACTGATGTAGAAATATAAGAAGTATAAAAATATAAAAATATAGAGATATAAGAATGAGATTTGCTGTTATTCCCCATGACTGCAGCAAAACCCAGGAAAGTTTGAGGATGTGGATCACACAGCTCTGCCAGAGGTACAACCTTTTCAACCCTGACTCACGTTTTGCAACTGGAGCCAGGAAATAAAGAGTAGTCTCTTACTAGAACATGTGTATGTGTTTCACACATCTATTATGTGGTGGCAGAAGAAAACTGCATTTGTCACCATATAATAAACGTGTGAGACAAAAATGGAGCAGGGTAAAAAAAAAAAAGGAAAGAAAAAGAAAAAGAAAAAATTGAAAGGAACTTGGCAGAGAACATGAAGCGGTAAGTGCAAGGCTTCCAGATTTTCCAGGAAGTAGGTGGTACTGAAGAGAAATCAAGATGAAATGTTTAGTGTTCCTGGTGTGTGCAGCAGTCACAGAGATTTCAAACATCTGCATCACCTTCGGGTGAGACTAGGAGGAAATTGCTGTTGATGAGCTGAAACCACCTTGAAATCTCTGAATTGCAGCTGAGGGAACTTGACATCCCGAAAGGGGAGGTGGATATTTTCAGGTTTGCTGAACACCATGTTTTTCCAGGGAAATGATTGGCAAGCAGTGGAAGAATAAAAAATGTCTCACCAAAACCCACCTACAGAGATCAAAAGACAAGAACACTTCTGCAGTGCAGCAAACGTGGCTTTGTTGTCCTAAACCTCTCACTCTTTCCCTGTTTAACCCTTCTTTCCTCACCTCATCTTCCCCCCTGCACACCCACACAGCTCTCTGGGGTGTCCTTTGCTGCTCCAACACTGACCACATCCTCCTTTCAGCCATTATCAGCCTCCTCTGGAGGGGACTCCCCCTCACAATGCTTGGGCTGCCAAAATTGAAGACAAAAATCAAATCTGTCGTTGTCTCAAACCCTTGGAGTCCACACGAAGGAAGAAAACCAAAGGCAGTGGTTTGGAAGGCCACTGAAGCCACCCAGGATTAAAGTGTTTCCCTGGCACTGGATGGATGGGCCCATTTCCCAGTTTAAACTGCTCTGGTTTGCTCTGTTTGGGTAGGGTCTCCTGCTGCATGACTTAGGAGGGGAGGGCATCAAACAATGTCATAATTAGCAGCACAATTTCTGAGATGTGTTCGTACAGAAGTAGCTGCTTGTTCTGTGCTTTGGGTCACTTTTGTTGAAGGTACAACCAGGCCAATCTACCAAAATTAGACATTTTCCCTCTTTCAATTTACAAATATTTACAGGTTACGTCCCAGCAAACACTGAAAGCCAGTTTAGGCCATCATATATTCTACATTTCCTTCTTGATATAGAGTGAGGGCAGCCGAAGAAGATGCTCAGAGCAACAATCTCCAACCCTTGAACCCATCACACCTTCCAACACTGGTCAAAGTCTTGGGATATAAATTATTAAAACTGGAGCCAAGAAACTGTGATGACAGATATGGAAATATTAACATTTAATGTCACTGCTGATGAATCAAAACCAGATTGGGATCATTAGATTACATTATTTATTATTATATTACAACATTACATTATCAGAAAAGCCACTCACAAGTTTGGACAGTGAAAATAACCCTTTATCTATTTTCAGAGTCTCCCAACTCTGGGAGCAGATATACCTTCCATGAGAAATAAAAATGGAAAATGATAAGTATAAACAATTGCTATTATTGTTATTAATTATTTATATTATTCTGTTTAAATATATATGTATTTATATAATATTTTCCACCTTAAGGGCTCCAAAAAAACACACCCACCTGTGCATGAAACACAACTCTTTATGTATTGTCATGTGAACTCTACATCATGTGTTAGGACAGGAAACTAAGAATAATGTGTTTTACTAAATGAAATTAGCTAATTAACCAAACTCAAATTCAGCAGAAAGTTCAAATCAAGGAGGCTTTAATTCCCCTTGGAAGCATTGCCACGATTTCCTGAGAAGAAAAAAGGAAGTCAATGTGTCTTTACTCAGGCACAGACCAAAATATATACTCCGGGAAGAGTAATCCAGAAGATCACTTTGAGGGCAGAATCTTCAGCAAGGCACTTCCAAAAAAACATGAAACCAATCTGACTCCTCCAGACAGCAACACCAAAAACTCAAAATAAGACTCTTTTTAAAAACTACTTGTTGCGGATCCTTTCAATACACAGTTTTCTGTGTTTATTTATTTATTTACAACCACCTTCAAAAATATCTTTTCGGGTTCAAAGGGTAACAATTTTACTTCTGTGCTTTCCCCTCAAGTGTCCAAAAAAACCCCAGTTTTGGGACAACACAATCACGGGGTGAAGTACATCAGGCTGCCGTGAAGCAATGGATGAACCTCCAGGAGTGGGGGGCAAAAGTCCAACTGAGCTTCAGTGTGGCTGAGGGACTCAGCTGTTATTTCCACATTTTGCTGCCACTTCTGAGGCGTTTCCGCTTCTTTAGTACCACACTCCACCTGTGGCATTGCCAGAGGAGCCCCACACCATCAAAGCTCGTCCTACACTTAGGCAGAACTAAAAAGCAGGATTCTGAAGGCCTAAGGAATCCTAGAGGGCATCGGGAAGAGTTCCCAGCAGGTCAGGGAGGGGATCCTGCCCCTCTGCTCAGCCCTGGGAGGTACATCTGCAGGGCTGGGTCCAGCTCGGGCTCCTCAGGACAGCAGGGACATGGAGCTGCTGGAAGATGATTCTCCTGTGGAGATGCTGAAGGGATGGAGCATCTCTGGGAACAGGAAAGGCTGAGGGAGCTGGGGCTGTTCAGCCTCCAGAGCAGACACTGAGAGGGAACCTCCCACAGGTCTGTAGGGTCTGCAGGGAGGGGGCAGAGGAAGGACCAGGCTCTGCTGGGGGGGCCCAGCAATGGCACAAGAGGAATGGGCAGGAACTGATGCCCAGGAAGTTCCACCTGGACATGAGGAAGAACTTCTTTGCTGGGCAGTGACCCAGCACTGAACAGAGACCAGAGAGAGTGTGGAGTTTCCTCCCTGGGGATGTTCCAGAACCATCTGGACACAATCCTGCACTCTGGGATGACCCTTCCTGAGCAGGGAGGTGGGACCAGAGGACTCACTGTGGTCCCTTCAAACCTGACTCATTCTGGGATTCTGTGCTCCCTCTGTTCCTTATGGAAAAGCTATAATATTAAATGCAAGTGATCTCACTGGGAAGAACACGACAAACACACTGATCTCACTTCAGCACTATTTGATATTTACCTTTCAAGACAGTTGGTTTACATTAAATTGCCACCACTGCTTTCATATTATTTTCTGGAGACCACTTAAGATATTTTCTTAGAGAGGTTTGTAAAGTACCCACATTTTTAGTCATAGAATTTGAGAAAATTATTTTTTTCCTTGAACAACAACAACAAAAAAAATTAGGCTCAAGGATGCAGAACTCTTTCTCCCCTAAACAGTGGGCATAAAACTTTGCTTTGAATAACTCATTTATTTGTTTTAAATTTATGAAAAATCTAAAATTTAGATTTTTTTTCTCTGATAATTTAATAACCTCCTCCTAACAACAGCCTTGAAATTGTTTAGCTTTTTTCACCCAGTGAAATCTATTTTTAAGGCGAGTCTTATCATCATAAACAAATTAGTAATTTTAAAAAGTTAAACGAGGCTTCCAAATGTATCATTTTGATAGGGAAATAAACCCATAACAAGGAAAGGAAAATATTTTAAATTTACGAGGTGGGAGAGTCAGGTATGGTACAATATCTACAGAAACTGAGAGAAAAAGAAGAAATTAAGAGACTCAGAGAGAGGGATGTAGAAAAAATAAAAAGGAGAGAAAGAGGAATATCCTGAATAACCCACAGCCTTTTTGGCAATCCAGCTCCACAGCCTGGTTCAAATCCCCCCTCTAGAGCTGCACTGATGTACAGAAAACATCATTTTCTAACACAGGAAAGGAATATGAAGTCTTTCACCCAACTTAAGACCCTCAAACCTTGGGAAGTTGTGTTTGCCGGAGGGAAGCTCTGGGTGACAACCATTCCCTTTGTGTAAAAATAAACATATGGACATTGAAACAGCAGCAGGGAAAGCAAACGATCTGCACTTTTACAGCTGTCAAAAAAAAAGAAAAGAAAAGAAAAGGCAACACAACTGGACAGATAACTTTAGGTTCATATGGATAATTCTACAAATAAACTTGTAATCGGCTGCATTTATAATTCTGACACACAGGCAGCTCGAGAGCAGTATTTGCAGAAGGGTTTATAGACACATAAACAAACACACTTGCCAGCTGTGGAAAATACGTGGGGAAAGCAATAAAATGTTCATGTAGGTGGTTATTTATACAGCAAATGGTGCTTTTGACTGGACAAACATCGTATAAAGCTGTTCCCACTCTCCACTGCAGCCCCTTTGACTGACTGATTTATTGTCTTTTTTATTTCTCTGGAGTGAATTGCCATATTTACCCCTTATCCTTGCCCAGTCCTAGCAAATACCTCCCTTTGATATGTGTGGTAGCAGCTCCAACCCTTCAGAACATCCCAGCAGATTCTGCTCTCTCTCCAAATAAACGTCGCTCGTGTTAGAGTTTCTCACTTGGATTTTTTACTGCTCTTCAGAGAAGAGATGTTTATCCACTCAAACAGCTTCTTAAGGCATTGGAGGTGAAAGGAAGAAAAGAACCAGGATTTCTCACACTCGAGTGTTTCTGCAGGACAAGTGGTGAAAGGAGATTTCATTGTTGTGCTCCAGGATGTGACCAAAGTGCAGTGACTGAAATGCAGTTCAAGCAGGGATAAGAATAAGTGGCTTCGGCTCTAAACTGGATCATCATTGTTTCAGGAATGATCAGAATACAAAGACTCTCCAGCTCAGTTTTCCTTTCTTTCTATTTTAAGAGTTTTGACATCTCTTGATGCCAAGTGCCAGACTTAGACCTCTGGGTTCACCTTCCCACGTATTCCCACATATCCCCACTTCCCTGGTGCTTGCCAGTAATCCCTTCCACTTTTACTCCTTGCTCACATTTCCATGTGCCTTCAGTCACCTCAGGTTGAAGACTGAAGGCCCACACCAAGACCTTAAAGCATCTTGTCCTGGAGCTGCTTTACGCTGATGATGATGCCCTCGTCGCTCACACAGAAGCAGCTCTGCAGCGTTTTAACATCCTGCTTTGCTGAGGCTGCTGAGCTCTTTGGGCTGGAAGTCAGCTTAAAAAAGACAGAAGTTCTCTATCAACCTGCACCTCAGGAAGTCTTCCTTTATCCCCATATCACCATTGGTGAATCAGAGCTCAAATCAGTCCAGCAGTTTAATTACCTGGGCAGCCTCATCTCCTCTGATGGAGAGATAGACAACAGGTTAGCAAAGGCATATAGAGCTTTCAGAAGACTCCATAAAAGAGTCTGGTGAAATAAACACCTGAAGAAAAGTACAAAGATCAGTGTTTACAGAACCATAGTGTTGTCTACTCTCTTATATGGATCTGAATCCTGGGTCATCTACCGCCACCACCTGCGACTCCTCGAACGCTTCCATCAACGCTGCCTCCGTACAATCTTAAACATCCACTGGTCAGATTATGTGACCAGTACATCTGTTCTAGAAAAAGCAGCAGTCACAAGTATCGAGGCCATGTTGCTGAGAACACAGCTGTGCTGGGCAGGGCACGGCTCCAGGATGAAGGACCAACCACCCCCTCCCTAAGATTGTTCTCTATGGTGAACTCGCCACCGGCTGCCGCAAGAGAGGAGCCCCGAAGAGGAGATACAAGGACTCCCTGAAACAACATCTCAGCCTTGGCCATATTGACCAACATAACTGGTCTACTCTGGCTTCCAATCGGGAGGTCTGGAGACACACCATCTATAACGCAACTGTCTCCTTCAAGAACACATGCAGGATCACCCTTGAGGAGAAAAGACAATGCAGAAAGAATCGTGCCTTGCAGAATTTACCACATAAGGAGTCTTTCTGCTGTGCCTTTTGCAACCAATCTTGTCTATCTTGCATTGGCCTCTTTAGCCACCAACGCACTTGTGACAAACGTGGGTAGAGCCCTTCCCAAATCTTTGTTCGCGAAGCCTGGTCACGATGATGACATTTCCATGTGGTTAATTCTGACAGAACATTCCTTTGTTATGAATTCCAACACAGAAAATCAGGGATGGAAGCACGAGGGATTGCAGCGGTGAGCTTGGAGTTCCCGATGCCAGCAGAGAAAAGCATTCCAGTTTTATTGGGAAGTTTCTTTCAGGAATTTTTCTACACAGGTGGAGAAGAGTAATCTCTTTGCTGAAGGGAGACTACAAGGCTTAAAGGAGGCAATTACAATTTCACAGTAATCAAAACTGTGCACAGTGGCAAGAATTCAGGGAGGGAAATTCATGAAAAAAAAAGAGATGTGCAGATTATGAGTATTTTCAACCAAAACTTTGGTGTATCTCACTTTCAGGGAAAGCAGGGAAAAGGAATTAGACATTTATTGGACAGCTTTATTCTCTATATAGTGCTGTACTATGCAAAAACGTTACTGAACACTTGATAATGGCTTATTGCCCATCTTTCATACCTTTCTCACCAATTAGTTGCTCAGCTCTTCACAACTACAGCAGCTCCCTCGTCCCTAAACATCCACATATAATACTTAGATTTAAGAACTAACTCATATGTGAAAAGGTAAGAGCCCTAAAAAGGAGATTTGAGATCCCTAAGTATGAAAAAACCACTTTTGTACAGCTAATTAGATATGGTTAAATAATTCTGCTCTGAACACAAGTCTAACTTGCACAAGAAGGGCTTCATTTTGCACATCGTGCCCTTGCAATCCAGCGTTTTGTCTTTGCTCATCACTCCTTCTCACTCATGAGCCTACACACATCCATCTCCATGGCCAGAGGGATCCCAAAGCTTTAACACTGGCCCTGCTGCTGCTGTTTTCCTGGGAGAAGGGCACAGTGGGAATCCTCTTCCTTGGCCAGCCCAGACCTCCTAAAAACCTGTGGTGCCAGACACTTAAAAATCACCTCTGTCTGCAGCATAGGTTTGAGCAACTGTGTTTTCCAGCAATTTAGCGCAGAAACAAGGCACTGCAAAGGTAAAAACACCAAGTCCTCGGGTCTCCAGACCCAGCTCAGACTCCAGGGAGTGACTGAACCAAGAAAGGAGAGGCTTGGCTGCCCTGAGCACAGCACAGCCTCCACCACAGAAACCTCTGCTTGGCAAAACCGAAGAGATCATTCCCTGCAAAAGGTACCTCAGCATTATCCAGGTCAAAGGATTCCCCAGGCAGAATTAGCTCACTGAACATGTTTCACCTGCTTGCAGAGCAGAGATGTGATTTCTGAGCCCCTCTGAGAAAGGCTCCAGGCCACTCAAGTGCCTTTTCCATTTTTGAGCACTTCTCAGGATGATGTCTCTTAACTGGAGCTCAGTTTGTCCACTTGATCTTGGAACAGTGGAAACACAGGGTCAGCACTGCAATATTTTCCTGGGAAAGGAAATCTAGAGCTATTGGTTCTAATTTTAGCCTTCTACTTTTGGTCATCCGAGGTTTTTGGGGTTTTTTACCTGCCTGGAGAAGAAGGTGATGAAATCCCAGGCACACACTGATTCGAGTCAGGGCAGTGTCTCACCCCTGGAACTTCTGCTGAACTGATTCTTTCATGTTGATTACCTTATTCCCTCATGTTTGATCTCCAGATATGAAGCATTCTTAAGCAGCCTGTGGTTCAAAACCCTGGGAAGTATTTTCAGCAAACTCTGTTCCCTCCTATATTTCTACAAGATCTTTTCACTTCTCCCCTTGGTACTTATTTACTTCCAGCTGTATAATATTGTTTCCTCCTGTCTCATCCAATTGTAATGAAGGATAAACATGTTGCATTACACTCCCTGATACCTGCAAAGCCTCTCTAATGTTACAAATATTTACACTGGTTTTTAATGAATGCAAGTAGAACGATTATTCACCTTCAGCAGAAAGTTTTCACAAAATTGAATAGAGCAGCAACTGTCAAATCAAAAGTGACCTAAAAGGTTGAAGAATGAGCAAGCAAAGCTGTGAAGAAAATGAGAAATTCAAAATCAACAGCTGGTAGATTAAAAAGAACAAGGCTATGGACTGCAGATAACACCTCTGGCTGCGTAAAGCACATGAAAAAGGCAGAAAATTTATGAGTATATGTTTTCCAACCTAGAAAGCAGCTGCCAGCACTAAAAACTCCCATTGTTGCACAGCTCCTGGGATTCCCAAGGCCACTGCAGAAAAAAAAAAAAAGTCCTCAAGGGTTTTCAGCAAAAACAAATCACAGAGAACTGCTGTGACCTCAGAGGCTCAATTACAGCGTTCCAAGGAAAATCAAACACAAGCTGATGTGCTCCACGTGTTTTTCCCCACCCTGGCACAGCTGAACTCTGGGATATCTGTGGAAGGGGTTCAGAGCTGCTCCCTGTGTCTCTGAAGAGGAGAAAAACCAACCCCAAGTGGTGAGTTTGAGCCCAAATCCAGGCAGCAGCAAAGGCACTGATTATACAGCACATGATCTGTTTATACTGAGCAGCCACACATTTCTCAGCACTCCCAGCATTAATCTGGAGGGAAACTGGCCTGAATTTTCCCTTAAATGAGGAGGACAACCTGGAGCTCCAACACAAGTTGGGTGCTGATGTCCCAGTGAGTGATGCCGAGTGTCTGTGGTTTATTATTACAAAGCTGATTTTGATCTAAAGCAACATTTCCTCGTCTGACAACCTGTGTAAGATATTTCTGGTTGTACTTCTCCAAACCTGCTGTACTGGCAGAAGACATAAAAAGAGAGAGGATCTTCCAGGAGACATGAGGCAGCTGCTGTGACAACAAATGTGAAAGGCAAAAAGGGCTCCTGTGATCAGCCTTGATCTCTTGCTCACTCACCCTCTCTCCTTCATTCCCAAGGGAATTACTGGCAGAATGAGTCACAGTGCTCTCCAAGATTTCCTTTCTTACTGATTTTGACAATTTTCCTTAGTTGGGATTCCTGTGGAATGGAATAAACTTTCAGTTTAAAAAATAGGATTTTAATAAATATCAGATTGTTGAATATGAGATACCCCATCCTTAAAACTTAGACAGTAAAGGAGCTTAATTTAAAGAAACATTCAAAACATGAAAACAAAGCAAAAGTTAAGGTCTCCAACATCAAATTTCCAGTGGTTATGAGGAACCTATTTGAGATTTCTGAGGAATGTCAAAATTTGATTTAGAAAACAACTTCAAAGGGAATATTTGGATCAACTCCATCAAGTTCTCAGAAATGAATAGTGGGAAGGGTAACACACACTCAAGGGTATTTTGTGCCCTGCAAAAGGCTCCAGGTTGTAGGTTCCCAGACTTCTCCCAGCAGTTTAAATTTACAAAGCAATGGCACAAATAACTTCCCCAGACAGATCCAATCAGGACTTGATCTCCCAGCAGAGAGTGAGGTCAGTGTGAATGCAGGGCACTGTCACAGCAAGAGAAGGGGACAGGGCAGCCAAAATTTCTGCTTCAGAGCAGTTCATGGCAGTGGCCAAAGGCTAAAAGGGGAGCCAAAGCCCTGGGAATTTGTCAGGGAATTCGTGGCTGTTACTAAACAGAGTTGGAAGAGACCAGGATGTCCCTGGTGTCACCAGAGAGAAAAATAAAAGAGGGAAAAGCCATCACGAGGAAGGAAGCTGGCAAAGCACCACTGCCTCCATCTGCCCACAGGGACGGGCTTCCCAGGAAATTGGATGAGCCCAGGTCACACAATGAACATTCCTGCTGCTCACACTGAATCCACTGGAGCAAATGAGCCCAAGTCTCTGCAAATGCAGCTCCAGAGAGATTCGTTAAACTACAGCTCTGAGCATAAATTCAGAAGGGAATGATACACCCAAAATAGGCTCCCCAGCACAAAACAGACATGGACACAGAATCCCAGAATCACTGAGGTTGGAAAAACCCTCCCAGCCCATGGAATCCACTCTGTGCCCCATCCCCACCTTGTCCCCCAGCCCAGAGCACTGAGTGCCACGGCCAGGCCTTCCTGGGACACCTCCAGGGCTGGGCACTCCAAACCTCCCTGGGCAGCCCCTGCCAAGGCCTCACCACCCTTTCCAGCAAGAAATCCCTCCTCCTGTCCAACCTGAGCACCCCCAGGCACAGCTCCCCCCTCCTGTCAGGGAGTTGTGGAGAGCAAGTCCAGATCAGGAACTGGAGCACAGGACACACACAAGGAAAAGTGGAGGGACCTGGGACTGTTCAGATAGTGCAGAGTGATCTCATCATTGTCTAAACCTCTAAATGGACATTACAGGGAACATGAAAGCAAGGAAGGACATCTCAGAGGGACAGGGAGGTAGGATATGTTCCAGTGCAGGTAATTCTGATTAGACACCAGGTAAAACCAAAGGGAGCCCCAGGGGGATTGGGGAATCACCATCCCTGGAGATATCCCTAACTGGACTGCATAAGCCCTGAGCAACTCCAACTATCTGGCTGTGCTTTGTGCAGTGGGAAGGGCCAGGTGACTCCATAGATCCTTCCAGCCTAAATTAGCCTGTGATTATAAACCCCAGAGCTGTCTCCTCCTCGTGTTTTATAGCTGCGGGGAATTGAATGGCTTTGAGAAAATTAATAGCCCAGGTAAGAGCTTTCACTGTTGTCCCATGGCACCACTTAAAAATTGTGGGTTTATGCACTTGAAAGCTGTTCTGTGGTCACCCCTGAGCCTCTGGGGACAGTAGAGCCTCAGAGAGGGGAGGCAGGAGGGAAGAAGGAGCCTGAGATCAGCTGTTCCACCCAGCTTTGCACCAGGAGGTCTGATGGAAGCAGAAAACTTAAACTTGTAGGGTTGTGCTCTGTCAGGCAACTCACCTTTGAAGACTGATCCAGAGATTGCATTAATTCAGAGCATTCCCTATTTGGCCTGGGTTTTGTCCCACTCCTCTGGCCACAGTCCCCCTGTTTTGCATCTTTCTGCCCCTCTAGAGAGTGAGGGAGGTTGAGATGGGCATTCAGCACTCCTGTGATCACCTGCTCCTCTCTCCATGGGACTGCCTTTTTGTGTTTCAAACTACACAAAACCCAGCCAAAACCAACTGCTGAATTGTCATAATTATCATTATTCTTATCATCACCATCACAACTGGTGGCCTTTTACCTGGCAACGGGACATTTTTGATCTGTCTTTTGGAGGGGAAGCCCAAAGGCACATCAGGGTTGACAGCTTT
The DNA here is from genome assembly GCF_003945725.1 of Corapipo altera. Lineage (NCBI taxonomy): Eukaryota > Metazoa > Chordata > Aves > Passeriformes > Pipridae > Corapipo > Corapipo altera. The sequence continues at coordinate 2,083,895 of NW_020884872.1, read as the reverse complement.
GATCCCACACTTCTGACTGGTGCAGGCTGACATGAACTGGAGAGAGAGGGAATTTCCCCTGAAAGAGAAAAATCCATCTGACTCTGGCAGTACTGCCAGGCACCACCATAACAAAAGAGATTTATGACTCAGCCAGTCCAATTAAATTGTGCTGGCACTTTTTTTTAACCAGCCATTAGGCCCTTCTTTTTTTTATTTTTTTTTTTTTTGCAACCTTGCATAAGAATTATTAATTTATTACATTTAGAGCTCCAGGGTGGGAACCCCCCCCCCTTCCATTTTTATCATTTTCTCAATTCTATTCCCATTAGTCTCCTTTTACAGTGAGAAGACAACAAATTAGCTTCTTTTTCATATATTAAGTGCAGCAATGAGTTTCTAGCTGCCAATAGGGCCAAGACAGATGCCGTGCAAAAGTGTAGGGGAGTTCAAACCCAGAGGTTTTGAGTCGGTCAGGGGTTCTTGTCTGGCCAAAAATCTGCTTCAAAGGCAGCAGCCACACCTACAGAGCTGTGAAGTGGGGAGGGTTTGCTTTGCAGTCTGAGGAAAATACCTTTCTCCTCCCAAGAGTCGAGGGCTCAAACTCTTCTTTAAGGCTCTCCCCTCAGGGCTTGAACACAACAACAGGATTTTAAACCCCTGCTAAGTTAGTCAAAATTCAGGGTTTAAGACACAAAACACAAATTTTAACCTTGGTGTATCTGCCTTCCTTTGCTCTGCAAAGGGATATAAAACACTGTTCAGGTGCTCAAAAGCCACCAGTGACAGAAATGCAGTCCAGAAACATCCCTGTCCATGTGGATCCAATGTTTAATACACAACCTTGAGTCTATCCAAAGCTCTCCCAAACCTGTGGAGTAGGACTCAGGTCTCTGGTGGCCTCTGGAAGAGGACCCTAAGGAATAAATCGAGCTGTGCAGTGCCTGTCAGCTCCCTAATGGCCTCGGAGAAGAAGCAATTAGGGCTCTAATTACGAGGCAAATGGAAGATTAGAAGCAGATAAATGTTTCTAATTTAGATAAAGTATCCATACTGGAACATTTGGCTGTTAAAAGGGAACCTCACCACATGTGAGGTGACTCCACACCTGTGTGAGGAAGGGTGGGACCAGGCAGGATATCTTTCCCTGGGGCTGTGCTGCAGCAGCCCTGCAATCATTCTGTTCTCTGCAGCCACTGTTCCCTCTGCGGATGGATGGAACAAGCCATTCCACAGTGACAGACCCAACAAATCTTGGATGTTTCAGCACAAAAACTGTCCACAGCAAACCCGGACACAGAAATGCTCAGTCCATGACAACACACCTTCCTCTGTCTCCCTTTCTTATGTTCTCAGTTCACCGCATCCCACCACACTTCCCATCTGTCCCATGTGGTTTAGTGTATGATCTGTTACAAACAGAGGAACCAAAAGCCGAAATTTCACCAGGTGCAGCAGGTCCATTACAAATATGTACTGATTTTTTTTTAATCTGAAAGGTAACAGAACTAGAGCAGAGAGCTGGAGACTCCTGTGAACACAGACCTCAAGGCTGATGCTGTTTAGGGCAGCCAAGACAGAGATAAGATCTCTCTTAAAACTCTTTTCTTTACACTCTGCAGATATCACACCAAGCAGGCCAGAAAAACATGGAAATAAAAAAAAAAAAAAATTAAGACATCTCCAGGAGTTTCCCTCAAAATTTGTTTGCCCTTCTGAAATTAAGCCCTTTCATTTTAAACCCTTTTCCTTTTAACAAAGACCCAGGAAACAGACAATATTTCCAAGTAGAGCCCCACAGCCCAAACTGTGATGCTGAAAGCACAGCAGACAAGTTTTAGTGGTGTCTACAAAGCAACAAAAATTGCCAAAAAGGCAATAAATAATCAGGGCGATTTCTATGCAGCAACTCAGCACCTTCCACCTGAGCACTGCAAAAAGAACCAGGCTGGCATAAATTGGGAGTCTCCCATTCCCAGGCTCTTCAATGAGTTTTGATTTCCAGCTTTATCCGCTGTGACAGAGAAACCCCTTTGGAGGGAATCCAAAATGACCTCGTTCAGAGCAGGACACCTCAGCCAGGCACCTCCCAGGTGAAGGCAGCACAATGAAGTACAGAAACCTTTATCCCCATTATTCTAGTTATCTCGGGACTCGAAAAGATAGGGGCAAAAAAATCAATTTGAAAGCAATTTCATAGAGGATGGCCATAACTGACTTAAATGGACAAAATAAACAACATTCCTGTAGGTTGTTTAAACAAAAGGAGAAGGAAACAGCCCCAGGCAGGAGGAACTGGCAGAATATTAACACTTTGTGTGCAGTTGGTACCGTGGAAGAACAGAAAATGCAGGTTGTCTCATAAATCCATGCTGGAATTTATGGATTATAATGTCTTTATCGTGAGCCCCTGTGGCATCCCACTGCAACTAAATGATGAAGCCGTGCTGATGGAAAGAGGATATTCCAAGCAGGTGGTGGTTATTATACAGCAACTCTATTTTCCATGGATATAACGTAATCACAGTCAGTTCCAGAAAATCTTGTAAAAGCAATATTTGTTCTGGGGTAGTTCCCTTCTGTTCTCCAGGCTGTAAAATCTTGATTTTTTCATTATTGGACTGGTGCTGAAGAGACCCTAGAAACAGTTGTAATCTGCCAGGGAAGAAACATCATTTTCTGAATTAAATTTTAACCAGAAATGGCTAAAAAACTCTGAGTTTATAAGATTGCAATAAGCACCAGGGAAAGTGTTTGGGCCCAGGCCACTCAAATCTCAGATCACTCAAATACCAGACAAAGTAACAAATGAGTAACAGGGTCCTCTAACCATTTTTGTGGATATGGGGTTTCCATATGTGGGAATTTATATAAATCAAGGTATACTTGCTAACACAGATTAGAGGATTTGGTATAAATCAAAATATAACACAAATCATCTTGTGGGCCCAGAGGTTGAGCTACACAGCAGCCAGTTGTCATTTTGGTTCTAGCTCAGGGTCAATCAGTTCCTCCACTGCAAATTCAGAGCCCAATAATTGTGCTAGGAAAGAAAATATCTGCTTTCTACCACCTGGCATCAGGTATTTCGAGCACAGGTTGTGGTTTATCTTATTCTTCTAAGGGTTTGAAAGTTGTACAAGTTTGTCTGGGAGGAAAAAAAGGAAATTTTGTGGTGGGGAAGGTGTTTTTTTGAGGGCACAAAACCATTTTGATAGTAAAACATAACGTTTTGGAAGGTATTGCTGCTACCCAGAGGGCACTTGTTTGTATCAAGATGCTAAAACCCTGAGATTAAACAGTTGCCAGGGAGTGTGAGAACACCCTGAGTTCATTAAATCAGCAGAAAGTCTTTGCTTTGGGTCAGGTCTAACTGCATCCTCACCAGGGCTTATTACATTTTCATAATCACTATGCTGAGATTTTACATCCAGATTAAAAGATATTACATTAAATCTATCTCAGATACTCTATTTATCAGGTTTTTGTTGCAGGTTTTCTTCTTCCTCCCCTCTCCCTTGTGCCAGAACAATGGGATGCAAGACCACTTGATTACAAAAATAAAATACCATGTGAGCAGTACCTGAGACCTAAATATGAACCCCAATAAATAGAATATCTGAGATATATTTGTTGAGGTCTAGGGGAACTGTGTGCTCACTGTTTCAGGTGTGGAAACAAAGGGGCAGAGGGTGAGAGGAGAGGGATTTGCCCTCCCCATCTGGGTCACTCCAGATCAAAAGATATTACACTAAATCTGCCTCAGGTACTCTATTTATTAGGGGTTTGGTGCAGGTTTTTGTCTTCCTCTCCTCTCCCTCGTGTCAGAACAAGGGAATGCAAGACCATTAAGATTAAGATTAAAATTAAGAAAATACCATTTAAGCAGTACTTCAGGCCTAAGTATGAACCCCAATTAATAGACCATCCAAGATAGATTTAGTGCAATATCTTTTAGTCTGGCATGATTCACATGGGGAGAGAAAATCCCTCTCCTCTCACCCTCTGCCTCTTTGTTTCCACACCCGAAAAAGTGAGCACAGAGCTCCTCCAGACCTCAACTGCACAGCTCAGTGATAGCTTAGACTCATTTTGCAGGCAATTTGCATGGATGTGAACAATTACAACAGAGAATCAAGCCCTGCATCTAATGTTGGTAATGCCCTTAATAATAACAACCCCACTTCCCTGGAAGAGAACATTAAACCTGTTCAAAATACAGTATTTTTTTCCAAATGATAGTATTTCTCCCCTCCTACATCACATCTACCTTAATCATCTGACTCCCACGGAGCTGGCTCCACTTCAGTGACAGTCTCCTCTACTTGTTTAAAAGTCATGTTATTTCCACTGCCATCAGAAAGACAGGATTTTCAAGTGAAGTTATTAAGTTTCCAATACAAGGAACAGTGCGTGGGTGCTGCTGAAGGAGACTCTCAGGAATGAAAAAGAGTTTCCTTGCCTTCCAGCAGAGGATTGAGCCTTGCTTCTCTCTGGGGACTGGAGACACCTGGATTTATTGTGATGTTTGTCTCCAAAGAAGTGAAGCCTGTGTCCCACAGACAGCCCAGTCATCTAACTCTGCCTGCACCAGAAATTAGGGATCAGTTCTTCATGGTGCTGGATGAACAGGAAAACACTCACTTATTTTAACCTGCTTATGTTCAAATTCTTCTATCCAAAATGTCGAAGACAATGGGCAATGTATGAACCAACTTTCCCCTAGAGGCTCCATAAGGTCATTCCATCTGTTTATCTGCCAACCAGAGTCCAAGTGAACCTGGTCTGTTAAAGCTAAAACTAATTAGGTCTGATCCATGTGCCTGATTCCCACCCAGCAGCCAAACCCCTCAGATTGTGCACAAAGAAAGGAATTTTAACACTTTCTGGGGAAGCACAGTTGAAAAAACCTCTTCAATTCTGACCCACAGCTGTTCACCTCAAGCTCTGTGTCTGTGCTTTAATCAACTCTACTGAGTCTCAACTGGTCTTGTAGCACCCCCACCGTGTGTAAGGGCAGCCTTTGTCAGTGGTTTATTAACTTTGTGTCATAGATCTGAACTGGGAGCCAAGAAATTAATCTCACACCAGTTCTGTGTTTTGTGAGAGTTTCAGCTCCTTCCCCTTCTCCTTTCACAGCAGCTGTCAAATCACTGCAGGTCTTCATTTGCTGACTCCAACCTCCCTGAATTTTCACTTCATTAGCTGCCCTTTCACAAGGTCTCTCAGCTCTGTTCAGTCCCTCTGAATTCAGCAGGATCAGGAGATGGAGGAATGTTCCAGCTGCTGCAGCAGGAAAGTTTTATGAAAACTGTATTGTGCAGCACCTACACTATTATTGAATTAAATCCTCCAGTTTCATTCTCAAAACTCTGCCATTGTTTCAAAACCTGTCAGAGTCCCTTAATCAAATTACAGCCTTCATTCAGCTCAAGATTATACCTGATGGTGTGTCAGTTTGACACACTGTCATTTTTTTGACAAGGAAAGTGAACAGACAGAAGGAAAAAGTAAAGAAAGTCTTTTCTACCATCCCCACTGTCCTCCCTTAAGACAGAGCAGCCCTGAATCACATTCATCTCTGATTTACCTGGACTGATCACCTCAAAATGCTCAATTGTGAAACCAGGAGCAGGAGTGTGACTGGTACCAGGCCCAGAATGGCTCAAGACACAGAAAATGCATTCACAACCCTCCTGAACATGTGAAACTTGCTCTCGTATCTCACATTCATGTGCACAGTTCAAAACTTCACCAGCTCTTTCTATTCCCACCCCAGGTTGTGTCCTGGTGCTGCCAATGTGCAGGTGCACCCTGAGAGTTGTGGCTCCCCATGTTACCATAAAAAAATGAGATTTAGGGCTGCTCAAGGCCACGTTGGATGGGGCTTGGAGCAACCTGGGATATTGGAAGGTGTCCCTGCCCATGGCAGAGGGTGGAACGAGATGATCTTTAAGGTCCTTTCCAACCCAAACCATTCTGGGATTCTATGTGGGGTCCACCTGATTGACCATCTACTTCCTCACTTTTGGCACAACAGGAACAGAGAAGGAAAACTTGGACCTGCCCTTTTGGTTGTTCCCAGCAGCTCAGGTACCCAGGGAAAGAGAAAAGATGCTCTTGACCTCTCCAGTTGCTGTTCTGTCCTTCAGCTTTCCCAGTGCTCTATCCTTTCCCACTGACCTTTCCCGACTGCCCCAAGAAGGGAGACTCCATTTGTAATTGATGTTTTTCCCAGGAAGAAACATTCCCTCTTGGGTGTCCTTATTGTCTTCCCAGGGAACTCCTTCTTGTCCCATCCTTAAATCCCTGCTGCTGCAGTGTCTACAGACTTGATGCAGCACAACTGGACACTAAGAGGAATTTCTTGCTGGAAAGGGTGGTCAGGCCTTGGCAGGGGTTGCCCAGGGAGGTTTGGAGTGCCCAGCCCTGGAGGTGTCCAAGGAGGGCCTGGCCATGGCACTCAGTGCTCTGGCCTGGGGGACAAGGAGGGGATCAGGCTCAGATTGGACTTCATGATCTTGGAGACCTTTTCCAACCTCAGTGATTCTGGAATTCTATGAAATGCACCAGAAGTGGTCCTCAGCCTCCCTGCATCAGGAGAGTTGTGTGCCAAGTGTGATGGCTGGTTGTTTTTTAGCTTTGATATTTTGTGTTTGTATCAAAAAGACAACATCAAAAATGTCTGTCAGGTACTTCTGGTGAAAACTACTGAGTTTTAGTTGCCACTGGAGTTTATTCCTCAGTCTCTTACCTCTGCAAAAACAGAAAAGTTCCATTTGGTCTATTTTTACCCAAATGGAAACAATCCACAGTTATTGAATATTGACCAGTTATCTTGGTCTCAGGTAATGATCACCTCGAAGATAAGCACAGGTTTTAATTCTCACTGTAGGGATGAAATGATAGGTAAGGTGTTTGGTGTTCAGCATGGATTGGACCTGTGGATTTATGCCCAGTGTTGAATTCCTGGCAAAGAGAGGAAGGAAAACTATCTGGGGCCCAAAGTCAATCCATTTACCTGCAATGGAGGAGAACCATCAGCTGCGCTTAAGAGCTGTCCACATCCTTAGTTTTGGACTAATTCCAGTGAAATCATTCCCTCAACTGAAAAACAGCAACAATAACCTTGAGCCCCTGCGTGGAAAACATCCAATCTGAGTCGGAAGAGCCTGGAATTGTGAATGATGACAGAATTAAGCCACAGGAAGTTTAACCTGTTGCCAAATGCTGGCACCAAGTTGTAGCAGTGACCAGTCTGATTGTCTATTCACTGCTGTTCCCTTTTTTAGGTGCCCTGGTCATGCTGTTCCCTGTGGGCTTGAATCCTCATGAGAAGGGTGAGCCAAACATAGAGTAGGGCTTGGGGCTCTCTCCATCCACTCAGTCCCTCTTTTAGTCTCTCTCCCTGGTTTGAAAGGGCCAGTTAAAGTTGTCACAGCTCCCTGGCAGCCTCCTCTTCTTCCTGACAGATGTTGCCACAGTCAGTGGTGTATTAATGCTGCTGCACCTTGTGGCTTTCCAGAATATCCACAAAAACCCCCTGGTTTGGATCACGTAAACATGGAGTTAGCACATGGATGCCTTGCAGGATCTGGGGAGATGGTTCACCCCACAGAATGAGCCTTCAGTTCAGGCTCCCTGTTGGCTGCAGAGCTGATGTGTCAGTGCCCTGCTGGGTCATCCTCCTCCTCAGATCCCAGAGCAGCTGGTGCCTCCTCAGCACAGCGAGCACTGACCAGTGGGTGGAACTCACACCAAAAAAAAAAAAAAAAAGAAAAGAATTGTCTGTTTAGTCGGCACAGCTGAGGGATTTATTGCAAGGAACCATTTATCCCTCACTATTTTTCACTCCTTCTTCCAAGTGTGCAGCCAGAAGAATCGGGGACCCACATCTCCTGGCTGGGAGGAGGAGTGGTGTCAATGCAAAACACCACTTGGACTCTTCCAGTGCTTTTCCAGTCTTGGGAATATTTTTTTTCTGCCTGTAACTTGTAAATTAGTTTTGCTGTCAGCCTACAGCCCCAAAGCCCTCGGAATCAGGGTGTGTGGTGACATCTCTCATCCCACTTCTCCCCCAGAAGTCTTTGCTCCAGGCATTCCTGGGCTCCTGGAAGATCCCTTCTGGCTGGCCCATATTGCCTTAGGACAGGGGAAAAACTCCAGGAGCAGAAAAAGGCTCCTTTAGAGCTGTTCTGCACCTCTGGAGCAGCACAATGCAGCATTAGCACACTGAAGGATCTAGTCCATTAACTTTTAAAATTAGCTTATCGGGGAGATGGCAGAGCTTGTGGAAAAACAAAACATTCAGAGCTTCTTAAAAATCCAAGCTATCCTCCCCTGGAGCATCACACCCCATCAGTTATGGCTGGAGCTCTCCCTCTCTTAAATATGACACTGTAGAAAGGCTGCACAGTGGATTTTATTCTGCAGCTGCCACCCTGATCTCCATCTTTCTCCCACTAGCAACAAGCCACAGCATTATCCAGGAGTTCTGCAGTGTCAGGGCTCTGACTGTGCTCCTTCTTTTGAGAGAGTTGTTCACAGCAATTCAGATCAAGGTACAACACAGTAGCAGCAGATCAGCCTGATCTGCTTGAACGTGGCTCTGGCTGGAGGGGAAGGGTCCTGTGGTGTTGTTGCCACACTATTGCAGTGTTCATGAAGCTGAGTTGTACCTTTTAGAGATCGATAACACAAGTCATTCTCATTATCTCGGGGTGATTTCCTCTGAATGAGTTCTTTTGTTGTTGCAACATCCATGTGATCCAGTAGTCATGTGGAAAACTGGAGAAATTCCCCGAAGAGTGACCCCACTCCTGTAGAGACTTTTGCTGCCTACACTCATCCAGACTAAAACCATTCACTTCCAAAAGCCAGAAAGTGCAGCAAGAAGATACTTTTGACTTTTGTGAAGCTTAGGTTGAGTCATCACCTTGTCACTGGATTTGGACCCGTTGGCCCCCTGGTTGGAAGCCTGTGGAATTGGGGTCACTGCTTAGGCCAAAATGCACAGATCACAAGCAGTTGGTTCACAAGTGAACCATTTCATAGTCCACGGAATTATAGAATGGTTTGGGTTGGAAAGGACCTTAGAGATCATCCAGTTCCAACTCCATGCCATGAGCAGGGACATTTTCCACTAGCCCAGGTTGCTCCAAGCCCCATCCAACCTGGCCTTGGACAATTCCAGAGATCCAGAGGCAGCCACAGCTTCTCTGGGCAACCTGGACCAGGACCTCATCACCCTCACAGCCAAGAATTTCTTCCCAATATCCCATCTAATCCTGCCTTCTCTCAGTTGGAAGCCATTCCCCCTTCTGTCACTCCAGGCCCTTGGAAATAATCTCTCTCCATGTTTCTTGGAGCTCCTTTAGGTCCTGCAAGGCCACAATCAGGTCACCCCAAAGCTTCTCCTCTCCAGTCTGAACAATCCCAGCTCTCCTAGCCTTTCCTCCCAGCAGAGCTGCTCCAGCCCTGGGATCCTCTTGGTGCCTCCTCTGGACTCGCTCCAATACTTTTCTTTCTCGATATCAGTCAGGAAAATAAACTACATTAATCAACTGCTCTTTCACTGACAGACACCCTCCTGCCCTCCATGGACACGCAAACAACCTGTTCAAGTTCACATTGGGATTTATTAATGAAAGCCTTCAGACTTGGCAGGACTTTGAGGAACGTCCCTGAAATCCTGGCCTTGAAGCCTGTAGTCAATCACGGCAGCAGCACACGATTTTATCCCCACGCTGGCTCCTGAGACAACCACGGGGTTTTTTTTTGCATTAGCGTGCCTGGTGAAATCAGAGCAAACCCTCTGCTCTGTGATTAATAACGTGTTGAGCCACAGCTCCAAATTATTTCGGCTTTTCGATGGTTATGGGGCCATTTGCAAGACTGATGGTGGGCCCTGTGCTGCCAACTGGCTGAAGGAGCTGTCATTTATTACAGGGCTTTCTTGTAGCCAAATTGTGTAATACAACCCCGGTAAACTGCAGAAGAAGGATTAGGGGTTTTGCTACAGCATCTTCCCCAATTAGAAATCAAGTCAAGCTTTCTGCACAACAAATGTTTTTTGTGAGGGGGGGAAAGGGAGGAAATGCCATTAAACTTTACCAAAAAATGTAAACCCCAAACATTTCTACGCTGTGATGGTGCAACTGAACTTCATGTGTTGTGTTGATTGATTCAACCCCTTCATGCCACAGCATTTTGGGGTGATTTTTTTGGTTCATTTTCATCATGTGCTTATAATCAGAGAATCATAGAATGGTTTGGGTTGGAAGGGGACTTAAATATCATCCAGTTCCAACCCCCTGCCATGGGCAGGGACACCTCCCACTAGCCCAGGTTGATCCAAGTCCCGTCCAACCTGGTCTTGGACACTTCCAGGGATCCAGGGGCAGCCACAGCTTCTCTGGGCAACCTGGGCCAGGGCCTCCTCACCCTCACAGCCAAGAATTCCTTCCCAATATCCCATCTAACCCTGCCCTCTGGCAGTTTAAAGCCATTCCCCCTTGTCCTGTCACTCCAGGCCATTGGAAACAGTTTCACATCCAACCTGGCCTTGAGCATTTCCAGGGATGGGGTATCCACATATCCTGATCCACGATTTCCCAGTTATTTCCTTGTAACAATGCCCCAGTGTCACTCTGAAGTCTGTTGTCTTCTCACTGCTAGCCCTTAAATTCTCTTCTCCTCCCTTCATACCACACCAGCAATTTTCACTTGATGATAATCAACCAGTCTCATTATGCATTTGAAGGGACTGAGGATTTCTAAGGTTCACACACCAAGGAGTTGCTATTTTGGGCACAGGAGCATCTCCAAATCCCTGTCCTGTCTCCCCATCCATCTCTCCGTGTCCCTGTGCGTGCACATGGCACAGCCTCGTGTCACCACAGCACCCCCAGGCAAAACCTCCTTTATCCTGGCAGCACAAAATTCTCAGTCACGATTAAAAGAAGGGGGGAGCTCCACCCCCCAGAGGAGAACAGGAAAGGGCTGAGGAAGCACAGCTGTGACTCTAGGAAAACATGTTCGTGTTCCATGACAGGATTCATCTCATCCACCTTCTGCTCCCGAAAAAACCTCTCCTGTTTTGTTGTCCTATCCTACTCTGCTCAAAGCAAAGGAGAGAAATGGCCTTAGGAAAGATGTTGAGCTCTGCTGAGACCCAAATAATGAGAAGAAGTTTTGTGTTGAAGCAACAGGATCGGAAAAAAGTGTTGTTCCCAAACTTCAGCTCTCCACGAAAACCAAATCAGTGCCCTAAGCCAAAAAATCCTCCTGGCTCACATCAAAGGGCAGCAGAGAGCCAGAATTCCCCCCCATGGATATCAGAATGGAAACACCCCCACCATGGCAGCCTTTCTTTGCTGCACACCTTCTCTGAGGTCTTGAGGCAAATCTCCATTCTCTGCCTCAACTTCACCACTGGAAAACAAAAATAATAACATGTCCTTTCCTTGAGACCCTCAGATAAAAATTGATGGGAAATAAGAGACAAACATTACTGGTGCTATTCTTTCTGAGCCTCAGTAATTTATTCCCCACTGAGCTTCTGGATTCTCATGCAAACTTATTGGCAAAACACATTCTGTGCTTATATTGTTGCATTTGCATTGACCTGCACCTCCAGCAAAATGGGAATAAAATGGAATTTAAGAATTGATGGGAAACATAAGGAGCAAATTATCTAGGTTTTATTAAATGTGTTTCAGCTACTGCTCTATGTACATAAGGCATGTCCAGCTCTGTCATTGTTTCTTAAAGCCACGTGTAATGTCAGGATTTGGGCTTTTTTTTTGGGAGGGGGGGCAGCTGCATTTTTCCATCAATTTCCAGTACTCGCATTCCTGCTGGGAATAAGAAATTGCAGGGGTTTTTCCCTTTTCTCTGTAGAAATGTGTGGTTAAAAAGAAAAAAAGAGTCTTCACTCTTTGAGACAACTCTGCCCATGCTGAGCTCAGATTAGCCAGATAGTTCAGCCCTGTTTCACTGAAAGTGTGGAGAGAATCACAGAATTATTTGGGTTGGAAGGGACCTCAAAGATCCTCCAATGCCATGGACAGGGACACCTTCCACTAGACCAGGTTACTCCAAGCCCCATCCAACCTGGCCTTGGACACTTCCAGGGATCCAGGGGCAGCCACAGCTTCCCTGGGCAACCTGTACCAGGGCCTCTCCATTCTCATAGACAAGAATTTCTTCCTAATATCCCATCTAAACCTGCCCTCCTTCAGTTTAAACCCCTCGTCCACTCACTATCTGCCTGTATAAGGGGTCAGTAAGTTTTTAAAGACAACATGCCAAGTTTTATTTCTCTTTCCCCTCCTGGAGGTTAAGCCTGCCTCGGGAACACAGCAGGAGCCAGAGGATGCTGCCTCACAGACATCTGTTGGATTGCTTGGGACTTAGCAAGGATCCCGTGGAGGTGTCAAACTGTGGAGCTCTGAGTCAGGTCAGCAGTCTGGAATAGCTAAATCCTGATGGAAGGTGCTGCTGGTTTGAGCTGCTGCTGACTGAAACCAGAGCTTGGCACTGTGCTTTCAACATTAAAACCTCCCTTCAAACACTCTTGTGCAATGCTGGAGACAGATCCCTTCAGTCAGAATTGTCTGGGGTTTGGTTTTTTCCCTGTGTACCTCCAAAACTGGAAGCCTGGTGTTTTTTGAGAGTCAGGACAGCTCCAGAGTGAAGGATGTCCAACCTTAGCCAGGAGCTCGTTGTACAGTGTGTATATCAATGAAGGGCTCCAAATCAGCAGTGTTCTGGCAGCAGGAATAAAATCTGTGAGAGAGACACCGTGTAACTGTGCTTGTCATGAAGAAGAACATGGTCTGGTGTGCAGAAATCCCTCAGATCTGTCTGGGAGTCACAAGAAAATCAAGGAAGCTGTTAAACTCTAACTCCAAGAGAGCTCAGGGAGGTGTATTCTGAAATACAACCCTGCCACAAACACAGAGCATCCCGGTCATGCCTCATCTCCTGCCTGCCCAGACATCTCGAAAGCAACTTCTGCAATAATCCCTCCATGAGATTTTCCAGGTTTTGCTTCTTTTTCCGTTAGTTTAGGCACACACAGGCACTTCCAAAGCTCTGTGAGTAGTCTCTGTTGGTAGAAGAGTGCCACCTCATGACTGATGCAGAGGATGGAACAACCCACGGCAGGAGAGCTGGAAGCACTGCCAGGGACAGCTCATGTCCCGTGTATCCAAAAGATTTTCATCCTCCACAACTCCCTGAGACCTTCATCCCTTTCCCAAAAAAAAAAGTGCTTTTTGTGCCAGGAGGAAAAGCTTCACGTCTTTGCTGAGCACAAACCCCCACCCTCAGTGTTGAACTGAAATGAATTCCCCAGGAAAACAGACATTATGGAGGCTTCTGTATGAGGTTTTCCTTACTTTGAAAGCCCAGAAATTTAATTTCAGACTCCTTTCCATCATCTCCTCTGGGAACTGGGCAGTTTTGGATGTGAGCACCCTCCTCTTTCTTCCTCAGAGAGCTTTCCCCATACAGATCCACCTCTTCTCAAGTTCATTATTTTTCCCTTAATAGCCAACCAATTTTTCCTCATCAACTGATACAAATATTCTTAAACTAAGGAGAATTTTGAGACACTTAAAACTCTTTGTTGCTTCCATGAGTGAGGTGTCAAAGAAACTTAAAATTTCCCTGCTCCATCACCTTTTGGAACAGGTTGTGGCAAAATCTGACACATATTGCCAAGGATTGATTTGTCTGTGCTCCTCCCAGAACAATTAGTTTAAATATTATTAGTTTAAACAGTAAGGAATAGAACAAAATAACTTTTTGCTGATTTTTTTTGCTCCCTCCTCCCTTCTAAGTAAGTTCAGGCTTCAAGGAAAGTGATACTTGGAGTATGGAGTGTGTTGTTCCCACTTTTTCCCAGAATAGAAATATCAGGAGAGGAGTACTGAAGCTTTCCTAAAATCCCAACTCTACTGCTGATACTCTCCTTTGTTGGACCCATTGCTAAATTCCAGGAAGTAGTTAAATATCCAACTCAGCTTCATCCTCACCACCTCAAATAAAACCAAAGTCAATTAAAGTCAAGCGAAATATTAATTTTTCCAAAATGTTCATTGATCTCTTAGCAGGCACGTTAATAGCCACTATTATTGGACAGGATTCCAGGCAGCTCAAATATGGATACAAATTTTGAGAGAACTGGAATATTAAATAGTTTCAGAAGTGAAAGATTTTGCCTCTCATTCCCCCAGGCAGCCAGTTCCTGCTCAATCCTGCACTTCAAAAAATAGGCTGCTGAAGTTGTCAGATAGCCAAATATTATTAACCTGAAAGCATCAACTTAATGTCTCATCCTATGAACTGAAATTAAAAAAAAAAAAATTAAGGAGGAAAAAAAAAAATCGAAACCCACTTGCTGTTCAGTGGGAGGATTTTAACAGCACAGATGATTTTCTTTGCATAACTGCTGGAAGGCCTGCAAAAGTTCATCAAAAATCAGAGCTGCACCAAGCCTGGGATTGGCTGAGGCTTTTGTTGTGATGAAGATATCAATAAACCTAATTTAAATTTTAATTAAAGATCACTGCTATGACAGATGAGCTTTAAGCTCAGTGCAGTTGATGGTTTCCCTGACAGAGATTTTTGTAAAGGAGTTGATCAATCACATGTTAAATAACAACGTGAACAAGTGTTTGGTTGCTTAAACTCCCTCCCACAAAGAAAATTAAAGGGTATAAGGGCCACTATCCAAACTTATTATTTGAAATATCAACAAAACCAGCCCAGATCTTCCTCCTCCTCCTCCTCCTCTTCCCAAAGCTTGGGATTTAGAGCTTTCTCCTGAGCACCTCTACCCCCATCCTCTTGGTACTCTTTAGGTGAAACACAAGTCAGAAATCTAATCTCTGAAACTGGGCTATCTTTAGAAAAGCTGATTTCTTCAAGCTGCCTCTTCTAAAAGCAAGTACCACCTACCCATGTTTGGCTGGTTCCAGCCCACCTGAAAGGATGCACCGTTACAAAACCACCCAGGCAACCCCACTGAAAAGTGTTGCTGCTCACCCAAAATTCCGGCCATTTTCGGCTAAAACGTGTTTTCTCTTTATTTTTGTTGCATTTCCCCACCTCGCTGCTCATCTGGAAGAAGTGAGTGCTTTGTGCTGAGCCCTTTTCATCTCCCCCTCTGCTTTCACAGCAGCCCAGACCAGGTTTTAACAAAACCACAAAACCAGAAACAACCACCGGGACACTTGGTGGGTAATTCACAGGTTCTGCTGTCAAAAAAGCCAGTGATCTTCCCTTATTTCCTGAATTTTCCAGCCTGCCAAGCTGTGTGCACACGCTGCTTTGTCTTTAATCCTGGGTTCACAAACATTTCCACGGCAAAATGTGACAAATCTTTATAAAAAGCTTCGAGTCAGGAAAGTTCGGGGGAGAGGAAACCTTGGATGTTCTGTTCTCTTGGTGAGCATTTTGAGGAGAGAAACAAAAAGGAACCATCCAAAGACATGCAGAGTCAAATTATGTGCTGGAGAAGCCTGCACAGCAAGCGGTGGAATAGATCACACATCTAATTTTAATTGAATGTTTATCTCACAGTCACGGCAGCACAAGTGTGCAGCAGGTACAAACTGTTACAGAAAATGCTGCTTTCACAGCAAGTATCATTCCAACCAAAAGGGTTTTTCTCCCAGCCATCCCTTGGCATTAATGCTGATGTGGGAATTCAGCAATGCCCAAACATACCTTGTTTTAGTGCCATCACCACTGTGTGCTAAATGCATGTTCTCCAGGGGGGTTGCATATGTTGTGCTTTGTGTAGAATAAAGCCAATACAGCAGTAAGATGTATTTTTCCGTGTGCCTGAAAGGATCCCATGCTGGAAGAGCTCCCACATAAACAATGCTTTTGACCCTTATCCAAGGCAAAATGCATTTCACAGAATCACAGAATGGTTTGGGTTGGAAGGGACCTCAAAGATCATCCAGGCTCACCCCCTGCCATGGGCAGGGACACCTTCCACTAGACCTGGTTGCTCCAAGCCCCATACAACCTGGCCTTGGACACTTCCAGGGATTCAGGGGCAGCCACAGCTTCTCTGGGAAACTGGTTCCAGTGTCCCATCACTCCCACATCCAAGAATTTCTTCCCAATATCTCATCCAGTTCTGCTCTCTGTCACTTTGAAGCCATTCCCCCTTGTCCTAGTGCTCCATCGCTTGGAAATAGTCTCTCTCCATCTTTCCTGGAGCCCCTTCAGGTCCTGCAAGGCCACAATCAGGTCACCCCAAAGCTTCTCTTCTCCAGGCTGAACAATCCCAGCTCTCCCAGCCTTTCCTCCCAGCAGAGCTGCTCCAGCCCTGGGATCCTCTTGGGGCCTGCTCTGGACTCTCTCCAGCAGCTCCATGTCCTTGCTGTGCTGTTCCCCAGGGCTGGAGCAGCTCTGCAGGGGGGTCTCACCTGAGGGGGCAGAGGGGCACAACCCCCCCCCTGCCCTGCTCCCCACACTGGGGGATCAGCCCAGGACATGAAGGGTCATTTCATGCACATTTCTGGGTCATGTATCTTCTATTCCCACCTGCAATTCATATCTGCCCCATTCCCACCTTCTGCTTCTCCAGCCAGGAGTAGAAAGGGAGGAACCTGCTCCTGTGGTGCCCATCTCGTGTAGCCTTTGGGTTTGTGCAGAGTAGAGGAGAGCAGGAGCTGTTCTACTACTTTCTTCCCCAAGTAATTCAGCAGCTCAGGTAGCTCCTTCTTCACCTTTCTTTTATCCAAAACTTGCTCTTCCTAAAAGGTGAGGAAAAGGGCAGGGGACTCGGAGCCCCTGGAGGAGTCACAGAGTCACAGACTCGTGGAAGTGTTTGGGTTGGAAGGGACCTTAAAGATCATCCAGTTCCACCCTCTGCCATGGGCAGGGACACCTTCTACTAGCCCAGGTTGCTCAGAGCCCCGTACATCCCGACTGAGGAAAAGAAACAGGGAGCCAACTGGAATTCTGAATCCAAGGAAAGGCTTTGGTTCTTGCTGGCTGGTCACCCTCTCTGTTATGGAAGCAACCAAGCAGTGGAGAGATCCAAAGCCATCAACAGGACTATTGGTACTTAATGTGCTTCCAGGGGTCTTCTCCACACCCCCTGGCACCCAGGATCCTCTTGGTTCCATGCAGATTCACCTTGGATCCTCTCTGTTCCAGGCAGATCCACCCAGGATCCTCCCTGCCCTTAACTCTGGATCAGCTCTCGCTGCTCAGCAAAAAATCCTGCCACGATCCTTCTCCAGGGAGGCAGCAGCTGGAATGAACACCCTTCCTGCCTGTTCCTGGATGATGGTCAAGGAATTGGGGAAAAAAATACCTGTGTGCCATATCAGGGAAGGACATCCCATCTTACAGGGCAGGATACCCATGGATTTGAAGCAATGTATTTTAAAAAGGTCAGGTCAGGTCTTCTCCTTACTCAGCACTTTGCATTTTGGGAGCTGAGCCAACGTGTCCTGCAGCTTCTTTTGAACAAAATTCCCATCGATCCTGATTTTCCACCTGCCAGGAGAAATAAAGCACTTCCTTCCACGCCTGAGAAACCACAGAATCTATAAATGTATCCCCACAGTCAAACACAGAGAGCAGGGCACAAAATCTTGGCACTTCGTGTTCCAGCTCCACAGAATTGAGTTTCCTGTTTCCAAGGACTCTGAGTGCCAGTTCTGGAAGGAGCTTCTCTCCCTTGTCTGGTCAAACGTTATTTGATATAATAAATATCACAGGAAAATGGAATCATCGCCCATTTCAACCAGCACAGCTGAAAAAAAAAAACAAACCAGCATTAAAATTCACACAGGCAGCTTGATTTGCTGGGCATGGCATGAAAATAAGGCTAAATGAAGGTTAAATATTGGCTGAATAGTCATTCATCTGTTTAGGAGCTGTTTATTGAGAATATATAAAGTGTTGGTGGCTAAAAGTGGCAGCACATTTGAGGCTGAATCAGACGAGGTTTCCTGGCCTCACTATGTTTAATTTCTCAGACTAAGCTACCTGCAAAAAAGCAGAATTTCAATGCAAAACTAAGCTACCTGCAAAAAAGCAGAATTTCAATGCAAAACAGCAGAATTTCGACACAAAAAAGCAGAATTTAGACACAGGAAAGCAAGAAATTAGGCACAAGCTACTCAGTGAAGTATATTTAATTCCTGGAAGAAGAAACACTAGCCAGTTAAATTAAACATTTTTAACTCAGCCTTTTTTCCAATGGAGAATAAAATTTCACTGGCATTGAAATCTCCTGCTGGGGGAAAAACATATATTTTTAATAGTTTGAAAAAGACTAAAGCAAACCCATTTTTTTAGGTGTTGTTTTATACAATATGTCACATTTCAGAATGAAAGCAGAATGGTTCGACTGATTCAAGTTAGACTTCGTTTAGAATTTAACTTTATATCAATTTTTTTTATACTTGTTTATTTGTTTTCACCTTGTTGAGAATGAAACAGATTTTGGAGCATCAGAAAGTCCAACTGACTTGAAATTACGGCCTCTCATCAGCTCCATTTCCTTTGCAAATTCGTCTTCGTGCAAATGTGACCTGATAAGATGTGACACCTCCCACGGAGATGTGATTTTATTGCTGGTGGTGGTGGTCAGGGCAGCTGCTCCAGCCCACTCATTCCACGAAAACTCGGATTTTCTGCTGTGGAGCTGCTCCCTGGGTCCCATCATCAGCTGTGAGACAAAGGCAGGAGCTGCCACAAAGACCTCTGGGCAGAATTCACAGATGGTGTTAGCTGAAAAATTTCAAATATAGTGATTGGCTTCTCAGTCTGATTAGGAAATGTGAAAGCAGAAATACCCAATTACTCAGATTTACAGGAAAAAAATAAAAGCCACACCAGTTTTAAAATTTAAAAAAAAAAAAAAAAACCAATGAAAGTTAATTCCTTATATTCTTACAAGAATAAAATAAAATCTGTCCCCATTGCCTTCCTCTCCCACAACCCCCAACATGAGGGTTCCACAAACACGTCCCTAGACAAGCTGAGGCAAAGAGAACTTAAAATGCTCACAGGCACCTGTCCAGAGTTTACTCCTTTCAAGAGCTTTAGACATTGCTCAGGGTGAGATAAACATCCAATTTTCAGGTGTGTCCTGAACCAAGTCATCAGAACCTCTGGGAATTCCCCTTTGCTAGCTCTGAATGGGAAGAGGTATATTTGTATATACATATACATATGCATATATAAAAATATGAGGTGTTTACTCAAATAAACTTATGCAAAATGGAAAGGAAAAATATCTTGTCCGAACAAGGTATTTGCAACATTTTACAGCAATGTCACCTGGAGAGGGACTTTTCGTGAGGACCTGGAGTGACAGGACAAGGGGGAATGGCTTCAAACTGAAAGCCAATAGGGTTAGATGGGATATTGGGAAGGAATTCTTGGCTGTGAGGGTGGGGAGGCCCTGGCTCAGGTTTCCCAGAGAAGCTGTGGCTGCCCCTGGATCCCTGGAAGTGTCCAAGGCCAGGTTGGACAAGGCTTGGAGCAACTTGGGCTGGTGGAAGTTGTCCCTGCCCATGGCAGGGGGTGGAAGTGGATGATCTTTAAGGTCCCTCCCATCCCAAACCATTCTGGGATTCTGTGCTTTGGGCTTTAAAAAAAAAATCACTGAATTTAGGGTACAACACAACTTTTTGCTTTCTTTGCTTTCTTCTTTTTAGCTCGATTCAAGAGAACCAATTAACCCTCATGGAATGTTTCTGCCACTGGCTTGGTGGCACCATGGAAATCTTATTCTTAAATCTCTGTCCTTTTTTCAAGGCACACTTGAAAACACTCCTCATTTTCACACAGGGAGAGCTGTTTAGTACAGATTTGACAGCAAAATTGTACTACTTTTACACCTCAGCATGTCCCTGGTGGGACACCAATAACCCAGACCCAGCAAAGCTGGGGAATTTGCCAAAGCCCACATGGCGTGTGCAGGAGAACTGATGTATCAATCAGGGGTTCTTGACTCCCAGCCTCCTGCTTGTTTTTAGGAGCACACATTGCCTTCTTCCTCTCCTGAACACCTAAAAATAGCAGACTGATGAACCTCACACCAAATTTATTTGATAGCAAAAGGTCACCCGGGGCAGAGGCTCCCACAGGCTGTTGGATGACCCCTCAGGAACACAGGAGCAGTGCTGGGATGCAAACCTGGAAAGTTACTGGAGCACCAGACTGGAGTTTCAGAGGCAAAGGTGCACATTCAGCTGATTGCCTCAATATTCCTGTCACTGGACAGGGACTATTTTGGAGAGGGACTTTCCACGAGGGCATCGAGTGACAGGACAAGGGGGAAATGGCTTTATGATGAAGGAGAACAGGGTTAGATGGGATACTGGGAAAAAATTCTTCCCTGTGAGGGTGGTGAGGCCCTGGCACAGGTTGCCCAGTGAAGCTGTGGCTGCCCCTGGATCCCTGGAAGTGTCCAAGGCCAGGCTGGACAGGGCTTGGAGCAACCTGGGCCAGTGGAAGGTGTCCCTGCTCATGGCAGGGAGTTGGAATTGGATGCTGTTTAAGGCCTCTTCCAACTCAAACTATTCTATGATTCTGTGAACACAGAGATTAAATAAAATTCTCCAATCCTCTCACCCTTGCCCTGGGCAAGGTGCAAAACTCAGCTCTGACACCACAGGTCAGCACCACTCCCCTCATAACTCCTGCAGCAGAGCAGCTCCATCCTGAGCACACAGAAGCCACAGGAATTAACCTCAAGAGGTTAATTATCCTTCCTACATGTTTGGTTTTGGTTTTTTAAAGGTTCTCACAATAGAAATAAAACTTCTGACAAAATAGATTGAAACCTCTGCGGCGATACCTCAGCAAAGGTTGTTATGAACACAGGCAGGGAGAAAGCAACAGAACAGGAGCATCACATATGGACATGGAAGTTTTAACTTCCAGCTGGAGACCCCAGATCAAATTTTGTACTTCTACTGTACAGGAGTAAAACTCCACTCACCCCAGAAATGGGGACACCACTGTTTTCTGTGCACCCCTGAGTTCTTTGCTGCTGAGGTCTTGCTCCAGGCTGAACTGTGAAGTAAAATTCCCATGTAATGATTGAAATCAGGTCATTCTTAGGGGATATTCCACACAATTTAGTGCAGCAGAAAGTCTGTTCTGCAAAGTGCCAGCAGGAAACTCCTGAACCTCAAAATCACTTCACACTGTGGCTGTCAGAGAGACAGAGTAAGCCATGGGCCATAATTCTTGTCCCCCTCGTTTCATTTAGAGTCCTTTTTTTATTACAGAAGTGGAATTTGAAAAGAAAAAGCCCTGTTGTAAAAAAGACTGCCTTGAGTAAGCTGAAAGAGGCTGTTACTTTGTAAACTACAGTAGGCTGACCTAGAGTTGAAAAATCACTGTATTTCAGCCCAAACGTGTGTTTGAGACCATGATTCTGAGGCCCCCTTTTTCCCCTGACTATTTCAAAGCACTTTATTTTTTTGATGGCTCCCATCACAAAGGGAAATACTGCGTGGTGAGAGTGCAGGACACAACATATAATTGTGTAACCTGCCACGAAATCTTAAATGCAGTGTGAGGGAATGCATCAAGTCACCACCCCAAACCCTGTAAGACAGAAGCCTAAATAGCAGCAGACAGGATGAACAAACCAGAACCTCAAAATAACTGCACAGGGCAACTTTTCAAGAGGAATCAATCTGGAGGTGGCATCAACTTTGTTATTAATCCTACTCAGTCAACGGTGGGGTTGTAACCTTGCCCACCTCTCAGCAGTAGCTTAGGGGAATTTTTTTCCTGTCATTTTCTTGGGCTGCCTGGTGCAAATATTAAGCTTTAATAAAACCCTTCCTTCTGCCTGCAAGGAAAACTGCTGGCAGGATGCACTGGAACAGAGTCCACACTCCCAGCCAGGCAGAGGGAGCCACTGCAGTCCGTGCTCTGGAGCTTGTTGCTGTTGAACAGGAATAATAAGAATTTTGAGGATAAATTCAAGTTTTAAATACACTGCTTATATGGTAACGAGATTGTCCCAAGTAGCAACTAACCACTGATTTTAGACACATGGAGTTAATCCTAATAGTGGCAGCAGGACCTTTTTTGTTCCCATTTGAAAGCCAAAAAATAAGTGTTGCTGAGTGTGGTGGTCACAAACCTACTACACTGAGTCAACTTGGCTGTCTCAAAAATAAGACTCCCCATCATTTAGTTTGCCTCCTCTGACATAACAAGGACCAAAATTCAGCTCCCCACTCACACTGCAGGGTTCTGACCCAGGAATGGGGGCATGGGGAGTGATAGGAACAGGATCCACCACGGTGTGCGTCTTCCAGAGAGAGGTGGTGACTCCTCTGCTGCTGGTTAAAACCAACTAACTGAACATTAAACATCATAAAAACTTCTCATTACTGCCCATTAGAAATACCTGGAGTGAGACAGCAGTTAAGGGCAACCCTCAGAGGTCTCATCAGCCCCTTTAAAATGCAGTTTGCAGTGAGGGCAATGGTGGGAGAAAAAGCACTGGTACTGCAGCCTGATCCTGCTGCTGCCATCCCACCCTGCCAGGACAGATGGGGTGGGGACCCTCAGAGACACCACTCTGGGATGTGCAGGGGCAAGTGGCTGCCCAGACCAGTGGGATCATCTGCCCACTGCCCTGGCTTCACAGAACCATGGAGTCATTAAGTTGGTAAAGGTCTCCCAGCCCATGGATCCACCCTGTGCCCCATCCCCACCTTGTCCCCCAGCCCAGAGCACTGAGTGCCACGGCCAGGCCTTCCTGGGACACCTCCAGGGCTGGGGATTCCAAACCTCCCTGGGCAGCCCCTGCCAAGGCCTGACCACCCTTTCCAGGGAGAAATTCCTCCTCCTGTCCAACCTGAGCCTCCCCTGGCACAGCTGGAGGCCGTTCCCTCTCCTCCTGTCCCTTCTTCCCTGGCAGCAGAGCCCGACCCCCCCTGAGTCCCCCCTCCTGTCAGGGGGTTGCAGAGCCAGAAGGTCCCCTCTGAGCCTCCTTTTCTCCAAGATGAGCCCCCCCAGCTCCCTCAGCCCCTCCTGCTGCTCCAGCCCCTTCCCCAGCTCCGTTCCCTTCCCTGCACACGCTCCAGCCCCTCCATGTCTCTCTTCCATGAGGTTCCAGAACTGGACACAGCCGTGGAGGTCCCTCAGCAGTGCCAGCACAGGGGACAATCCCTGCCCTGGGCTGTGCCCACACTATCCCTGATCCAAACCAGGTTCCACTGGGCTCTTGCCCCCCCGGGCACATCCAGGCTCATGTCCAACCACTGTCACCAGCACCCCCAGGGCCTTCCTGATCCTTTCCATCCCCTCTGTCCCAGCCTGGAGCTGCAGGGGGTTGTTGTCACCCAAGGGCAGGACCAAGAGCTCTTTGAGCTGCCACATTCCTCTCCCTCCATCATTCTGTGGGGGAAAAGTATCCTTTAGACTAAAAATCACACAGGACCTCACACAAGAGGTCATTTTGTCACAGGGTTTGTTGACCTTCCACCCTTCCCACCTGTGAAAGGAAAAGAAAAATGGTAAGATTTTGGTATTTCCATTTGTGCACTGCTTGAGAATTGAAATGCAAACCTGTCTTGTCCTGCAAGAACAAAGAGAAAACCGAAGGCTTAAATATTTCTGTCAGACATTAAGAGAGAGAAATTAGGATCAGAGAGCACAGCAGGAGAGCAGAGGGGGTTTTGCTGGGGCCAGTGCAGCAGCTTTCCCACAACAGCTTTCCCTGACAGCCAGTGCTCCACAGGATCCAAAGCACTGGAGAAGGGCTGAAGTACCACAGTGTGGGAAACGTCTTCCTAAAGGTAACACCACAAGTGAGAAATACAGAGTACCCAGAAACAGCAGTTTTCGCCCCTCAGAAGCAAGATATGAGAGCAAGAACGAGGGCAGAATCACCTGGAGCACTTTGCAAAACCCTGGAAAAAATTGGGGACAATAAACTCCCAGTGTTGGCTCTTCACGAGCCCATCCATGTGACTTTACCAGTGCAGAGAGAAAATGGACATTCTAAAGTCTGCCATTTGTGCTCTCTAAATTAAACACTTCTTTTAATTGCTTGTGATTATCTTCTAAATAAGTGAAGTGTGGCAGGTTAAGTAACTTTATTTGCTCTGTGTTCAATAAATACTGTGCAGCTGAAGTTTGCTTAGTCATACACAGTTAATAATGTGCAATAATCAAAAGAAAATCATCACATTCTTTCTCCATGTACTCCTATTTTGTTGGCATCATGTTTTTGCCTCTTAAATTCATTTCTCCTGGTATTTTTCCTGCTCCTCTGGGTTTTCCCTTCCACTCCTGAGCATTAATATTTTAATGTAGTGCTTCTCCAAGCTGTTGGTGTGAGATGAAGCGGGTTCTCCAAGTCACAGGTCCCTGCCATGGCCAGGTGTTTCTTCACCCAGAGACACTCTGGGTACTACACTGAGCTTGGAAGAGCTGTGTCTGAACAAAAAACAGCATTTTTTTTGCCCTGTAGAGTGAAGTTCATCAGAGCTGTGAAGGGAATGTAGCGGAGAAATCAGTCCCAGTTATCCCAGTTCAACATCAGCCACTATCACACGTCCTTCAGGAGTTTTGCTGATGTTTGTGCATTGGCCACCAACTCAACTCTCAAATCATTGTAACTTAAAAGTGACTCCTACCTTCAGAAGAGCCAAGTTTTGGGGTCACAGGCTCGGGGGGGGGGGGGTTCCAGCAGAGGAATGCTGTTGTGTAAATTCCTGTTATTCTGGGCAAGTGCTGAACCTGGCAGTGAGACCCAGAGGATGGCACAGACACTCTTGGTAAAACACGAGAGACTCTTCAGCAGGTGAGTTGATGAAATGCAGGAAGAAGGACTGCACTGGATAAAGAAATGTTGATCTTAAGTCTGACAGACTTAGCACTTGTTGTTATGCACGTGCACAGAAGGAAAGGGCGTCAGAGAAGTTTATACTTAAAACTGCTTTCTAAGCTCAAATTCAAATATGATGTCAAACCTAATTTCTTTTCTGGTGTTTCTTTCATACATTTCTCTCCTTAAATGGAAAAAAATGATTAAATAATTAAAGATTTGGGTGAGCAGCGGGTCCTTATTACAGCACTTCTTCCTTCTCTGTTCCAGGGATGACCTGCCAAGCCCGAAGCTCCTACATCACGAGCGAGATCCTCTGGGGTTATCGCTTCACCCCCGTCCTCACCCTGGAGGACGGGTTTTATGAGGTTGACTACAACAGTTTTCATGAAACCTATGAGACCAACACCCCAGTTTACAGTGCCAAAGAGCTGGCAGAGATGGCCAGCCGAGCAGAACTGCCCCTCACGTGGTCCGTTTCCAGCAAGCTGGACCAGCACGCGGAGCTGGAAACCGAGGAGGAGGAGAAGAATCAGGAAGACCAAAATGAAAGAAACGGTGACGTGGCCAACTTGGAGAGCGAGTCCAAAGTGTAGAACCAACAGAGGCACAAAGGCATGCCACCTCCTTTGTCTTGTCCCTCTTGGCTCCCGGTTTCTTTCTGCGACACGCCTTTAATTCTTTTTTTTTTTCCTTCCTACGATTCTCAAACCCTGGAAAATAAATACTCCAGATGCGAAATATCGGCCTACCCGATTCCAGTTCCAGAGATTCACAGACTCCGAGGCGTGGGGTAAAGCTGCAATACCCACTGGGGGATGGTAGAATCTCCATCCCCACCCTGGCAGTGACTGCTGGTTCCACCTCTCCGGGGTCAGACCTCCAGGTTTATCCACCACAAAAAAACCCACCCCAATTCAAGGGAGATACAAGCAAGGGGTTTAAAAGGAAAGACTAGTTCATTCAAGTGGACTTTGACTCTGGTTTTTATGTGTTTCAGGACAGTTCCACAAGCTGGGGGACAAATCTCTGTGAAATGGGCCTTGCAGCTTTAAGGGGAAGGTGAGCAGAGGGACCTGCAATCCAACAAAATACTGTACATATGCCTTATGTAACTACTTTCTCTTTACATTTAGTAATAAACACCGCATGTACAAAAGTACTGTAGTAAAGAACTTCTAAATAATGTACACACAGACGTGTAACTAATGTAGGTTTAGAAACAAGAGTCCTAGAAATATCGGGATGCAAAAAAACAACTAACTCCCCATCGAGTAGGAATTTCTCTTCAAATATTTGAAGTGTAATATTGATAATTTTTCCCCCCCCACCCCCTCTAAGGCTCTTCTAGTGCATGACATTTTCTTCAGTGTACCAGACTGGCAGCTATTTAGAGAACCTCACTGTTTGCCAAACAGATCGTTTCACTGACTCTAAAAAGCCATAAGTCTGGGAGAGGGCAGGGTAGATAAATCCTAACAGAACTCCTGATATACTGTGAAAATGTTTACAAATAAGGCAAAACCGGTTCCTGGTTACTCTTTTTTGGGGGCAGTTCGACCTAAAATTTAGGCTGTGGCAAACTCATGGCTAAACAGAATTTCCTGCATACTCTTAATATAGCGAGCATGTTTCATGTAGAGGTGTTATCCTTTATGTGCAATATCCAGGGAAACTCCTCCCTTCTCCCCACCCAGACCACGGGAATTCAGCAGTTTGCTACACCAACAGCACAAGCCATTGAAAACTGAATTAGATTTTAGCTGCTCAGCTGGGAAAGAAACAGCTGGATTTCACATGAAGCCAAAATCCATGAAATGTGTCTTTTTTTTTTTTTTTGCCAGCTGAGTCACGGGTGGCACAAACAGCCCTGGGTATGTGTTTCAACAGGGTGTCCCAGCTGAACACACGGATCCTGCCACCCGTGCTCGAGGGGAGAGAGAGGTTCTCCAACGAGTTTTCCACCTTAGGTAGTTGTAAATCACTGTAAATCCTGTACATTCCACCTCAGCAAACTTTATCGGGGCAGAGAGAACCTGCATCGCTTACGCAGCAACACCCCCCTGAGCCGGGGAGCTCAGCCCCGCCAAGAACTGCATTTCTGCCAGCAAAGGAGAAGAAGCTGCAGCCTTAACTCTGGTTTGTTTGGGTTTTTTTTCATACCTGCCTGCTCCGGGAGGAAGGAACACAATGAAGAGAATCTGAAGCGGTTTTTTTGTACAGAAATATTTACGTTAAAACAGAAGAGAAAATAATTTAAAAAAAAAAAAAAAAATTAACCTCAGGAGAAAAACTTGGCGGGCAGGTGGAAAGATTTGCACTGTGATATAGCTTTCACGTTAAATTCACACCTATTTTCCTTTCTTTGATTATTTTTCTTTGCTGGTACAGCTGCCCCTTGCTGATTTTCAGGGCGTGGCTAATCTGGGGCTGGGGGAGTTCTGCAGGTCCTCCCTCTGCAGGGAAAATTCCCATTCTCCCTGTGCTTCCCACCGAGGAGGGTGTGGGGAAGGAAAGGGTGGCCCAACAGGGACTGGCAGATCAGGCTGGATGGAAGGAGGGGTTTTATGTTTCAGCTCTGAACATTTGCCCCTAAAAGGCTTTCCCAAAGCAACAGGATGCAAGGAATGGCTCAGAATAAGGAATTTTGGTGGCTCAGTAAAGGTTCCTTACACTCAAATCCCGGGAGGCAGCGCTGGGTTGGGACAGACCTCCCCACGCTCATCCTCCTGCCGAGTGCTCCAGCCCATCCATCCCAACCCACCCACGAGGCTACTACTGAGAGTTTTGGGGGGAAAGGTGGCTCCCCAGCCCCAGGGGAAGCAGAGGAACCAGGGTAGCAGCACCCCAAGCCCACAATCCATGCCAGTCCTAGCAGGAGCAAAGCATTCCTCTGAGGAGAAACCTGCTTTGTGCTCCTGTGATTTACTGGGGCCACTCTGGAATCCATTGCTGCAGTTTAACAAAAATTGCATTGACTAGAACAGCAGCTCAGGGCCCTGATTAAACCTTTTTTTTTTTCTTTTTTTTTTTTTTGGTGTCCTTTTAGCACAAAAAACACCAGACTTTCCACCACTGGGGCATGCGCATGTGTGAGCTATATTTTTGTGAATAGGGCACTTCAAGCTTAAAATGTGTGTGTTTGTCTCTCTTTCTCTCTCTCTCTCTCCCCCCCTGTATTTTATTGTCTTTGGTATCAATGTAGTACGGACTGTAAAGTTTATGAACTCTCATTTTTGTAACATAAGCTTTAAAAAAAAAAGACAAAAAAAACAAAAAACAAATAGAAGCCTCCAAAGCTTTCAACGGGGGAAGCTTCACGGAAACTTTGTACTAGAATGTCCCTATCAAACACCTCTATTTTTCTACAATGATTGATTAAGCAGTTTAACAATGTATTTTGTGTCAATGATTTCAACTGAGTTGGTAAAAAGACAATTAAGAATCGAATGCTGTTAATTAACAATGGATTTTCAAGCCGTATATGCCGAGTGGTGTTTTCATTGGCAGGAAACAGTTTAACCTGGGAACTTCATCCCTCAAACCTAAATGATATCCCATGGAAAGCTCAGTTCCCTATGGGAATATTTTTGGCAAATCACATTTATGGAACATGAATGCAACATCTTAACATAATTGACTACCTAATTAATCAAGACTCGTTACACCTCTGTATCGTTCACTAAAATATTTTGGTGACTTTTTCTCAGAGTATCTTGTGATTTCCAGGAGCAAAAGAGTTTCCAGAGGTGAACGTGGGCTCTCAGTGATCTCCTGCAGCTTCCAGTTCCTTCTTCAGTGATCAGAAATGCTGCAAATGTGCTTTGTTTATCTTAATGCCCAGAGTTACACAGTCCTCTCTGACTCCTTCTCACTTTTATTTTTTCCTTTTTTTTTATTTAATAACACACTATTGTTTTTCCCCCACCCAAGTTTCCAGACCAAGTCTTCCAGGTACTAATAATAGACACAGCCCTCCTGCTTTCAGTGGAGCAACACAAATTCCTTCAGCAAATTATTCAGCCTCAGGCCCATAATTTAGCAATAAATCCCCTCTTTACCAGCACTAAAAGAAATCTCAGAAATTCTTCCCAAACAAACATCCAAAAATGCAGATGTTCCCTTAGGTGTACGTAGCTGTTATGATCTAGAGCTTTGCCCTAAAACACCAAAGCCATGGGAGCAATCCCAATAAATTTAAACTTCTGGGAGGGTCCCCAGCAGCTGCCAAACAGGGGGGGACAAACACCAGGACATTGGCAGATGGTTTGGAGTTCACTTCAAGTCTTTGGCTTTATGTCTGGGTTCCTCTGTTGGAGTTAAAGGGGCTACTCAGGCCTTTCAAAAGCAGGGAAGAAATCCCTGTTCTGTGTCCAGCCACAGGGCAGAAGTTCCCGTTTAGCTCAGCTGCACAATGTTGGGCTGTTCAGGAGAGGGAAGACCTGGATTCACGGCTCTCTGCAGCCCAGGGATGGTCAAAGCCATGTCCCACTTCTCCAAAGCAACCAACCCTGCTGTGAAAGCACCAGCAGATCCCCAGCACCAATTCCAAGGGCTGACTGGCTCTTGAATTCCCAAAAAAAGCCCAAAGAAACTTTCATCTTCTAGTGGAAGGCGTCCCTGCCCATGGCAGAAGGGTTGGAACAAGAGGATCTTTAAGGTGCCTTCCAACCCAAACCACTCTAGGATTCTATGATTATATAATTCTATCACTAAATTAAATCCTTGGGGTTCTTAAAGGAAGAATAGACAATTCCTCATTCCCTGGGTTCCTCCAGTTCTTTAATGTGGATGTGAATTAGAAGCTCAACACTGAAAACAACTTGTCCGCGTGGCGATGGGAGGGTCGAGCACCTCAGGTAGGACATTCCTGAGCAGCCCCCACCAGAGCTTCTGGCTGTGAAACATCAAGTTTTTACTGTTCTGGTACTCTCTGTCCACCAAAATATCCTTCTTTTCACAATATCAGCCTCCTTCACAGCCACATTGCCACACTCAGACACTTTTTGGGCCACAAATCAGACCCAACAACATGAGAAGTTGGCTTCTCTTCCACTCTTGTTCCTTCAGCTCATGAACAAGTTGTTTGGAAACACAGAGACCAGGCATAAATCTGGGCTTTGTGCTGGAAATAATTCTTAAAGATGAGACCTGAAAGCTGTTATTTATTGATCATTTCCTGAGGGAGTTTTAAACTTTTAGGATTTGGCTTTTTGAAAGGGAAAGGCGGTGTTGATATCCAGGATTCATTTCACGGATTTAGTTCAAGCTTATTTCTCCCACTTTTTTTAGATCCTCTGGATTTCCAGAAGTTATAATCCAGTGGCAACTTTCAGTGTAAAGCTGTATTTATTTTGCCACTTGCCACTGTCCCACTTGTTGCCAGGATCCTGGTGCTCCAACAGAGTTTCACACAGAGAGCAAACACATGTCACGTCCAAAGATAGAGCTCTAAAGAGGCTAAAATATCTCCCCATTTCATCTCAAGTGTGAAATCTGTTTTCTATTCTAAGCAAGTTCACAACTATAAACCACAGTTCTTTCCTCTTTCTCCCCAGCTCACGTGTCATTCACACAGAATAAAAACTTACAAGTTTTAAATACCACCAACTGCTGTTAGTGGTTTTTCTCAGAGGGGAGAGCTCCCCCTATTTTTTTCCTCTTTTTTTTTTTATTAAATCAAAGGCAGTAGCTCCAAATTCACAGTCAAAACTCAAAGAAAGTGAAGCTCATGAAGCTCTGGAAGCTACAGCACCATCCTGTTCCCAGCTTGCTTTGAAGTCTCCATCAGCCACTCTTCCAAGCCACGGAGCTGTTTTCCCTCAAATGATCGTAGGAAATCACTTGCACTGATTTTTCTGGGAAGTTTAAACTGGAGGAACTGGTGGAGAAGTGCTACCCCACCACACTTTTCCTCCATATGTTGGACTAGAGTCCTCTGGACTTGCTCCAGCTCAGGAAAGGAGAGTTCCTGCCACGCCAGCAGAAATCCTCACAGACCCTCTCCCTGGGCACTTCCCCATCAGGGTGTCCCAAATTCCTCTGTGAAATATCCCTCCTAAAGGATGTGTGATGATGCTGTTTGAGGTGGTTCTAGTTGGGAGAGGATGGCAGTGTGATGTTCAGTGTTGGATCCTCTCTATGTGTTCCTCCTACTGAGCCGAGGACGCAGAGCCGGAGCCTCAGAAATCTCCCCAAAATGTGACTCTAATCAAATTAAAAAATGGCATTTTCTAAAACAGGTTATGGTATCTTAACAAGAAGTGCCTAATCTGAAAACTTCAGTCATGTTGGGCTTGGGGAACCCCAACTGTTACACTCGGAAGTCATTTGAATGAATCCTGCTCAGATGGTGACAAAAGTCACTTCGTTTTCACGGCAACATTTTGGTTTAGAGGGATGGGATGCAGGAGCTCCCAAATCTCTGCCTGTGCTGCTCAGAACTGCTGAACATTCCCCAGCTCTTCCCAAGCTCAGCAGGGATTAGGAGGCATTTCTGGGAAGACCATCTGCTGAGCTGACTGTGGGAGAACCCGGTGCTGCCTTTTTGCTCCTGTTTTGGGGCTCCCCCGGGAGGTGACGGAGTCAGGAGAGGACTCCACTCACCCAAATCCCACCTGCATCCAACACATACCAAAGTCCTGAAGAACCCACATGCTGGGGCAGGTTTTAGGCCCATTTTTAAGCACCCTGGAGATGACTGAAGGCACTTTCCAGAGTGTTAAAGGCTTCCAAACAAGACTGAAGAGTGACTTGAGTCTCTCAAAGGCATTTTAGTGGAATTGGATTTGGGTACAGCAGTGGGGCAAGAGGAGGAGGCTGCAGAGATTGTCCTTGTGCTGGAGCTTTTGTAGGAAGAAAAGGAAAACACCACACCAGGGAAAACAGAAGTCCTCACTTTTAATAAACTCAACGCTTAAAATGTGGAAAAAAACATAAGACACTTCTGATCAAAAGGTAAAATCATGACAGAATCACAGAATGGTTTGGGTTGGAAAGGACCTTAAAAATCATCCAGTTCCAACCCTCTGCCACGGGCAGGGACACCTTCCACCAGACCAGGTTGCTCCCAGCCCCATCCAACCTTGGACAATTCCAGGGATGGTTCACAGCAAGTCAAAAAGATCCCTGGAAAGGAGGGACACGAACAAGTGCAAAGCCCAGAGATGAAACTCAGCAAAAGTCTGGGACAAAGGGCAGGGCCACTGGAATCAAGGCTTCCAAACTC
The DNA here is from genome assembly GCF_003945725.1 of Corapipo altera. NCBI lineage: Eukaryota > Metazoa > Chordata > Aves > Passeriformes > Pipridae > Corapipo > Corapipo altera. The sequence goes on along the minus strand of NW_020884872.1, from coordinate 2,051,832 downwards.
CATTCTATGGTCATTTTTTAATGTTTATGTGCAAGTGTCATTTCTCTGATGCAAACAAAATTATTATTAATTAATATAATAAAGTAATGCACAACCAAAACTATTGCATAAGAAACGTGAATGACCAAATCATCACCACGAAATCTGAAGGATGAGAAGAGACGGGGGAGAGAATTCATGATTTAAACCCCATGGAGAACAAAAACAGGGAAAAAAAAAACAACACAGAAAAATATTCCTGAAAAAATAAAATCGCAAAGTGTGGTTTTATTTCATAAATTTAAAAAAATTCCTTTTTTTTTTTTTTTTTTTTTTTTTTTTTTTTAGTGATAGTGTTTGTCCTCTCTTCGTGTCAACACACTGATTGATTTGCCAAAAAATCTTCATGGCCGTAAAAATTTGACCTTTCAACAGGGTTTCCAGCTTTGTGAAGAAATCCTGGATTTTAGGTCTTTAATTATTAATTCTTGAGTAATCTGTGGGTTAGTGCTGATACTTAGAACAAGATCAATATAGTGAATTGCTTCAGAGGCAAAATTAAATCACATCACAAAAATGAAATAGGATCACTTAAAAGCCAGAATGGAATATTCCATCCACAGGTTTTTTTTTTCCCCTCACATTCCCAAAATAAACTAATGAAGCGTTATGGTATTAGAACAAAATGTTTTGTTCATCCGGAGTTTTTCTTGAAATAGGTTGAAAAAAACCCATTTCTGCTCAGCTTTGCAGACAATGAATGAATTCAGGCCATCAAATTGAAGTCAGTTTTCCTACTGTAAAATTGAATAGGTAATAATTTTATATTTTTTTAATATTTTTTTTTATAAAATACACTCTTGGGGATATCTGAAGAAATCTGCCATTAAGCTCAGCTTTACAACATGAGTCAGTCAGTGCCATGCCTTTGATTACAGCTAAAATTAAACCCTTCCCAATCTGACATCCTGCACATTTTCACACACACACAAAAAACAAATGGACTTGTGAAGGGTTTGGACCGAAATGTCGAGGATCCACCTGGGATTTAGGAAGTGTAGGCTCAGCTTCCTGCTGTATCTGACTCAGACAGGCATTTTTAATCTTAGATCATCTGAAATAGGGAGCTGCAGAAGCTCAAGCCACGGTTCCTTCCTCCCCTGGCAGGTTCTCCCCATCAGGTTACAAATTACCAGGCAAGCTGTTGCAATCTCTGAGGAGATATTCGGGAAATAGGGAAAAGAGATAAAACTTTGGGCTAAAACAAAAATTTCTGAGTGGATCTGTCATAAAATTCATGGTGGAAAAACTCCGTTGCAGGGTTAAAAAGGGCTTTTTTTGTTATTATTTCCATATTATTATTATTATTATAAATTCCAGTGTTTAAAAAGGTTAAAAGTTATATTATCTTAATATTAAGATACTATTATTAAGAATAATATTTAAGTGGGAAGATACTTTTTCAATCAGTTTTGAGCTCCTAAATTGGTGAGATCACTATGAAAGCTCAGCCTTCAAGCACTGTCGTAGTAAGATCTTCAGTATTTCTTCTCGGGTTATAGAAGAGAATTAACTCTAACTCTTGACTGATCATTATTTGGAGTGGAATAAACTGAGTGGAATTAAAGCCATGTAAATCTTAAGTGCCATAAACTGATTCTGTGCAATCAAAGAAATCCCCTCCAAATTATACCATTAGTTAATTTAGATAATCAGGAGACAAGACTCAGCTATAAAGCTGGAGATGACAGATAAATACGAAGAGAAAAGGCAGCAATGCAGCTTTATTGGTAAGCTGGATAAACATGGGAATAAGTGGACTAAACAGTCACCAAAAAATAGGAGCTGTGAGGAGGAAAATTAAATCTGCACATCCAACTACTGTGTTATTATTCATGGAGAACTATTCTCCAGTGCAAAGGAGAAACATAGGGAAGAAAAGATGAGTTTTGCTAATTTACACTTAAATTTATGATATAGAAATTTGCATTGAAATATAAATTCCATTTAAATTTTTGGGCCCTAAATCTGAGTTGATCCACAGATACAGACAAGGCAGGAGTGGAGCAGAGAGAGAGAAATCAGAGTTTTTCACATGTGGCTGCTGATTTATTGCCAGAGGACAGGATGGGACAGAAATGGGGACAGACAGGGAGAAGAGAAGGGGTCGAAGAGGCCAAATAAACTCCCACAGCACCTTCTGGAGAGACTGGGAGAAAACCCCTGCAGAAAAGCTGAAGGAGCAGCTCTAGGGAGAAGATCTTTGGGAGACCCCACTGAAGAAACCCAGAGAGAGGGAGAATTCCAGCAGTTTGGTGGTTCAAAGGCCACAACACGGAGCATCATCCCAAGATTTCCTTGCAGAGGAAGCTCCCCACATCCCTGTGAGGGTGTTCCTGCCCAAGGGAGAGCGTGGGACAAGGGACAGCAGGGGGAGAGGGAGAGGATGGTGACTGCAAGCAGCACACCAGGCGAGCTGAGGGATGAACAGGAGGAGGGAGAGGGTGGAGGGCTTCATGCTGGGCTAAAACATCACAAAACCCACACAGTTGGGAAGAAAAGGATGAAAGCAGAACAAAAATGTGCCTGAGAGATCAGACAGGAGACCTTTGAGGGGGCAAGGGAAGGAAGAGAGCAAAATCAAAGGAAGAGAACAAAAGCCAAGGAAGAGAAGAACAAAAGCAAAGGTCCCTTCACCTTTTACATGAGCTGTTTCTTCTGCTCCCCAAAGTTCTGGTTGCTTTTCACCTGATTTGCAAATACTGAAAATGCTGTATTTATTATATATTATAATGATTTATTTATAAAATAGCCAAGGGCTTGCTTGACATAAGAACTGTGAGGCCACAGATGGAACTCGGTCTGAGCTCCCCGGGTTTGTCGTGCAAGGCAAAGGTGGATCAGAGGGAAACCTGGAGCTGCCAACCTGAACATCAACAATAGTCAGGACAGACAAATTTAAAGTGGTTTAAATATCATTTCAAAATTAATAGCTGGAGTGGACAGCCCAGAGATTGTGGTGTGTGAACTGTGACAGTCACATTAAAACACGGACTGTGGGATTGACCAAAACCAACCTCAGAGGGGGTGGAGGTGACAACCACTTTCTTCAACAGCAGATGTTTAGTTCATGTTGCCTTTCCATGCCTGGAAGTGTCCAAGGCCAGGCTGGATGTGCCTTGGAGCAACCAGGGATAGTGGAAGGTGTCCCTGCCCGTGGCAGGGGTGGGACTTGGATGAGCTTTAAGGTTTGTTCCAACCCAAACCATTCTGGGATTCTACGATTCCATATGACACAGGAGTTGATGTCAAACTGCTCCATAACATCATATCCCCTCTAAACTGAATATTTAGATTGAAGATTGCATTGAAACTGGTTTTTTTTTAAATAAAAATCACAAAAAGTAGGCAAGGATTTAAGGAAATTCCATGTACCAACAGAACCTCAACCCTGGGAATATGAGTCATTAAAACACACCCCAATCCCCACACCTGAGTTAATATATATATTATATATATATATATTATAATACATTTTTTTCCTTATGTTGGTAAATAACTGAAAAACAGGCTCTAAGACTCATTTTGTTATGGGAATAAAGAAGAGGAGAAACAGCATTTTCTATTTTTCAGACCCCTGCTGGTATTAAAGAACTGGGTGCACTCAGAGAGAGTTTTATATTATGGCAATAAGTTATTACTCCCTTCATGCTGAATTTTACATCACATTAGAAAACTTTTGGAAAAGGACCAAGGATAGCAAAAAAAAAAAAAAAAAAAGCTAATTCTTCATGGGAGATTATCACTGTAAGATGAAAACTCAGGAAACTGTTGCTTTTATCCAAAGAAACTACTAGCCTACATGAATATCTGATCAGCATAAATTCCAGTGATAATGTCATTGAGTGTCTTGCTAAAATGTGCTGGAAGAAGAGCAAAAAAGTAACATTTTCACCAGTATTTTAATTCTGCAATTATTTTTTCCATGAGAACTGAAGCTGCTGTGACACGAGTTTGGGAAATTTGGTCTTTGAGCACAGGAGCAGAGCTGAGTTTTAAGGTCAGAGGGGTGCTCAAATACCTTTCCCAAATTAGTCTGTGAATGTCACAGGAGCTACTCAGCAAGTCGTGGGATGGTCTGCAACCCATTTGGGGTTGGAAGTGACACATCCCTGAATTCCCTGCACCAGGATGGGCTGCAGGGCTGCTCTATTCCCTCCCCACTGGACAATAATAACCAGGGCGTGCCCCTTTCCAGCCTAATTCCAGAGTCACCCTCAACCTGCTGCCTGATCCCAGGGATCAGCCAGGGAGGGGATATGGTTATGCAACGACCAGGAGCCATCAGCAGAGCTGGCTGGGAGAATTCTGGGAGAATTTGCTTCATTTGGTGCAATTAAAAAAAATAAATCTTGCTGGTTTGGAAAGGCTCTGCTGGTTCTCAGTGAGCAGGAGGAAACACGAGGAGTATTTCTGTGAAACAATTCATTTCACAGGGGGGTTTTTTGGTTTTGGTCTCGTCCTGATCTGTGAAAATTGATGCTTTGCTTTAGATTTCTTAAGAACACTTGGAAGTGTTCACGTTATCACTGGTTACAATCTACCATCATCCCACAGAGTCCCAGGGAATCTAAGTTGGAAGAGACCCTCAGGATCATCCAGTCCCACCACCACATCCCCAAGGGCCACATCCAGGTGCCTCTGGATCCCTCCCAGAGATGGTGACTCCAGCACCCCCCTGACATCCTGCATTTCTACATTAATACTGAAAAGAATTTATTTTTTTTTTTTTAAAAAACACCACATTTCTCCTACAGAGTGCAAATCAGGTCAGAGAGGCTCAAATCATGCCAACAGATTTCTTTAACCCTCACTGGGAAGAAGAGAGGGAGGTATCAGCCACACAGCTCTTCCTCCAGTTGCACTCCATGGAAAAATCCCTGTTGCCTTTTCCACTGATTTTTTTCCCTCCATACCCTCAATGACTGGAAAATAACGGGGTTTTACCCATCGAAAACTATAATTGCACGAGAATAGATGGATTTCACAAGGGTTTTTCCTTCTTTCCTCTTTTTGTCCAGCTTAAATCCTTCCCTTTCTCTGAGCTTTGTCCACTCTGCTTTCTTCCCGTCACGTTCCACCCTTGACTGACGTGTCCAAGTGCTCCTGGATCAAATGTAGCCCCTCTGCAGTCACCTGATACAGCACTTCAGCTGTTTCTGGAAGGTTTTTGCCTCTGCTGTGGGTTTGGTTTGCTCCAGAAATCCAACTTGCTGAGGGCCCCTCCGATGCCCCAGCTCCAGAAACTCGCATTTTATATTCCATTACTCCGCTGCCACGACTGAGAAACATCCCCCTGCAAACATATCTTGCTATTTTTAACCATGCCCCCCACCAGCCTGACGTTCTCAGGTTTCCCCCATCACCAGCTGGGGGATTTTTTCAGTGTCTCATTATTATTAATAGCTGCCCATCCCTCAGATCCCTCACCCCAGATTCACTCCCAGTTATTTCTGTGTTGACAGTTGCAACCTCTGCACTTCATCTCATCTGTCGTGTGTGTGTCTTCCCCTTCTTGAGTTATGTTCTGAAGCATCGTACCCCCAGTTAGAACTTTTGCCTCTCTGCCCCCCAGAAACAGCACAAATTCCACCCTGCACTGCTGCAAATGGTTTTTTTAATTCCTTGATGAACACCAAAACATCCTTTTAGTCGTGGAATTCGGCCCTGAGAGGTTTCTTTGCTCGTGATACACAAAGTCCAGCACTGTTGGATTTTTGCTTTCTCATTTCTTTGGGCAGAGTCTTCTAAACTTTTGTTTTGTCTCTTCACTTGAGAAAAGTCACAAACTACTCAGGTCTTTTCCTCTGTTTCCACAGTAAATGAACAGAGAGACCCATTTGGCAAAAATACCATCTTTTCTCTTATTTGCTGTATCCATTTGTGTCCCTGAGAGAAATCATTCAAACATAACCAAAAAGGCACAGGACTGACACAATCTTTTATAAAAAACTCCGTTATCACAGATTTTTGCAGCAGGGTGTGGAACTCAGAGGCAGAAGTGAAGGAGTCTGGCTAAAGCTGCACTGAAAATCTGGCAGAGGGATGGATATAGAGCTTCATTTTTTAAGAATCAAATCAGTGCCTTAACCTTCATGCCATAAAAAACAAAAAATCAGAGGTTACCAGCACTCCAGTGCAGAGGAAGGGGCTGCACCCACATGGATTTAATCTCCTCTCTTGTGCCCAAAAGCAAATCCTGCTCTCCCTCCACTGGCACTGGGAGAATGATGAAGGAACATGTCTGCAGACATTTCCTGTCAGACAATCATGGAATGGTTTGGGTTGGAAGGGACCTTAAAGCCCATCCAGTTCCCACCCCCTGCCATGGGCAGGGACACCTTCCACCAGCCCAGGTTGCTCCAAGCCCTGTCCAGCCTGGCCTTGGACACTTCCAGGGATCCAGGGGCAGCCACAGCTTCTCTGGGCAACCTGGGCCAGGGCCTCACCTCCCTCACAGGGAAGAATTTCTTCCTAATATCCCATCTAACCCTACTCTCTGTCAGTTTGAAGCCATTCCCCCTTGTCCTGTCACTCCAGCCCTTGGAAATAGTCTCTCTCCATCTTTCCTGGAGCTCCTTCAGGTCCTGCAAGGCCACAATCAGTTCCCCCCAAAGCTTCTCTTCTCCAGGCTGAACAATCCCAGCTCTCCCAGCCTTTCCTCCCAGCAGAGCTGCTCCAGCCTTGGGATCCTCTTGGGGCCTGCTCTGGACTCTCTCCAGCAGCTCCATGTCCTTGCTGTGCTGTTCCCCAGGGCTGGAGCAGCTCTGCAGGGGGGTCTCACCTGAGGGGGCAGAGGGGCAGAATTCCCCCCTCACCTCCTGCCCACACTGCTTTGGATGCAGCCACATGTAAGGAATATTCTCTCCTTCTTCCAAATTAATATTTGAGGGGAAATCACACGAGATGTGTGTTGGAATAAACAAGCCCCACCCCGTTTAATAAAAGCATCATCAGCGAAACCGTCAAAATAAATTCATTAAAAACTTCCCTTAAGACACCACCTTAAAATCAAGTTAAAAAAATACAAATAAAACAATCCAACAGTGAAGCACTTGTTTTTAAGGCCTTTAACTCCTGCAAAGTGTCAATGCAAAGCACGAGCCCCGTTAGAATTTGGGTGGCTGGTGCTTCTAAACACAGGGGGGGAATTTGGTGACCAGGGCATGGTCACCAAAAAAATTTGGTGACCAGCACCCACAGCCAGGGCAAACAGCTCCTCCAGCCACACTCCCAGGGCACAGGATAGGATTAGACAGGGCCAAACCACCTCAGAACTGCTCAGAACCCACTTTACTCCAATATTTCTCCATATTTTTCCAGTACCCCCTACTGAGCCAATCTGAAATCTATCCCAGATAACGAGGAAAAGTTACTTGTGAGGGGTTTGTTTTTTCCAAACTGGAGGAAAAGCAAGTCAGTAGGAACGTGCCTACTCGGATCTGCTTTTTCCTGGTTCTCCTGTTACCCCTCCCAAATGCTTCCCTCCCTGGGATGGATTTTCAAACACATCCCAGGAGCTCCCAGCTGTGGGAGTTTGGCCAAGGCTCAAAAAAAAAAAATGGGACAAGGAGCTTTTCCCTGTAATGGAGCTGGATGTGGACTGGGGGATAAAGGAGAAGGCTGCAGGGACAAGGAGCTCTCCCTGTAATGGAGCTGGATGTGGCTTGGGGATGAAGGAGAAGGTGGCAGGATGGAAAGGCTTTGAGAAAGCCCTTAAATGGTCACAGAGATCTTCAGGGTCTTCTCCCCAACTCCAGCAGGCACCCACATTTCCAAGGGAGTAACTCCAGGATTGAGCAGGGAAGTTGTTTCCCAACTTTCAAGAATTAGAATTGATTGGGAGACACAATTTGCTGCGGTCCAAAGTGATTTTCTGTCCCTGAAAGTGCTGAAATCCAGACTTTTCTCATTTTTCTGTGACTTTTCTCACCTGAAATACGTTTGTGCCCAAGGCAGAGAGGATTTGGTGTGTCCTTAGTGACAGGGAATTAATTCCTGACTGGGTGCTGGTTCTCCTCAGGGTGTTATTCGTTTTAATTTAGTATTTCCTATAAACTTTCCTTTCCCTCCTTGGTCCCAAGGAGACTCATGGGAATAAATTATGCCAGCTCAGCAGAGCAAAGCATAGGAATAAATTCTGCTCCTCACCCTCTTCCCAAATATCCAGTAAGGTCCTAATCCAGGAGCTTTTGCTCATCACTTCAAACACTTTTGCAGCTTTTATTTCCATGGTGGGAACTCCTCCCTCCAAACTAGATTCCTGCTGCCCCTCCCTGCTCCCAGGATCCCATGGAGCAGCTCCACAGGAGCAGAAACTCTTTTATCCAGGTGGCTTTGAGCCTTCTGTTCACCCACAGGAATCCTCCCATTCCCTTTGTTTTCCAGGGAATGGAGCAAAGTAAAAGACAAACACTCCTCTGCCAAGAACAAGCTTTCACTGCTTATCATTTAAATAAAAAAATCTGGTGATTCCACTTAACTTTTCATGAGTTGGGCAAGTCCAGAGCACTGTTATTATTATTTTTTTTTCTATTCCCAGGCAATTTGGTTTGTCCTTTATCTCCCCACCACAGGAGTATGTTGGATTCCAGTCAGGAATTAATTCCCAGTCACCAGCACTAAGGACACACCAAACCTTTTCGTATTTCAGGTGAGAAAAGTCACAGAAAAATGAGAAAAGTCTGGATTTCAGCACTTCCAAGGACAGAAGGTTACTTTGGACCACAGCAAATTGTGTCTCCCAAGTTTTTTTCCCTGGCCTTTTGTTCAGGAAATTTCCATCTCAGAATTCAGGGAACAGAGTTCCTTTTTCACACCTGTGAAACAAAAGGTTGCCAAGACAAAACTGAGCAGAAAACGGGGAAATAGTTGGAAGAGAAATAAAGGCATCGATGGAGCATTTACAGAGCTCAGAAATGGACCTGAAATGGGAAAAATGGCAAAATTGGCAACACGTGGAGGACCAAAAAGTCTCTGAATTAAACTAAATTAGGTTCAGGAGAACTTAATTAGAATTAAGCAGGAAAAAAAGGCAGAAAAAAGGATGTTCCCTCCTTCCTCAGAAGAAACAAGAATAAAGAAAAGGGGGGTTGAATAGATGACAAAGTTACCTCAGCAGAAATTATATTTTCAGTTCCATTCTTTCTGTTTTTCTAACTTTAAACACTGATAATGATACACTTGTCCCTTTTGTTCTCCTTTTCCTCATCCTGCCCTTTCCCCCTGCTTTTTAACTCTTAAAAGATGGTTGAGTGTTGGCATTTATGCTTGGAAACTACAGATAACTTTAAAACCAAACCATTTGTTTCACTTGATACCCTAATTTTTCTAAAGCCTCTTTGAATTTCTTGGTTTGAATTATTTTGTTTGAATTATTATTTGTAATTTGGGATATTCAACTTTTAATTCTTATTTCATTGGAGGTGTTTGTTTTATTCTGGCAATGATCCTCTCAAAAAGCAGAGTTGATGGTGGGGCTTCCATAGGAAAAACTGCTTTAAGAAATATAAATTAATTTCTTGCTTGTAACAAAGATTTTAAAACTTAAAGACGATTTTTATTCTTCAAGAAAAATGGCTTTACAAAGTTGGATGGTTCCAACTGTGTTTTGGAGCAGGAGAGGGACTATTTTATTGCTCCTTATTTGAGAAGGGGAAAAAAAAAGGTAGGGAAGTGAGAAAATGAGACAGGAAAGAGGAGGATGGAAAAAAACAAACCCTGAAAGATGGAAATGTTTGAAAAGAGGAGTGAAAACAAAGAAAAGATGGGGAAAAAAAGTGGTGAGGAGGGAAAGAAGGAAGAGCTGCCAAAGGGAGAGCAAAAATAAATACAAATCAATAAAAAGAAATTAAAATAAATTTTTTTAAAAATTAATAAAAATTGAGAAAAAGTAAATTGAAAGAAGCAAAGTAGGGAAGAGAAGGGACATAGAAAAAGAAGGGAATAAAAGAAAAGGGGAGGGAAAAATAAAAGCTGAAAGACGAGAAAAGGAGAAAAAATCAAAATGGGAAAAGGAGAAAAAAGTAAAATGTGGGAAGTGTAGGAAGGGGGACAAGGACAGTGTGGAAAGCAGGAAAAGGGAGGGAGTAGCAGTAAGAAAGGATGGGAATTTGGGAGTGGGGAGAAAAGGACTTGAAATATTCTCGTTCCTGAAGAGGGAAATGAAGTAAAGTTTCAACTGAAAAGCAAATTAAAATTATTTCAGCCAAAGTTACAGTGTTGGACTTCTTCTTCAGACAAAACTCTCTCAGTGTTCCCATGAAGGAACTCTGTGGCATCTCCGATTTTCCAAGATCACTGGGAAAGATTTTTTCTCCTGAGATTCCTGGATTTGTCCTCCCAGGTCACTGAGGTGATGACACTCAAGCTTTGGGAACTCAATTCCCAGGGAACGGTCCCAGCCCCAAGGCTGCCAGAGCTCCAGGAGGGTTTGGACAATGCTCTGAGGGACAGGGGGGAGTGTTGGGGTGTCCTGGGCAGGGCCAGGGCTTGGACTGGATGATCCTTGAGGGTCCTTCCCAACTCACGACATTCTGTGATTCCCTGATTCAATTCCCTCAGCTTATTCTTGACTCCAAAGGTCTCCAAACTGGGAGTTTCCTTCAAATACAGATTATAAAAGGGTTTGTTGCATCGAAACCGCAGTTTAGCTCCACGTGCCCCGTTCAGGATGAGCCTTTTTTCCATCATCCTCATCCTTGCAGTCTCAGAATTATCTCACTCTACCAACTGCTGGCATTTGATGCTGGGAAGGAGTCTTGGAATCCTGAATGAGCTGCTTGGTGGGAAAATCTGAAGGGAAAAGAGGCTCTTTGAAACACGGCAGCGAGTGGGAAAGACACCTTCAGCTGGGATGGGGGGAGAGCCACCCTGGAGAAGCCCCCTGGAGCAGAGAGGTTTGTGTTTGAGATCTTCCACTGGGTTCTTCAGAACAATCAATCTGCATTTGTTTTTCCACAGATAATTTTCCAGTCACTCACTCACTCGCTGGTTTCTGACAATCAACATCCATCAAATCCATCTCCTTCCCTCTCCATTCTCAAAGGGAGACCTGCAGGAGGTGGATTTGGTTATTAATTCCTGTTGCCTTAGGAATGCTACTCCTTTTATTACTTGGGACCATAAGGAACAGCCATAAAACCTGAAGTTGCAAGAAATTGTTAAAATACAAGTGATTTTGCAAGAGATTCATCAGCCCAGCAGGACTCCTCTCTGGGGATCCCACAGCACTGGATTTGAGAGGCAAAGTTCTTAACTCTTTTCCCACATAATCATAGAAAGGTTGGGTTGGAAGGAATATTAAAAATCATCCAGTTCCAACCTCCTGATGTGGGCAGGGATATCTTTCACTATCCCATGACCTGTCCAACCTGGCCTTGGGCACTTCCAGGGATGGGGCAGCCACAGCTTCTGTGAGCAACCTGTGCCAGCTGGGACCAATCCATGGATTACCTTGAAAATGAAGCCCCATTTCTTTACATACACAGACACAACAAGAAGTAGGAAAGCCAGAAAAGAAGAAAGCTCCCAATTCAGATCTTCCAAATCTCAAACTCCTGCCATCCCAGTGCCTTGAGCAGCAAGAACTGACTCTAAGCAGGAAACTTAACGGGAAAACACACTGCAAACATGTTTAGAGAATTGTCCTGCTTCCAATACATCAACTTTCAACCCCCTTTAACAAGTAGATGCTTCAAATCCAAATGTTGGTATGTGCACAACTCCAACAGCAATGAAAACATGGTTTAAAAAAGTAAGCAATCCTTTAGACTCAGATTTTCTGGAAGGAATCAAAGTGTTCACCCATTGCTTCACTGGAAAAACATTGTATATTCCCAGAAAGTTTTCATGACAGACTCTCTACCAGGAGGCTGCAACAGCAACTGGAAGAGTCCAGAGGGCTGATGCATCCAAGAGAACATGGCACGAATTACAAAACTATTCCATATCCTAAAACGAGGAGGGAAGCAAAATTTCAAACCATTTCTGCACTTTGTTAACAGCTACAAATTTGATCTGTAAAAGGAGGTGTTCTAGAAAATGTGGTGTTCCCAAACACACACTGAGACATCAGGAGAACTGTTTTCCAAGACTCTGGAGTGTGCAGCAGTGGGGAGCAGAAAACTGTGGAATCATAGAATGGTTTGGGTCAGAAGGCACCTTAAAGATCATCCAGTTCCAAAATCCTGGTGAAAAGGTTCCCACAGAGACTCGGAAACCAAGAACTGGGCTGCACAACTTCCCAGAGATGGGAAATGCCTCTTGCAAAGGTGTGCAGGGAAGAGAACGAGAAAATTCCAGTCACTGCACAAGGATTTGGAAGTTCATTGCCTTGTTTAGGATCAAAGAACAGTTTGGGTTGGAAGGGACCTTAAAGATCACCCAGTTCCAACCCCTGCCATGGGCAGGGACACCTTCCACCACATCAGGTTGCTCCAAGCCCTGTCCAGCCTGGCCTTGGACACTTTCAGGGATCCAGGGGCAGCCACAGCTTCTCTGGGCAACCTGGGCCAGGGCCTCCCCACCCTCATTGTAAAAAATCTCTTCCTTATATTTAATCTAAACCTGGCTTAAGTTTGAAGCCACTTCCCTGTGTCCTGTCCCTCCATCCTTGTCCCAAGTGCCTCTCCAGCTCTCTTGGAGCCCCTTTAGCCACTGGAAGAGGCTTGAAGGTCTCCCTGGAGCCTTCTCCTCTCCAGGCTGAACACCCCCAGGTTGTGACTGAACTCTGTGATGTTCTGCAACATCTACCACAAAACAAAATAAACAGAAACTACAAACCCTCTCAGGTCTGGGCAGATCATACAACATTTGAAAGGGCTTGTCTGGAGAACTGCTGGAATAAAATCAAAGCATCTCAGCAAGGAAAACAACAGCTCAACTGTTGTCATGAGGTGGAGACATAAATACCAATCACAGATTTCCAGCGTGAGGTGGTATCTGTAGGATCCCACAAAACCAGGGATAGGGAACAGAAAACTGCACTTTGGCAAAGTGCCTTTCTTTGCTGGACAGATCTTGTGCTATTTTAATGTGCTTCACTCTAAGGAAAATATCCCAGGTTGGAAAAGGTCTCCCAGCCCATGGATCCACCCTGTGTCCCATCCCCACCTTGTCCCCCAGCCCAGAGCACTGAGTGCCATGGCCAGGCCTTCCTGGGATGGGCACTCCAGGGATGGGCACTCCAAACCTCCCTGGGCAGCCCCTGCCAAGGCCTGAACACCCTTTCCAGCCAGAAATTCCTCCTCCTGTCCCACCTGAGCCTCCCCTGGCACAGCTGGAGGCCGTTCCCTCTCCTCCTGTCCCTTGTTCCCTGGCAGCAGAGCCCGACCCCCACCCTGGGTCCCCCCTCCTGTCCGGGGGTTGCAGAGCCAAAAGATCCTCCTTGAGAGAATTAAAATAAATTACAAAAATGCTACAAAAATTTATCAAAAAGTCAGAAGATGAACACTCTGCAGTGACTTCACTTTGAAGCCACTTACTTGTGGCATTTTGACCAGAAAGACACTTCCAAGCTACTCAGAAGTTCCAAGCAATGACCTCACTGAGATGTGTTGGTTCTGTAAATCAACATGACACCTTCTGTGTCAGGAGGGCGGAGTTCTCAGTTACTCCCTCCTTAAAAAGGATGTTCCTGATGGCTTTCAACAGGAAATCTTCAACAGGGGATTGACCTTCCAAGGTGTTTTTATCCAGTTACCAAGAATTAAATGTAAGAACATTGGTGGTTCGATGAAAACAATGATGGTGGAGTGATAAACAACAGAGAGAAGTCACACCTACAGGTGAACCCAGCCCTTGTGCAAACCAGCCCCCTCCAGACCCCGTTATACTTACAGGATGGGAGCCTAAATCCTGGGAGAGCAGCAGTTCCCAAACGACTGAGGAATCAGGATGGATAATCATCTAAACTTACAATCTTTTAATGCAAATAACTGAGGCTGAAAGGTTTCAAAAACGCAATCCTTGGAGGTATCAACAAAACAAGCCACGATATCAACTGAGAGGTTCGAGGATGGACCTGCATGTCCTGCACACAGCAGGACTGAAACCATTCCCAGGGGCTGGATCCAGCAATTCCACGCTTTAGAATGGGTTTTAAAACACCTGGAGTTTCAGAAGAGCCATAAAAGCTTTACAATTAAAGAGGTTTAAGGAACTCCATCTACAGAGGTTATTAATTAACATGTTTTGACGTGGATAAAGTGAAATAGTTTCAAACTAGAGTCGTTATTCGTCCTTCTAAGAGGTTTTGATGGAACCAAACAGTCCTGGAACTCGAGGAGGACTAAGAGCATGGAAAACCAACTACCTGCACCACTCCAGAGACATGGGAAGGATCCTCACACTTGGAAGGATCTAGAGGAAAAGCAGCTTTTTCAAAACCATGTCCTGCTGCACCCAAAAGATGCGGGAACAACGGGATTGGCCTCTGGGGATAACAACATGCCAGGGCCAGCATTCCACTCCGGGGTCACTCCTGGCCTTAAAATCAGCTTGTCTGGAATAGCAGGGAGCTGCAGAGAACATCCAGACTAACAGAGGAGGAGAGAAAGAACTCAAACTACAGGCACAGTCCATGAGAAACGGAGCAGAGCTGCGTTCACACACCACCCATTTGCAGACCTTGCTGTTTCAATTAAAAACTCCAAATTAGCTGTTAGGCCTCCAACTTTTACTTTCATATTCTTAATTCCGTTTCAATGTATCTGATATTTACATACTATAGCATAATTATACCTACCATACCATGGCTTGGAGTAGGTTAATTGCATAGGAAGGTTTACTAATCGTTTACATTTTTGTTTCTTTGTTGTCGTTTTTTTTTTTCCTTAAATTTCTTTTTTTTTTTTTTTTTTTTTTTTTCTCTCTCTCTCTCTCGTTTTTAAAAAGCACAGTAAAGAGTCTGAGGACAAATTATTCAACTGTTTATCATACATAAGACTGCATGACTATAATACAAAGGGCTTGTCTTTTCATTTAACGTTACAATATACACAGCAAGTCCGGACTAGATCTTACAATCTGAACACAGGTATTTAACCTTTTCCATGCTGTTTATGTTTACAATGCACAGAAGTCCTGTAACCAAACTGTGTAGTAAAGCACACAAAACTGGACTGTAACATAACACAGTATGCAGAAGCACTGGATTTTTTTTTTCTTTTTTTTTTTTATGATTTCTTCTTGATGGAGATATTATTTCTTTGAACTGCTTTTATTTGTTGTTTTTTTTTTGGGGGGGGCGCTCGCTAAAGGTGTGGCAACGGGAGCACACGAAATGTTACCCAGATTTCATATTACCCTTATAATTCCTAGACAGCAGTAAGTACTGGATTCCTTTTTTTTTTTTTATATATATTGCTAAACTCAGCGTTCCCGGTTCTAAGGGTGACAGCCTTCCAAATCCTGTAAACTTCTCCCAGTTACTGAGCTTCGAAAAGAAAACCATAAAGACAAAAAAAAAAACCCAAACCAAATGGAAACAAAATTAAAAAAAAAATAAAAATAAAAAAAAAATCCCACTTTCATCCACAGGGTCGATGTGTCGATACAAAAAGAAATCGGTTGATCGAGGAAACCATGATTTACAAAATAAAAAAAATAAAAAATAAAAATGAGCATCCCAAGGGTTTTCATTCCCGTTCACATGGTGAGTCAGCTGCTGCGTTGCCACTGTGAGTATTAAAAAATTCCACCTTTTCCACGGAAAAAAAAAAAAAAAAAAAAAAAAAAACCAAACCCACGACTTGGGGCCGCACGGAATTGACCATTTGCTGCTAAATTAACTTTTCCAAGGGCTTACTGGCAGAGGTAGATCACTGCTTCTGTAAGAGAGGATGGGCAACACTGGGCATCTGGGATGGGCAACAGAGGGATTCACCTTGTTCTTTTCCCGAGTTCTTCACGCAGCTTTTACCTTTTTTTTTCCCCCCCCCCCACAAATCAAATCACTGGATGGGCCCATAAATTTTGCAACTGCCAAGCTGACTGTGTTATATTAAGGCAGCGTTACCCAAAAATTAGGCACCTGTTAAATACAGCCTGCTAACCTCAGGTCTCATGTGAGTGTTTTGCTTTACTCAGAACTTATTGTTTTGGACCTGTTCATGCAATCAAGGTCTTTTGCCTTCAAGTTTACAATTATGTTAATAAGGAATACAAGAATCAACTGCTGGTTTCATAGCTTCTGGTTCTAAGTGTCCCTTTTGCCTTCAGAAGCCTGAACACATTGATAATGTAACAGATGTTATAGTCTCCAAGTAGATGTCAATCTATTATCTTCAGTACACAGATTGCTGTAAATGTATTGGCTATGAATTCAACAACAGTTCCAGTTTTGTTTAAGCAATAGTACAGCCATAATTTTCAACTGACATTTAAAAATGGTCTAGTTACACCTTGTGTCAAAGTGCAGAACTGCTACATTATTGGTTACAGACATCTATGTGCTATAAAAACAGCTTTGGTACAATAAATTATCAAAAAAGAAAATAAATTTTTGTAAAATTCACAGCATAATTGTGAGGCAAAAAAGCAGTCACATAAAATTCTGCATTTTTTTTTTTTTTAAAAATGTTCAGGATGAACAGAAGACGTCTTTGTGCAGAAGTAATGGTGGAGAAACCACGTGCCGAGAAAAAAGCAAAAGAAAAAAGTAAAAAGCAGGAAGGGACACAGTTGTAGCTATTTCCATCAAAGCAAACCACTACTCCTGTGACCTTCAACCAATAAGGAAGTCAACTTTATGACACACGCAAAGTGACCTTGCAATACCTTACAATAAGTGGGTCACAAAAGTCTATTTTTAAAAGAAAGGCCTCTTGAATTACCCATTCTCTGTGTTTTCAGCATTAAGGACTGTCTGCAAAAGCATGTCCAAAAGTGATTGCATCTGAAATGGTAGGCTCTTCTAACTTAAGAGTCCAAATCCATAAGGCCAAAGGTTATCCCAAAGACCACCACTTAGACCTCCCCAGGACTGGCCAGGACCGACCCGTTGATTGCTTCTCAGTGCACCTCAGTTATGAAACCAGTCATATTCCAACACTAAACTGCCTGCGGTCTCCAAAAGGTGGGACCCACAGAATCCCATCACAAATTGCTGCTTTGATCCTCAGTAGATTCAGAAAAGGAGAGTTCTGCTCACCGCCACTTCGCATGCTCAGTGTGCCTCACCAGCTCCGTCACAACCGTCCCTTTTTACAGCTGAAGAGTTATAGGTTTGTGTGATCTGAAGGTCCCTCTTGCTTACAGTACTGCATTTCTGTGCCCATGTTTGTTTGGGGAACTAAAAAAAATATATATATATTAACTCACTCCCCCTCCCACCCAAAAAACTTCAAAGGGCCTTTTCTCAGAAACCATGTGCAATGCCTTTAAAAAGAAAACTAAGTTTGCAACTACGACTAACGTTTGAACAATAACCCCCTGTTGAATGAGAGCAAAAAAAAAAAAAAAAAAAAAAAAAAAAAAAAAAAAACAAAACCCCCCCCCCCCCCCTCCAAAAAAAAACCAAACTATGACTAGAGGTTGTGGCAAGTTAAAATGGGGGAAGCAAAAGGTGAACACCACTAAGCTATTCGTTAAGGTGGGTCCAGACATGGCTCTTAAAAAAAA
>NW_020884872.1:2033193-2034071 GCF_003945725.1 Corapipo altera | reverse complement strand
CCCCCCCCCAAAAAAAAACCAACAACAACAAAAAAAAAAACTTCATTGTCCCTTTGCAATCTTTTCAAGTTTAAAAAAATAGTCAACTTTGCCCTCCTGTAGCGGTTCAGTGAGTTTATCTCCTTCTGATTCAAGCAGCTTTGCACTTTGTTTTTTTTTTTTTTTTTTTGGAAAAACACCACTTCTATAAAAACACACAAGAAACAAACTTAGTTTCAGTTTAGTCACGAGCTAGCCACAGGACTTTGCTGAACACAAACTCCTGTCATGGGAGACTCTTCTCTATCAATGCCTTGCCTCATGGCAAGGTGTCCTTCAGTCATGTAATGAGCAGGACCTGTGTTAGCAGAGAACTGGTACGTGGGATGTCCAGCTATGCCCGTTTCTTGGCGCGGATTAGAGTAGACTGTTAAATTCATGTCCATCGCTCCGTTCTGTCCAAAGTCCAAGGTATTAGCAGCCACTGGGCGGTTCTGATAGGCCTGATTGCCTTGGTTACCAGTAGAGGAGGAAGATGTAGAGGAAGAAGTAGTTGAGGAAGACAGGGATGTCATGGAGTGGTGACTGTGGCCCACCTCCATAGAATCCTGGGTGGAGGAGCTGTTTGTTGGAGAATTGTAGACTCTCGGCCTGGTCCGGCTGCCCAAGGCTTGCTGTCCATGGTGGTGGTGGTGGTGGTGGTGATGGTGGTGGTGGTGGGAGCTGTTGCCATGGTGATGATGTAATGCATTCTGTTGTTGAGGGTTTACATGGAAGGTGGTTTCTTGAACTGGGTGGTTTTCAACAGTGACCTGTGTCGGAGCTTCGGTGGCCGTCCAACCAATCGGGGGAGGAAACTGCTGTCGAACCTGGGAAGGAGCACAACTACAATTAAAATG
>NW_020884872.1:2005451-2033183 GCF_003945725.1 Corapipo altera | reverse complement strand
TATATTCATATAGGTATTCCTATTATATCAGAGATTCATATTATATACATTCACATATTTTTATATATTCATCTAGGTATTCATATTAAATGACCTATGTTATATATTCATATATATTAATATATTATATGTATTCAAATAGGTGTTCATATTGTATATTATATTCGTATTATATACTCATAATATAGATTAATATATTATATATTAATATAATATATATATTCATATAGGTATTCCTAGTATATGAGAGATTCATATAACATATATTCATGTATATTCATATATATTTTATATATTCATATGTATTTTATATGTTCATACAGGTATTCCTATTATATCAGAGATTCATATTATATATATTGATATATTTTTATATATTCATCTAGGTATTCATATTAAAAGAGCTATGTTATATATTCATATATATATATCATTGTTATTTATATTATTTGAGAGATTCATATTATAGATATTCATATCTATGTATTCATACAGGTATTCATATTGTATGAGATATCCATGCTATATATATTCATCTATGTTATATATATATTCATATGTATATATATATTATATCAGAGATTCTTATTATATGAGAGTTATTCATATTTATGCCAACTTTTAGAAAAGCTAACCAAGCCTTGCAGTTGCAAAATTATTCCAGAGGTGCAAGCACACGGTTAGGAATCACTAAGAAAAATAAATTTTGCATTCTGGATGGTTTTTTTCCTAACAAACTGTTGAAGTTCAATACCTGACCCCGCTGTTGAAATTCTACAAGCAGCCTTAGGCAACGGTAATAATAAACAACATAATATTTGTACAACACACAGGACAACAAGGCCCTGATTTCTGGCTGGGGGAGACAATAACCCAACTAAAGTAAATTAATTGGAGTTCATACCTGGAGTGGTGTCAACAGCACGAGAGGAACCTCTGGAACAACACAGCTGGTTAAAGGTCACTAAAACACCAAAGTCTGCCTACACAGCAGATTGTGCATAACTGAAGTGTCCACTTGGGAGAATTCCTGTATTTATCTGTTCTGTACCACGATAAAACACTGGATTGGCCTCTTCAGACCTACCTGTGGGCTGTGTGTTTCACAGTCCATTGCCTGAACAGCAGCAGTGAAGTGCCCACCACTATGTCGATGCTGGTGTGTGGGGTCCGACCGTGCCCTCCCGCTGTTGCTCGTTCCGGAAGATCCACCTGGAAAACCACAACGTGCCCGATAACTAAAGAGGCACCAAATTTAAAGCTGCAAATCGGTGGCTGCGTGAAGATAACGTGACCTGCTCCGAGGGGAAAGCACGAGATGATCGCTCGCATTTTTGCTCATCTAGTTTTAGGGTTTTGTTTGGGCTGGTGCCTGTTCCAGCTGATTAAAAGAATGGTTTCATGAGCGTGGTTGATGTATTGGGTTTTTAACAGGAGGAAAAGACAACATTTCATAGAATCATGGAATACCCTGCTCAAATCTTCGTTCGCGAAGCCTAGACATGATGATGATGATGATGATGATGATGATGGAATACCCTGGAAGGGATCATTATGTCCATCTCCTGGCCCTGCCCAGGACACCCCAACAATCCCCCCTGTCCCTCAGAGCATTGCCCAAACCCTCCTGGAGCTCTGGCAGCCTTGGGGCCGTGCCCACTGCCCTGAGGAGCCTGGTCAGTGCCCAGCCACCCTCTGGTGATTCACGTGGGAAAGATTTCCACCAGGAAATACAATTTATCCACCTGCCCACGACAAAACCTCACCTGAGCTTGAAGATGTACTAGAGGTGGTTCCCGAAGACTGCGACTGCTCCATGGCAGGACTGGTGGACACGCTGTTACTCGTGTTTGTACCTTCATCCGCTGTTTTCTTGAAGAAACTGTGCTGCAGGGCATAGTAGGGCTGGATCCGTGTCTTGGGGTCATAGTCAAGCATCCTTAAGATGAGGTCTTTGAACTTCAAGTAGTCGGCTACAGTATGACCCGGTTCCCCAGCCCGGCGCCCGCCTGGTCCTCCTGTCTCAACTCCCAGGATATTGTGAAGTTTGCGAGTCGCGGGTGGTTTGTATTCCTGGAGGGAAGTTGGGAATCGCTTGAGCTCAAGGTGTGGGTTAAGCTTTGGGGGTTGCACAGTTTAATTGTAGGAGGAGGGGAAGGCAAATCAAAGTAAGGAACTATATTCAATGCTACAGAAGGTGTCACTTAAAGGACAACATGGAGCAACAATGAAATTCCATTTTGAGGAAGATAAGATGTAAAACAAAGTAACATCTCACCATTCATATATTAAAAAAAATATATTTATAGATATATAATATTATATATCATCCTGGTTATTTAACCTATCCCTTTTCCATTACTGGTCTTCTTCAAGTCCCAAAAAAATCAAAGTAACATCTCACCATTTAAACATATAAATATATAAAAATATAATATATATATATATTTATATAATATATATTTATGTGTATCTTTTATATATATATATATATAAGAATTTATTTTTTTAAATCATCCTGGTTATTTAATCTACCCTTTTTCCCTCTTTGGTCTTCAGGTTCCAAAAAACCCAAAGTAACATCTCACCATTTATACATATAAATATGTATTTTATATATATATATATATATATATATATATATATGATTTTATTTCTTTTTAATCATCAAGGTTATTTAACCTACTCTTTTTCCATTACTGGTCTTCTTCAAGTTGCAAAAAAAACAAAGAAACATCTCACTGTTTATATATAAGTATATATATAAACATATGTGATAAATATATGTAAAACTATAAATATAAAAAATATATAAAAATATATATATTTTTTTTATCATCCTGATAATTTAATCTACCCTTTTTCCTTCTTTGTCCTTGTTCAAGCTCCAAACAAAGCAAAGTAACTTGGCACCATTTATATATATAAATATATAAAAATATAAATATATAAATATATTAAATGTATAATAATATAAAAAATATATCTTTTTTTATTCATCCTGGTTATTTAACCTACCCTTTTTCCATCTTTGGTCTTCTTCAAGTTCCAAGTGCTATCTGGCAACTTCTCAAAGAACTTTCTTGCTTTTGGTGCTTGGTCGAGGATGTGGGTAGGTGGTATCCCCAAAACTTCCACTATTTTATTCATCTGATCCACCTGTTCCAAACAAAAAGGATTTATGAGAAACAAGTGGCAGCCAGCCAAGCAGTGTCCCAAATGTCAGCATCCCAGACAAGTTCTTAATTAATTAATTTAAGAAAAATCCATTATGTACAAAGCAAATCAGTGAGTAAGGAGTAAGAGGGAGAAGCAGAAAATTAACAGCAATTTTGGATTCTGACAGCAGACATTGGTGTTGTTGATGTTTAATCATTTCAGAGTTATAGACATCCCTCATTTATGCATTACAATTAAACAGGTGGAAACCACGATGGGAATTAATTAAAAAATAATCTAATTATTTGTCCACAACGTACCTCATTTGCCCCACTGAAGAGAGGCTCTCCAGTGTGCATCTCCACTAAAATACACCCAAGGGACCACATATCAATTGCAAGATCATAAGGCATTCCCAGTAGCACCTCTGGTGATCGATAAAAACGACTCTGGATATATTGGTATATCTGAAATAAAACATCTGAAGGTCACAAACAGCATCCAAGGGCACTCTGACAATTCCATGTGACAAAACACAACTCCCAGGAAATATCGTTTGGGTGCAGGGAAAGGTCTCAGTGATACTCAAAATATCTATATATTGTATTAATAAAAATATGTCACTGTTAATTCTTAGGAAAGTATTCATATTCTCCAAAAAAAGGTGCAGATTTACTCATGTGACCATTTATTTGTATTTGTGCTTCTTAATGTCTCAAAATCATCTCATTATTGACATAAATAATCCAGGTGTCATTTCACCTCCTCGTGTCTTCCTTCACCCCAGGGTGAAAAGTTTCTACTGTATAGTTTATATATATTAAAAGTCCTTTAATTAATGTAAATCTATGTCTCACCATTCACTGCAATATTCAGTATTCTCATCTGCTCTTCCCAAATTACACTGGAAAAAAGCAATGGCCAATCCCAACTCCTCAAGTGAGAATTGGGGGAATTTTGTTAAAGCCAATCCATTAATTTCTGAATTCATTTCATATAATGACCCAATCTGTAGTATAACCAGTAATAAACACAGGGCATGCCAAAGTGGAAGGAGTAATACATCTGGAATAAAATAATAAGGTAATTAAAGGCAACATATATGGAATAAGATAATAATAAAAGTATAATAATAAAAGCACTGCAGACTTGCACAACCAAGCGCTGATGCATTTTCCACTGACATGGCACAAAAACACAGCCCAGGAGAACAAAAAAAGAGGGAAATTTTATCACTGGGGTGGATTTTTATCTACAAGGGAACTAAAGGGAAGTGGTGGAGTGTGAAAAAAAACATGGATGTGGCACTTGAGGACATGGTTTGAACATGGTGGTGCTGGTTGATGGTCGGACCTGATGATCTTAAAAAGGCCTCTTTAAAAAGATCCTAAAAGGCCTCTTGATGATTTTAAAAGTCACAGAATCCCAGAAAATGCTGAGCTGGAAGGGACCCCCAAGGATCATCCAGTCCTGCACAGAGTCACCGTGTGCCTGAGAGGTCTTCTCCAACCTGAACGACTCCGGGATTCTGAAACCCGTACCTGAAGCTCCCACGGACTGTCGCTCTCTCACACTCTGTTAAAACTTAAATTACTATTTTAAAGCCACCGTGTGTAAAGTTTAAACGAGCCAGTTGGGTATCATGACTCAAAACCACTGTGTAACCAGAATTTGGAGTGGTGCTCACCCTCTGTCCGAGCTGACACGAGCTGCCGAAATCCACGATCTTGATGGCGCTGCGCTTGGGGTTGCAGAGCAGGATGTTCTCGGGTTTTAGGTCACAGTGAATGATGCTGAGCTCGGGGGTGGCCAGGAAGAGCAGAGCTGTGCACATCTGCTGGGCAAACTTCCTGGTGAGGTTCAGGGACACCCCCCTGAAGTTGGTGTTCCTCAGCAGGTCGTACAGGTTGTAGGACAACATCTCGAACACCAAGCACAGATGGTTCCGGAACATGAAGTGACGCTTCAAATGCACTTGGGGAAAGGGGGGGAAAAAAATTCATTGAAACGTGCCCTGTGTCCTAAGAATGAGGTGCTAATTACAGTCAATATTTAGGAAGCTTAATTATGAGTAAAATAATAAGAGTATTATTTTCTTTTCTCTCAATTCTGTGTTATTTACAGAATATTTCTGCCCGCCCTGGGATAGAGAAGGATATTTTACACATCCTCAGTATTATCCAAAGAATTACTTTAAAGACAGAAAGGTTGTATTACCAAAGCAAGTTAGCACCCCCCTGCATTTACAGAGGAAACAGCTGACCATCAGATTCATTTAAGATTTATAACTTACAAATTGCAATTTATAAGCCGTGACTTCAATTGATTATTCAGTTAATAATTAAAAATAATTGATTAAAATTGATATCCCCAGGGCATTGTATTCATTTCAACCAGGTACAATGTGACTTTCTGAAAGGAATCAATCCAGTTCAAACCCAATCCATCTATTTTTTCCATGAAATAAGTGCAATACTCATCCCATTAAATCTGTTTGTCAGTCTGCCAAGAGCTCAGGTTGCCACAAGAGAATTGAAACAGGAAAAACACCTCAGACAAAAAGCAACACACTCCCCTTTTTTGCCATAATAAAATGTTGAACCAATATCAGCACAATGAGAATTCAGGTTTTTAATGAAGGTGGATTTTTGGTGTCCATGGATTTGTTTTCTCTGTTATCAGGAGCCAGTTCTTTCTGTGTCCTTTACAACTCACCTGGGACAGGTTCTTCCCTATAAATTTAAAATTCCAAGAGCTTATTTGCTGATGCCCTTTACTTGCTTTTATTAATCTGAAACTGGTCATGTCTTTAACACCTTTCTGACATGGGGCACTGACAAGTTTAGGTTTTGTTTTATGTAAACCTGCCATTAATAAATTTAACTTAAAAATACCTCAAGAGCTTTGACACTGAATACATAAAATGCATTCTGAATATAATATTCTACAAAAGAAATTAAAATTTAAGTGAATAATCATAAAATAATTTAATACCAACGTATCTTAAAATTATTTCAAAGATTTCTTTCTAAACTACAGAAAGAAAAATCAGGAATTCAATACAGACATGCAAACCAGGACAGCACAGCTGTTGGTATTTTGGCTTCTACAAACTAAGAAATGCTTAAACCCAGTTTAATTTTCCTTAATCACTCTTTTTCATCTTCCTCCATCTCTCTTTACAGCATGGGGTTGCCTTCTTTCCATCATTTCTTTCCCAATTCTCTACTCCACAGGATAGATGGGATTTAATAAACTTTTTACAGCAGCTGACTTGATTTCATTATTACCATAAATTTTAAGTAGCTTTATAATAATAAATCAAGGGAACAACACTTCAACCTACAGAAACAGTCAAAATAATATGATTTCAAATATTTTCTGAGCTATAAATGGGCAAATTTTAACATTTACACGAATCTTTGGTTGTTACACCGAATTTTGAGCTTTTTAAACACGCATGAAAAAAAAGTAATGATGAAGCTACTGTTCCCATAAAATATTATGTTGTATATTCTGTTATTCCTACAGAAGATATGTCCTTATCCATGACAGTTGTGAGATAATCTGAGATATATTCAAAGAGTGAAAATGATGCAAACCACCACAGATCATCACAGGGCCACGGCAACTTCTTCAGGTGTCCTTAACTGGAAAAAAGAAAACTCTGCAGAAAAGCCCAACACTGCAAAGTAACAAATCATTTTCCATATTTTAATTCTGGCTGTCACAAAGCAAACTGGAAAATCTGAACGAAATCATTTTAAAAGTGTGGTGGTTTTCTGGTATTTCTTTAGGACCAGGAGCACCCTGTTGTGTGGGAAAATGTCCTATATTAAGAATAAAAATGGGAGAATAATTATTGAAATACCTATGTAGTACTTCATCTCAGTGTCATGTTTGTTCATAAGCTCAAGCAGCCTCACTTCAATCTGGGCCTGGTTTAAGAAAGCCTTCTTGTTTTTGATGATTTTGATGGCCACCCACTCCTGCTCCATTCGGTCATAGGCCTTGACAACCTGCAACAGAGCAGCCAAATCCATCAGGAAAATCTCTCCAGTTTTCAGAACACAGCAAAACTCATTTTTCTACATTCAGGAAAACTTTTCCAGAAGTTTTGTCCTTTTTAATTTGATTTCTTCTCTCCACACACCACAACAGAGCCACAGCTGAGCGTGTGACATTTATTGCTCTGAGGGCACTTTACATGAATAAATATGTCAATAAAAATACATATGATAAATACAAATAAAATTATCCAATAGACAATAAGCATTTATTATCTCATAAATAAATAAAATTATCCAATCACCTAAACCAACACTGTAAAAGGACTGGGAAATAAAATCATCAAATCACCTAAACTAACACTCTAAAAGGACTGGGAAATAAAATTATCAAATCACCTAAACCAGCAATCTAAAAGGACTAGCAAAATTTGAGGAAAACTAAAAATAAAAAACCAACCAAAAAAGAAAAGGTCCATCCTCCTTCCAGCCTTTGGTTTGGCTACCAACAGTCCCAATAAATGCTACTAATAACATTTATAGCAGGTGATCTCTAGGACTGGTTTATTGTTTTAATTTTAAAAGCTAAGCCAAACAGCTGATGGCAAAAGGCTGAGGATTTCTCACTGTAAAATGCTTTACCAGAGCTACAAAATAAAATATATTCAAATGTTACCTGAAACACCACAAAATACGAGTGTCCTGAGTAGACACTCAGTAAAACAGCACTGAGAAAAACCAGTTTCCATTTCAAAATGAAACAGGAACAGCACCTCAAATTAAATATAATGCTGATTCATATAAATTATATATCTCTGTATAATGATACATTTACCTGTCCAAAGGATCCTTTGCCTATTAAAGAGTCGATTTCATAACGATCCATCCACTTCTCCCCATTTTTCACAATATAATCGTAGTTGTCATCATCATATCCATCGTTGTAAACCTTCCTCTCCTTTTTGTGACTGGAATCATCTCCTTGGCCCTGCTGATGCCGCCGTTTTTTTTTTGCATAGTAAACCTGAAGGTGAAAAGGGGGGGTTGGTTAAGAGCAGTTTTTAAGAGTGTCGGTCCAACCAAGAGCAAAATCAACTTTTTATTAATCATCCTGTGGTTTAAAATGCAACTAGGAGCAGTGGAAATCCAAGCCACCCTCTGCTATTGCTCTGCTTGAAGCCAAGTCTTTATTCCAAAGCAAAGTCTTGAGGAATAATTGAGCAGATCTAAATTAATGTTCTGATCCCTGGAGCTCACAGGTGAAAGAAGAACAGAACCATAAGTACACAGCAAAATTAAAAAAGCTAAGGAGCCTGGAAATAAGAATTATCAGTTGGAGCTTTCCACAAGAATTCCAAGGAAGTCAGTGAAATCCTTTCAACTGCCAAAGAGTTTAAAATTAATTGATGCCTGTTTGTATTAACCACAGCGATTTTATATTTTACATTTGCCAATAAGATTTAATCAAATAATTTAGGGAAAACACTCCAGCATTTTCCTTAGAAGTCCTCAGACACATTAATAAAGTTTTATAGCTCAAAGTGTGTTTGTGCCACTCGTAATTCTTTTATCATGCAAAACATTTGTTTAGAAAACAAGAGAAAATAAATTCCAGGATAAAAGATTTCCTGTGCTGGACCAGGACATCAATGAGCTCAAGGGGAAAAACTGAGAGAAAACTTGATTTTTGTGATCCTTTCATGATATTATTTGTAGGAAATACATTAATTATGTGCTGTAACAAAACCCTGCCCTCAGTGCCCACCAAGGAGCTGTTACCTCATTAATATGCTTGTATGTTTTGATCAAATCTACGGAGAGTTTCCTCAGAGGAGCAGTGGCTGGATCACGGAAAGTTTGGGGCATCCGCCTCTGGAATAAGAAATGAGGGGGAAAAAAATAGGAATTTAGTGATACAGCGACTGCAAGAAATCACAGAATCACAGGATCACAGAATCATAGAAACAGCTGGGTTGGAAGGGACCTCTGAGATCATCCACTCCAACCCTTGATCCAACCCCACTGTGGTTCCCAGCCCATGGCACTGATGCCACATCCAGTCTGTCCTTAAACACCTCCAGGGATGGAGAATCCACCACTTCCCTGGGCAGCCCATTCCAATGGCTGAGCACCCTCTCTGCAAAGAAATTCTTTCTAATTTCCAGCCTAAACCTCCCCTGGCACAGCTCCAGACCCAGCCCTCTTGTCTTGCTGATGGTTGCCTGGGAAAAGAGACCAACCCCCCCCCGGCTCCCCCCTCCTGTCAGGGAGTTGCAGAGAGTGAGGAGGTCTCCCCTGAGCCTCCTCTTCTCCAGGCTGAGCCCCCCCAGCTCCCTCAGCCTCTCCTCACAGCACTTGTGCTCCAGTCCCTTCCCCAGCCTCGTTGCTCTCCTCTGGACCTGCTCCAGCCCCTCAATGTCCTTCCTGAGCTGAGGGCCCAGAACTGGACACAGCACTCCAGGGGTGGCCTCACCAGCGCTGAGTCCAGGGGCAGAATCACTTCCTTGGACCTGTTGGTCACACTGTTCCTGAGCCAGGCCAGGATCCATTGGCCTTCCTGGCCACCTGGGCACACTCTGGCTCATGTTCAGCTTCAGCTGAGTTGGAAGGATCAGAGCCCAAGTCCTGATCCATCCTCTGCCCCCTCCCTGCAGACCCTACAGACCTGGGGGAGGTCCCCTCTCAGGGTCTGCTCTGGAGGCTGAACAGCCCCAGCTCCCTCAGCCTTTCCTGCTCCCAGAGATGCTCCATCCCTTCGGCATCTCCACAGGAGAATCATCTTCCAGCAGCTCCATGTCCCTGCTGTCCTGAGGAGCCAGAGCTGGACCCAGCCCTGCAGATGTGCCTCCCAGGGCTGAGCAGAGGGGCAGGATCCCCTCCCTGACCCTTTGGAAATGTTCTTCCTGACCCCCCCAGGATCCCATTTGGCTCCCAGGACACATTCCTGGCTCAGGGACAGCTCGTTGGCCACCAGGTCCTTTTCCAGCAGGTCATTCCCAGCCTGGGCTGGTGCCTGGGGTTATTCCTCCCCATTCCCCAAAGACAGGAAACCTCAGGGCAAGTTTAAGCACTTCCACTGGAGAAAAACTTGTTTCATGTGTGTTTTAGATCCATATGATTGAACTAATAAATGACCTGGAGAAGTGGAACTGCTCCTCCATCTTTTACAGTATTATTTTATTAATAAGTAATAATAATTATTAGTAATAATAATTATTAGTAAATATTAAATTGATTATTACTACTTGAATGTTAGTGAATAATAAATACTAAATTTTATTATATTCTATCATATTGCAATCTATAATATTCAGTATTATACTAGTAAATTATATAATACAATATTTAGTATTAAACTACTAAATATTATCATAAATAATAAAGATTAGAATAGTTGCTGTGCAAAGAGTGCATGACAAAACAAAATTTTTTTTAAAAAATCACACTGCAGTGCCCCAAAAAAGATCTCAAAAACCAGAAATTATAAAAGTTTGTGCTTCTGAAACTGGACCTGCCCTCAGGTACCCAAGGAACCACCCCAGAAATCCCAGCTCCAGTGGGTGCACGGAGCACATGGATAGAGGGAAAGACATTAATTCTCTTTTATTACAAGCAATAAAACTTTGTAAACATCAGGAAACTGCCTGAAAGTTTCCTAAACAAACTATTTGACATTTCCAAAACATTTTTTTTGTTGCTTCCTTTCAGCTGCCAAACAAATGTGGAGCATTAAACAAACCACACTTAAACAGGAGCTCCTTTGGTTCCCTCCCACAACCCCGTTAAAAACGGAGCAGCAGCACATCCTAATCCCAGCTGGCACTGCTCCAGGCTTCCCAAATCCAAGTATTTCCTTAAAATTGCTTAATTGGAGCACAAGAACACTGGTAGATTTTGCTGGTAAAACCCAGGCTGTGGTACAGGAATATCAGCAGGGCCCACTCTCTGTCCAGAGCTGGATGAGCAGCACAGGGACTCTGAGCTTTCCACTTCAAGAATCCCATAGTTCAGATCAACTATTCACATATAACATCCCTCTAATCTGGAATGGGAATTTGTAGGACAAGTCTTCATGTTTATTTTCTAATTTATGAGTCAAATTTCCTTGCTTACTTCAAAAATAAATCTGATTTCCACTCTGAAATCAGCAGCCTGGTGAAAAAAAAAAATTATAATTTGATTTGCTGCTGTTCCCTAACTATTATTATTTAATTATTGTAAATAATTAAATAATAATTAATTAAAATTCTGAAGGCTACTCCTCTGGTTCTTGCAGTCAGTCTCTTATTTAAAACTTTGTGGTTTTTTTTTTTATTTAAAACTTGTGTTTTTTAAAACTTGTGGATTTGGACAGTCCCACATTCCCAAGGCCTCACTTTGAACCTGCAGGAACTTCTCAACAGGTTCTATTTTGCTCTCCTGGGTTCATAAAGTTTTGGGTGGGAGAAGAGGAAGAACTGAGGGGTTTTTTTCCCCTCCTTCTTTTATATTTTAAAATTTGTAAGGTTCTCTTCTCTTTCCAAGAGGGATTCTTGCTCCCTCTCTCCTTCCTGGTGATGGAAAACCCTGGAGCAAAGTGCTCATTATCCATTTTATCCAACAACACTCTCAAATCTTTCACTGATGGAGTGACACTGATTCCTGCCTGGGCTTCAGAGAATCCTCAACCACCAAAGGAAAGGGGAAAACAGATGAAAAAAGAGAGGAAAGAGAAAGAAAACTCCTTTTTCACGAGCTTCAGTCTCTATCTGGTGGCCAGAGAGCAACACTGCAACCTGAGATCTTCCTGGAAACAGCCCCCAAATCTTCCTGAGAACATTCCCAAATCAAAGAGATGCTGGAATTTCTGTCTGAGAGATAAGAATTATTTTAATTTCAATTATATGTGTCAATAAACACTCACAAAAAAGGCAACCAAGAGCCCCACTGATACTCAGCACACCTGAGACAAACCATGTTTTAAGGAAACTGTGATTTTAACTCAGGTGTGTTATTTGAACCAGGACAGTCTTTGGGTTTGATGAATAAAGGAAGAGAAAACAAAATTCCCTCTCTTTGGGCATAGGTTTTATTATCTAAAATAAAATTAAAAAATAAAATAAAAAATAATAAAATAAAATAATAAAATAAAATAAAATTTCCTTATTAAATGCCTTTTATTTTGCTTATGGAAATATATATTCTGTTCACAGGATGCTTGAAATCAGATTTTTTCTTTTGTAAAAAGAAAGATCCACCACCATCCACACTCATTAAGAAAAGGGAATAAAAGGTAAATTCAGCTTGTGGAAAGTCCATGTTCCATTTTACAAATGGAATAAATAATGAACAGAATAAATAATGAAGATTTTAGAGTATAAAGGCAACTTTTAGCAAGAGTTCCAGTTGTGATGACTTGTTTAATTGACATGTTCACACTCAGGACAGAGCCTGGTGAACTCCCCCACTAACATAATGTTTATCAGGTAGTGGAAATAACTGAATTAAGGATTTTTAAGTGAATTAAGGATTTGAACTAAGGCATGAACTTGGCCCTGATCTAGTTGTGATCAATAAAATCTCTGGTCAGTAAAAAACAGCAATTATGCAGGTGCTAAGTGATCTTAGATAACCAGAGATAAAAGTGTTCAGCATCAGCCTGACCTTCCAATTCCAGGTGTTTCCTGAAAGCTGAACTGTTGGAATTTGTTACCAAAATCTGCCTGTGAATTCACCTCAACTTCCTGAGCAGGTAAAGTAATTTTCTGATCCTTTTAAACCTCACTGAAAACAGTTTCAGGCCATCCGAGCACCCAGGATGGAGACAAATGTTAGTGCAGAGCAAAAAAAAAAAACCCACTTGTTTGAAGTTGTGACAATTTTTAAGCTTCTTATCTTCTTTTGCCATCGGGTTACGCTGAACTCACAAGATGCAACCAGTTAAAAATGGACAAAGAAAGAGGAGTTTGTGATTGTTAAAGGAGAAAGATCCCACAGATCCCAACTTTGCTGCTCCTACAGCTCCCTGAAGTTGGTTCTGGTTCTCAGCACAGAGTGAGACCCCCACAACCAAGAGCAGGACCCAGCATTTTTTGGGAAAAGAAAGCCTAAAGACCAACTCCTGGAGGAAAAAGTTAAAAGGAAAAGAGCTGGAAGGTTTTAACTGCAATTTAAACCCTTCATAAATAAGTGAAAAGTGGTTGGTTTTGGAGTATCTTCCTATTATTTGGGGTTTGGGGAGCACAGCCAGAAAGCAAGAGGTGCAAGAGAAGATTATATAAATAAAATTTTAAGTGTAATTTTAAGCTATTTTAAAGGTATATATACGTTTATATGTCTATAAATATATATATTTATATATTTATATATTTATATATTTTATATATATTTATATATTTTAATATAAATTGTTGTTACTGTTTTCTAAGAGCACAATATTTACATTGTAAAAAATTTTACGTTTTTTACAATTTTTGATTCCTAAAATAGCAGGATATGGCCTGCAAACCAATAAAATCAAAATCCAAGCAGGACAGAGCAGGAATAAAAGGAATAAATTCCCATTCAAGGCATCCCCATTCTCTGTTTGTGAATTAAAATCACTGGAGGAACCTGCACCAGAAAATATCCTCAATTAAAAAAAAAAAAAAAGAGTCCATTGAAGTAAAAAGAAAGACACAAAAATAAGCTGAAAAAGTAACGAGGCAATTATTTAAGAGAGGGGGTTTCAGGAAAGGATGGAATCTGGGAGAGGGTTGGTTTTCCCAGCAGAAGCACCGCGGCCCTTTGGCCACCAGAGGGGGGTTGGAGCTCGGGAAAGACTCTCCTCACCTGGAGCTTCCCGGGAAAACTCCTGCTTTCCTTGAGTGCCCTGGCTGCTCAATCCCCAGGGAATGGGCCCTCCCAGGAGCAAAGGGGTTGGTAACTCGTTAGTAACCAACTGGTGGACACTTGCAGCCAAAGAAATCGCTTTTAGGGCACCGAATAAGTTCCTTTTAGGCTGTGGAAAGCTGGAGCAGCCAAGCTGAGCCCACTGTCCAGCCTGCTGATGATCCTGGTGTTGGGAAAAAACAGGAAAACAAAGCTTGGAGACCTAATCCTTGTCTGTTTAGACCTAATTCTCATCTGTTTGACTGGATTTGAGCCACTGCACTAAAAGGATCTACCCTTTAAGAATTAAACTCCCTGTATCTGCCAGAGTTACCTTTTCCCTCCTCCTGTTTTTATGGCCGTGTCAGATCAATCAAATCTCCTCCAACAGACATTCAGCCTTTTGCTGCATGTTAAAAACAGGATCTTCTTAAGGATCAGAAGCAGAATTGGAAAAAAGGAGGCTCAGGGGGGACTTTCTCATTCTCTACAACCCCCTGACAGGAGGGGGGACTCAGGGGGGGTCGGGCTCTGCTGCCAGGGAACAAGGGACAGGAGGAGAGGGAACGGCCTCCAGCTGTGCCAGGGGAGGCTCAGGTTGGACAGGAGGAGGAATTTCTGGCTGGAAAGGGTGGTCAGACCTTGGCAGGGCCTGCCCAGGGAGGTGGTGGAGTGCCCATCCCTGGAGGTGTCCAAGGAAGAACTGGATGTGACACTCAGTGCCCTCACCCACAGAAAGTCACAGCTTTTATGAGAAAAAACATTAAGAGTTTGAATCAAGATGAACTAGAGCTGGAAAAGGGCAACTCTAAGAGAAAGAACAAGGGATTTGTTTAGGTCTAGAGCAGATGATCTGACAAACCAGCATGAAGATCTCAGTTGGACTGGGTTGAGCAGATCAGATCAATGCAAAGACAAAAAGACACTGAGACTCCCCAGGAGGCTCCTACAGAACCTCCACTCCAACCAGGAACTGCTCTGGAGAACTCTTGGTGAGACAAGAAGCACAAGAACTCAGAGGAGGACAGAGGTACAAAGGACAAGCAGTCAGAAGACTTCAATAAGTTGCCCACCATGAAAGCCAAGGGTGCTGAAAGGATAAAGAAGTGACAATTCTGAGCTGCTTGGGCACAAGACAACAAAGACTTGAAGGAGAGAATTACAGTAAAATAGGAAAACAGAAGCTACAATGCAGAAAAAACCAAGATGGAGCTGGAAAACTAAGAACTGATTCTATAAAATAGTGTTAGTGGGGCAGAGACAGCTCCACTGCCATCACCAAGGTGTCCAGATGATCGTTTCCTCACATGGATAACATCCACACAACTTAAAATTCCCTGAGTTTGGCTTGAAAACACGACCAACCAAGCACTGATGTCACTAAAGTTCACACAGGGGATTCCTGGTTGTAGCCCTGAAGTGCCTTGAAAATGTTCAAGGAACCAGCAACTTTTCTTCTTGACTGACCAACCTCACTGGGGAGGTTTGGGGGCACCTTTAACCTAAAAAAAGTCACATAAAATACCTTTGTAGATCCTCAAGCTAAACCCTGTTTATAGGAGCAGATTTACTCTTCCTACTGATTTGCTCTCACTAAAATACAACCATCCTTTGCCAGCCCCCTTCCCTCTGCCATTCTCTGTGGAGACCTTGCCATCAGAGACCTCCAAAGCCCCTTATCCAACATCCTGGCACTTGGTTTGACCATTCCCATCCTCTCTAATCCATTCCTCTTCCCACATTAAGTGTCCTCCTACAGCACCAGAGCATCTCTTGATGCTACTGGAGACTCCTCCACCTGTTCAAGACATCTTGAACACAAGGACAGACCTGAATCTGGCAGCAACAAAAAACTTCATCTCCATCCTCACCTGAAACTTGCCTCAAGGTCTGCCCCAAATTTTGGACTTCAGGATTTTAAGCTTTGGGATCAACCTGTGCTCAGGTCTCCACAACTGGGCTGTGCCATTTTTAAAAAAACCAGAATTCCCATTTATCCAGAGTAGCAGCAGCTCCTGTGGCTACTGGCACTGTGGGTTAGGGAGCTCCTTCAGCTCTGGCAACTCAAAGGCAGGACAGAAGAAAGGCTGATCCTGACAGCTCAAAAGCAGGAACATCCTAATCCCTGTGGCCATTTTACCCCCTTGCAACAGTAAGTAGTAAATCAGTAGTAGTAAAACCTCAGTGATAGCACAGCTTTAGATGTTGCTTTTCAAAAAAAAAAAAAAAAAAAAGAAAAAGTGTATCTTGCCTAATAATATATTTTTGTGCAAACCTCTCTACTCCAAATACACCAACCAGAGGCACTGCATTAAAACACTGTCCATGAGAACAAGTAATAAAGTAAATTATATTCTAACAAGCAGCATAAAAATTAAAAAAACCCACTATTATTAAACTCCCTTTAGAACTCTGCACTTGTATCATTTTCTTAAAATAAAAGGAAATATTGTCTAAGTAAAAGAATCACAATAAATATGTACCAGGTGTTTAAAAACAACTTCAAGGAACTTATTTGTCTACCCATCCTTAAAGAGTCAGGAGTTATTCAGTTCAAAAAATAAACAAAACAACAAAGCATTTAAAAAAAAAATAAATGCCCTGATGCTGCAGTTTATGGTTGTAAAACACAATAAACTGCAGAGGGACTTGGAGTGACAGGACAAGGAGGAACAGCCTTAAGCTGAAGGAGGACAGGGTTAGGTGGGATATTGGGAAGGAATTCTTGGCTGTGAGGGTGGGGGGGAAGCTGGGATAGAATTCCCAGAGAAGCTGTGGCTGCCCCTGAATCCCTGGAAGTGTCCAAGGCCAGGTTGGAGCAACCTGGGCTGGTGGAAGGTGTCCCTCCCTGGTGGAGGTGGCACCGGACGATCTTTCAGATCCCTTCCAAGCCATCCTGTGATTCCCATGGCTGTTATTCAGAGGAACTCATGACACCTGAAGGACTTTTGTGTGCCCAGTGTTGTGTGCCCCTCACCTGGTTTGTCAGTGGGAGTGGCTGCTCGAGCTGCTCAGCGTAGGATAAGGCAGAAACCTGCTGGTCACTGATGTTCTGCGGCCGCCGGTCACTGTACTGCTGATGGGAGTGGGACATCTGTCCAGCCATCTGAAGGCCAGCAGCATGGAATGAAAACGATGGTGCAAGCCGAACAGATGAAGGTTTGCATGCTGAAGTCTCTCCTCCTGCAAAGACAAGGGGAGGTTTTGAATGCTTCCAGAGGATTTCCCTCCGGCTCGCGGAGCTCGGCGGTTTTTTCGTACGCCGAAGTTTGGAGAAGCAGGGAACCCAGAAATCACCCTGGTGGGAAAGGTTCACTTTCAGGAGGGCTGAGAGGGGCTTTTCATGAGGGCATGGAGTGACAGGACAAGGGGAATGGCTTCAAATTCAATGATAGTAGGTTTAGACTGGATATCAGGAAGAAATTTTTCCTGTGAGGGTGGGGAGGCCCTGGCCCAGGTTGCCCAGAGAAGCTGTGGCTGCCCCTGGATCCCTGGAAGTGTCCAAGGCCAGGCTGGATAAACTTGGAGCAACCTGGGCTAGTGGAAGGTGTTGGATCTGGATGGCAGGGGGTTGGATCTGGATGATCTTTAAGGTCCCTTCCAACTCAACCCATCCCATCACTCGAATCCTTTTCTCACACCTCCAACTACGTGTCACAATCAGAATTTGACAGGGGTTATTTTCAAACATAGGAATTTAGTGTGTGGATTCCACAAAAGCCAGAAAAACACCCAAGTTGTGCCTCTCAGGGTTGCTCCCAGCAACTTTCTGACTGACTGTGCCAAAAGAAAAGCAGAGGCAGAGCCCAGTTCTCAGCAACTCCTCTTTTGGGACACGGATTAGGGGGGATTCTGGTGGGATTGGATGATCCTGAAGGTCCCTTCCAACCCTGATGATTCTGGGATTCCCTGCCCTCTGTGTTTGTGCCTCCCTGCAAACAAACAGCAGCTGCAATCTCAAAGTAGAATTATTGGTAAAGATTAAATTTAGAAGGAAGGGGTTAAACAGTCAAGCACCTGACCAAGGAAGGGAAATCCCCATTTCCTTTACAAGCAAAACCCTGCAAGGAAATATAAGCAGTAGAAAACAGCAGATGAACTAAGATCATCAGTTTGGGCTTTCTTAAAAATAACTATGGCAAAAAGATAAAAAAGATAAAACATTGAAAATTATACTGGATCATTGACTCAGCCCTGTCAGGGCAGCAGAACTGCATGGGATGAAATCAAACATCATTTTACATTGATTATAGACAAATACATTCAATAAAGAAGTCAAAATACTATTCAAACAGTAATACAGGAGAAAGGCTGTATACAGGATAATTATTATGACTTTAAAAGGGGTGAAATACCCACTGCCAGGCCACTGGTGTTCTCCTCCAGAACAATAATGATGCTATATATGAAATGATGAAATTACATATATGTAATGATGAGATATAGGAAAACTCCCTTTTTTGGTGTGAATTATTGTGCCTCTGATAACAGGATAAAGTCTCAAAATGGTCTTAGAAATGAAAATAAAATAAATTCCTGACTACACCATTTTAAGTTAACACTGCACAGAAAATTACTTTTAACTCTTCTGTAAAGTGTCCATCCAAAACTGAGAATCAGAGTTAATCTTCCCCCTCTAGAACCTGATAAATTTAGTGTACAGTTACTTTTTAATATACACTGAACAGTCCTGTAAGAATGGAAGAGCATATGTGAGACATCATCCAGGATCTCTACTTTCTGCTCTTTTAATTCTTGAAAAAAAACCCCATAATCTCACTTAGCAACATCTTGGTGACTGAAGTAAAAGTCAAAACAATATTTAAATCAGACAGTCAAAAATACCATTAATCTAGATTGGAGCCAGTTACTTTAAAAGGTTTATTTCTTGTACTTTTTTACCCCAAGCCACAGGTTTACAACAGAGAGATATC
The DNA here is from genome assembly GCF_003945725.1 of Corapipo altera. Taxonomy (NCBI): domain Eukaryota; kingdom Metazoa; phylum Chordata; class Aves; order Passeriformes; family Pipridae; genus Corapipo; species Corapipo altera. The sequence goes on along the minus strand of NW_020884872.1, from coordinate 2,014,234 downwards.
TGGCAAATTACATAACTTGATAAAAAACAAATTTAATTTTTGAAGATTCTGCACTTGGATCCCTAAAAAAGCAGAAACTCACACGTGTGCACCCAAAAATCCTGGTAGTGTGGGGTTCCCATTTACAGTTTGACTTTATAGGACCTTCTGACACTCCGAAAATCACAACAAATCTGAAAATAAACTGAATAATAATAACCCGAATGCACTACACACACTTAAAATAAAGTAAAAAGGTAAAGTAGAAAAGCATCACAAATATAATTATCCCACGAAGAGCAGCTGTAAATCCAAGATTTTTCAGTTCAACTTGAAGCTTTCCATGCTTGCACCCCCTGTCCCTCCCAAGTCCACCTGCCTCCAAGTCCAGGCATTTTATTCATTCAGTTCAAAGTTTTGGGGAGATTTGTTTTTTGTGCTTCACAAACAGGTAACAGTTTGTTTGGAGGGAAGTCCCCCACAAAATGTGATGTCAACAGACACGAATCCAAACCGTATCCCATGGGAAGTCCCCCACAGAATGTGATGTCAACGGAGGCGAACCCAAACCACGTCCAACGAGAACCGTTCTCTAAACCAGAAAAATAAAGGGGTTTCACCCCAAATCTCAGGGCCATGAGGAGACACAAGAGCCTTGAGCAGGTGATGACACGAAGGATGACAAGGAGATGGTGGGAATTGGCCAGCTCATCCCAAACAAAGCCATCTCAGTCATCTCCTGGTGGTGGTACCAACCCTCGCCCACGTCAGCGACAAGGAACAACCACCCGGGTCAAAAGCTGAAGATCTGTAACCACCAGGAGCAGCAGCCAAGGAATTCCATGTTTACAACTTCTTCCTGTCCCTGAAATGAAGGCACTGGAGTTCACGGACTTGTTGCTGAGAGCAGCCCTGGCTATCAACAAAAACAAGCCCTGACGAAATACCTGCCCTTGCAACATCTCAGGACTTTGCTCCATGCCACCTGCAATCCCACCCCGGGACATCTAATCCCAAGGGAACACTTGGAACTGCCTGGAAACACCTGGTGACACGTCAGGAAGAAATGAGGGGAGAAAGAAGAACTTTCTTTAGAATAGAAATCTCGACCTCCTTTAGTTTTAGGTCGAGGAGTCACTCCAGAAACGGGGACGTTTGTGTGCACCCATTAATTGAGGTTCACACAAACCCTCTGGTGGCTCAGAGATTGATTTTTTGGCTCATAAAGGAGAGTTCCAGACATCCAAAAAGGTAAGTGATCTGCTGGCCACCCCAGGAGGACTAAAACCCACATCCAGAACTTCCACAGGATAGAAATATCTAAGGAACAAGGTGCAGCCAATCATCAATTTTCCTGCAAGTTCAAGTGATCACAGGTTGTAAAAAAGCGACAGAAAACTAAAAGTATGCCAAGATCCCTATACATTAAGAGAATATGGATTGGGAGTGAGAGGAATTATCTTACAAATACAGGCCTGACCTGATGTTAGTTTAGGGATGGCATAAAAACACACACCTTTATGTATATTTGCACTCAAAAGGTTCCCAGCCCAAAACCCCCTGGAAATACAGACACTGAAAAAATGGATTCCCTTCTCCTAAAGAAGGTGGGTTTATTTCTTTAAAGCATCATCTGAACACAGTGGAAGAAGTTCAAGAATATATTTATTTATTTGGTGAGGATGGGAAAAACTTTTCTCCTTCAAAATGGCTTTGTTTTAAACGGATTTCTTTTTAATGGATGTTTTGTGGATACCCCACCCCTGGAAGTGTCCAGAGGTGGGATGGGGCTTGGAGCAACCTGGGCCAGTGGAAGGTGTCCCTGCCCATGGCAGGGGGGTGGAACTGGATGATCTTTAAGGTCCTTCCAACCCAAACCATCCTGTGATTCCATGACTTTTCCAAGCATCACAGAAATCATTAACTCCAAGCAGAAAAACTACTTGACGTGGTGGTTATTGAAGAGTCTATAAATAAACTACAGTTGGTTTAACACGGGACAATTTTGGGGTACAATTTAAAAACCCAACATAAGTTTTTCAAGACTCAATTTCCCACCTCATCCATTTGAGATTCTGTTATTCCCATGCTGACAAGAGTCCACATAACTCATTTAGGCCTTAAATCTCCTCCCAAAAGAGGTATCTTAAGGTCACCAGGTGGTAAAACACTTCTCCTTCCACCCAAAGCAAGGCACAAACATTCACCAACTCACGGGGAAGAGCTGCAGGTGACTCTGTTCCACCCCAGGAGGGGATCACTATTCCTGAAAAAATGGGTGAATTGTCCTCAAAACACAACTGCTCATGGCACAGGGCAACCAGCTCCAGGTGGCCCTGTTTGAGCACGGAGAGGTTGGCCCAGGTGACCTCCAAAGGTCTCCTCCAGCCTCAACATGCCCACGTTTCTGTGCCACAAAAGTCAGCAGAAAGAAAGTGCCAGGATTTCTCTCTCGGAATCAGGAGTTGTTGGAGCAGCTCCTCTGTCATGTGGGACTTCACCTGAAAATCCCCACAGCAATTAGATGGGTTTTTTTGCATTTCTGTCACTCATTCAAGATACACTTTGCTTCCCTAAGTATCTCTGTGACTCTCTTTGTCCCTCTGTCACAGCTCTACCCAAGTATTCTATTGAGGTATATTCACAGTGAAAGATAAAAAAGGAGGCAAAGTCAGACAAAAATCATGAGAACATTGAAAAAGTGACATTTCCTTAACATGTCTTTGTACCTACTTACCCCAAAACTAAAAATTAAAGCCAAGAAAGGACCAGTTTAACCGTTTTGACCCTGGGAGATATTCAGGTTTGCCTCTGGGACTGACAAAAGCATCTTCCAAGTGCAGCAGCTGATCTGGATTTCATGACACCAGGAGATAAAAAGTTACTTTGCTGATAACACTCCTTTGCAACAGCCTTAAAAACACCTCCCTGCCCACTGACTGCTGGGCAGGATGGAGAAGGTAAAGCAGTGAAAGTCCCACCAGCATTTAGATCATACTTTTAGAAGGTCAAATGTAGGAATTCCCCGTGGTTGAGAACTTACCACTAACAATGGTAATAATCCTTGGGGGTTTTCCATCCCTGGAAGTGTCCAAGGTCAGGTTGGACGGGGTTTGGAGCAACCTGGGCTAGTGGAAAGTGTCCCTGCCTGTGGCAGGGGGTGGGATGGATGAGCTTTAAAGTCCTTCCAACCCAAAGCATTCTGTTTCTGTGATCTCAGGTTGAAGGATGAAACTTTCTCCCCTGCACGACTCATTTCTTCAACATTTTCCCTCTAAAGGTCGTTGTTTTGCCCTGAAATGTTTTGAGCTTCCTTTCACCTCCTGCCCCATCCTCCCTTTCCCTGTCTGGGTCATTCAGAGATATTCCCTCTCAGGGATATGTTGGAAGCTGAGTGAGAACCTGCCAGGAAACCCCACCAGAGAATAAAAGTGTGAACTGCCTCGTTCACCACAACAGGGGTTCTCATTGCCACACTCAGAGTTCAAGAGCTTGTGGGCCAACACCACAGACCAAGTAGGGTGTTCTCACTGCACAGGACTGGTTCAGACTTCAAATCTTTTTATTTCCAGTCCCTGCTAAGCCATCATACACAAAGGTGTGCACCTTCTTGCTTGTATTTGAATTAATGGCTGTGAAAACAGCCAAATGTCTCCTCAAAGAAAATCCTGTATTAGTTGAGGAACTGTACAACCCTCTCCCTTCATGTTTTTTGCAACGTGAATTGTTTTGCAGAGTTCTGGTCCACCTTGTTTTTCCAAATCTATGGTTCAGTATCCATGAACATTGTGATACCTGGAAAAGTGAGGCTGATCCCTGCATTTCTTTAATACCCAACCACCCCTGTGCTCTACCAGCACATCCCAAAGCAGACAGGGAGCAATTAGCAATGGAGACAAACACTTGTACCTGGAGAACTCTCTGTTCAAAGAGAAGACAAGTCAGACCTACCAGAGCTCTGTCTGAGCATAATGAATGTCAACCACGGGGGATTTCAGAGTTGAGAACAATCATCTTTTAAGCAACAAGCAAATGCCAACCTGAACTCGCCGTGAACTGCTGCAACATTCCCTGCCCATTGTCCCCCTGCACGGAGTTCAAAATGACCACATGAGAACCTGGAGGTCCAGGGACCTCACTCTGCTTGGGCTGGAGTGAGGAAAGCTGAGAGAACCCGGGGAAAAGCTGGGAGAACCCAGGGAACAAAGGGAAATTACCTGCAGCAGCTACTGGAGAGCAAACAATCCCGTTATAAATATCCCACGGTAGTTCCTCCTCTGGAGGAACTAAATTATTGTGGAGGAGTTATTAAGAAAGGCCACTTGAGAAGTGATCCTACAATACCCATTCAGCCAACTTCCCTGCATGGAAAAGCCAAACACTGCCTTCTCTCACAGCAAAATTAAGGCCTAAACTTAGAAACATCCACCCTCTCAAATCCCATTCACTGGGCCAACACACCCCCGGATTCCTCCTGCTCGGGCTCTTCCCTGATGGACACAGAAGACACAGAGCTTAGGAAGGGACATAAAACTACTCCTGGGATCTTTTCCCAAAAAAACCAGGCCAAGAGCAGGTTCATGGGCTGTTCTGACACTGCCTGTCCTGGCTCTGTCCTTCCCTGGAGGAGCTGCAGCAGGAGGTGGACTTTGGGCAGGGCTCACACGTGGTCTGTGGGGTTTGTGAAGCCAAAGGACACCAGTTCCCTTTCCTGGGGAAAAAACTGTGGCTCAGACCTGGGACAGGGACACACTGTGGGAAGTACCTTCAAAAAAAAAACCAACAAAAAAAAGCCACTCCAAAAATCTGATACCAGAAGGACCAAACACTGGAATTCTCCCACAACAAGAGAAGGGAGTTTCTAAAACTCATTTAACCCACTGGTAACACCATATAAATCTGTGTTTCATTAACTTATAAATATTACTTTGAGGACACTCTGGAGAAACTCAGAGCTAAGAAAATGTTGTGAAAGTGAAACTACCTTTTTTTTTTTTTTTTAAATAAATGAAGCCTAAAGTTCTCAGCTAAAACCTCCAGGAAACACAAGTGCTCTGAACTTCCAAAGTCAAAATCAAGCTCTGTGACACCTCTGCTTTTACATCTCTGTTCTGGAGAAGCAGCTGCCTGAGGGCAATTCTGAAAAACACCTCCAACTCCTCAGGTAACCAGAGAGAACAAACCTATGGATGATCCTACACGGACCTAAAGCCTCCACCTACGTATGAAGTGGATTAAAAGGACATTAAAATGAAGAGAAATTAGGAAACAGCAGAATCCTTCTCCAGCTTTAATTCAGTGCCTCCATGTCAATAAGTTATGATACTGTTTAGCTCCATGAATGCCCTGTTTGTTTTGAGGGACAGAATGGAAGCACAGCTCACTCAATAGGTGGCCATACAATAGATCTTTTTATTTCCATTGTATTTAACATAATATCCCTTCACACCCCTTCAGACTGTGCTCCAAATAAAATTATTCCTGGTTGCATATGTATTCTATAGAGTGGGCATTGTTTTTGTATCCTTGGAATTCACAAACAACAGTTTCCTTCTGTAATATTCTGGATTTTCTGCAGAAAAACAGGGAGACACGGGATGAACACAGAAGGGTTCCACGACTTTAAACCTCTGATTTTGAATATACAGAATGTGAAAGGTTTTAAAAACACAAGGAATACATACCAGGAGGTAAATCTCTGTTTTACAGAGCTCCACAGAGGAGCAGCTTTAAAGGTTAGGTAAAAAAAAACCCACCTTTTTTTGACACACTGCCCTCCTGGGATCCTCCAGGAGAGGATATCCAAGGATTTGGAGAAGAAACAGTCGCAACCGTGCAACTGTATTGACACAACAAAACAGTTATTATTGACAGGTTTCTGTTTTTCTAATTTCTCTTCTTCTAATTTAATATTAAATATTTAATATTAAAAATTAGTATTCTTCAGGAGTCTTCCTGCCACATCCCAACTCTTCATCCCAAACCACGGGTCAAACTCCAGTGGTTTGGCTGCCGATCCAACCCAAGGTGGTATTTGTTTATATTATGTCAAATGAAACTCAATATCTCAGCAATCAACACCTTATTATTGAATATTGAATAAACCAGATTTGAAGAAGAGGCTTTAAAACTGAAAAATACAAATTATTTGTATTTGTATCTGATTTTCCAGAGGTCACCGATGTCGGTGGAAATGTGCCGAGGCTGAGCTTCTGATGCTTCTTTTTTTCTCTCCTCCTCCTCATTTATGTGTATTTTATGATTGTATGGAGTTATTCTAAGGTTTGGGAGTTTTCTAATTTAATGAAAAGCCTGACATTTTAAAAAAGAGGGACTACAAAGGAGAGGGAAAAACGGAGATCTGCTTTTTTATGATCGTGGTGAAAGTTCGAAGAACCACAGAAACATTAAGGTTGGAGAAGATCTCCAAGATCATCAAGTCCAACCCTTGGCCCAACAAATAAAACAAAGCAGAAGCGAAGAATAAAGTGTGAATATTATTCCCAACGCAGGTTTTCCAACAACTAAATTCCAACTATGTGTCCTTATTTAAACTTGCTGAAAGACCCCCACCTGTCCCTCAGTTCCCAGTGAAAACCAGAACACTGGTGACACACAAAGTTCTGTCAAACTCAGTAAATAAGGAGAAAAATACCTTAGAAACCACGGCAGTCTCACAATTTGGTGACATAAAGTTTAAATTGACATGACTTTTTCATTAAACATGCTCTAAACTCACAATTCAGAAGGCTCCAAACAAACTCCAAGTACACACAAATTATATTTTATCTTAGTTTTCAGCTTCCAAAACGCACTGGGAGTCACTAAGTTTCCCTATGAAAAGGTTTGCTCGAAGAGCAATTAAATTTACCTCTGCTGAACCTGAAGTTTTCTGTCAAAAATTAAAATTCCACCAAAGTAAAAATCAGATTTAATCAAAAATCTGCTGGTGAAAGGAATTTCCACAGTTACCAGTGGTATCAAATCTCGGATATATATTGAAACTTAGGCTAAGGGGATGGGAAAAAAGCAAAAAATAACATGGAATGTAGCTGGATTTACTCAGTTAAATAATTCAGTAACCTTCCAGTCAGTTTTACTGAGTTGGATAGAGGGAATGTAAGTAGTTATGGAAAGAAAGCCCAGGAATTGGACACTAAGGAAGGCAGAGGGAGGGAGTGGGGAACAGGACTGAAGAAGGAAAAGTGATCCAGGACCGAACAGGAGAAAAGGCAGGTTTGGAAACCAGGGGGAAAAAAATCAAAAGAATAAAAAAAGTAACAGCTACAGATGCAGATCTAAGCAGCAGGATATATTTTAAGATCGGATTCCCCAATATTCTTAGGCAGGAATGTTATATAGGGAAGGAAAAGAGCCGGACTCAACTTACAGCTGAGGGGGGTGGTTGGGGTTTTATTTTTTGTCTGGGGCGGGGGGATGTGAAACCATCGTTCTTTGAAAGGTAAATGTGTGTGTATTCCATGAAAAAAGCTGGACTCGACTGACAGCTGAGGGGGGTTGTTGGGGTGTTTTTTGGTCTGTGGGGGGGACGTGAAAACACCTTTTTTGAAAGGTAAGTGTCCCTGTGTTCCATGAAAAAAGCCGGACTGAACCTACAGCTGAGGGGGGTTGTTTTTGTCTGAGGTGGGGTCCGTGAAAACACCATTTTTAAAAGGTAAGCGAGCGTGTGTGTTCCATAAATAGATGATTCCATATCCACCCCGGCTCCAGATCCCTCTCTCGGACACGGGGGGAAAGGGGAGTGACATCCAAGCTGGAATGACATCCAACCTCACTTTATCAGCGTGTGTCCCCCCCCCGCCCCCAGCCGTGCTTTCTGCGGGGGCCACTTTAAGGCGTTTTAATTAAAAACAAACAAAATAAATAAATAAATAAACAGACAGATAAATCAAATAAAACGGAAATCATGAAGTTGCCCGGCGAGGCCGCGGCTGCCCCATCCCCTGGGGGGAAGCGTTCGAGGCCAGGGTTGGACGGGGTGGAGCGGGGGCGGCCGGCGGTGCCCAGCCCAGAGGCGCTCGGGGGCCGCGGCTCCGCTCTTCCCGGTTTTCCATGGAAGCGGGAGCCGCTTTTCCCGGCTCCCCTCACGCGCTGCCGCGGCGCCCCAGCAACAGCGCCTCATTAGCATAGCCTACCACGGCCCGCCCGCCCTGATTGGCGCAGCCGCCCGGCCCGCCCGCCAATGGCGGCGCGCTATGCAAATGACCGCGCTCAGTTGCCAGGGCAGAGCTGCCGCCGGGCGTCCAATGGGAGCGGGATCCATAAACAAGGAGCGCGATTGAGCTTTGTCACATTTTCAAGGCGCTGTTAACACTTTCAAGTTTAGGGCGAAATTAGCTCCATCTCCCGAGGATCAGCCTCATGTTCTACATTTCACCCCCACAGCAAGGGCAGGGCGGCGCAGCCATGATACACGGGATTATGGATAAGCGCCGCGCGTAGGATTCCAACTTCCCTGCCCGGCTCCGGGACGCCTTCGCCAGGGCTGGGATGCTTAAAAAGCCTATCCCAACACTTCCCCGAGCGGGAGCTCGCTCGGCTGCGATCCTTCCGAGGGCTTTGAGAAGCTGTAAAGTTCCCTTTCACTGCCTTAAGTCAGGTCACCTCCTAAAATTCCAGGCTGCTCCTGTCCTTCCCTTTTTCCACAGGACATGAATTTCTGTTTAATTTCTGTTCCGTTTCTGTTCAATTTGCTTGGTTTTAACCCTAAAGAAAGACCATCATTTATTATTATTATTATTATTATTATTATTATTATTATTATTATTATTATTATTATTATT
>NW_020884872.1:1936227-2005441 GCF_003945725.1 Corapipo altera | reverse complement strand
TTATTATTATTATTATTATTATTATTATTATTATTATTATTATTATTCACCCCCCCGGCAGATTTTAAAGCAAACGAATTCCAGCTCCTCCGACCACCGGTAAAAAGGACTGAAGCATCCTATAGGAGAAATAAGCCAATTTTTGCCACCGATTTAAAGGAAAATCAGGTTATCTGGCAGAACATTCGTGTCTGTGCCTGTGACTGTGTGGATCCATGGAGGAGCAGGGCAGCCACTGACCAGCATCGCTTCCAAGGCTCCTCTCCTCGGGAGATCCCCTTCCCACGGGCACGGCTGTGGGTTTGGAAAACCGGCGTCTCGAAATGCAAAGACTGACAGTCAGACTTACTCTGGAAGCCACTCCAGGAGTTCCACAGATCCCTCTCTTACGCCGTGGCGGCCGCAGCGATCCCGATCCCGATCCCGGGCATGTTTTTACTCCACTTTCCCAGCCCACAGCGATGTGGAAGCGCTGCTGCGATTCCCTCACCTGGGAGCGGGGTGTGTGGGGGGGTGTTTCCTGTTCTCCAGTGCCTCTGGAAGGTGCCTGGCACCGGGAACAGAGCCCTCCTGCCCAGGTTGCACCCCGGGCACAGGGCTGGGAAGCAGCGGCAGCCCCGTGGATCTCCCCAGGATCCTGACGGGACTTTCCCTGCGCCGCTCACCTGGGTGCTGGATAAAGAGGGGGGAAGGTCCCTAATTCTCCGGGGATCCCTGCGACGCTCCCAACTTTCCGGATCTGAACCACAGAACCTGCTTTTCCCAAGTTCCACATTCCCGGTGCCAACGGGAATTAAAAGTTTTACCGGCTCCCTCCTTCAGAAAACGTAACAACTCCATCTCGGACCTTTTATCAGCAGGAAAACCACCGAAATATTTCCTTTGACGCCCCAAAACACACGCAAATATCTCAGTGTGTGCACCCCCAAAAATCAGTGCCGTCTGTTCTTTATCTCCTGACAGGATTTTTACCTAAAATATTGCTTTTTAGCCCATCTTCCCAAGCCCTGCAGCAGAGCAGCCAGGCAGGGAGCAGGAGCAGCGTTATCCCAACACGGGCTTACAAGATTTTCCAGGCAATCCCGGCTGGGCCAGGACTTTGCAGCACTAATCCTTCTCCTGCTCCTCTCCCACTGTCCTTCCAGGGAAACACTTTTATCAGCAGCTAACTCAAGAGTTTCTCGTGTTGGTGCAGCCTCCAAAGCGAGCAGAAATAACATTACGGTTTTCAGTGCAAAACTAATTAAAGGTTGAATAAATTTCCTGCACGGCGACATGTAAAACCATACAAGAAGTGGAAAACACCCAATATTTTATTCCCAAGTCTAAACTTCCCTGTTCACATCCCACTGCTCCAGCTGAACACAAGGTTACCATAAATACCATTTTTAAAGCTCTCCTTTAATCCGTTGTGCAAACACATATGTATTATAAAAAAAAATAAAAATAAAATAAAGCAAAATAAAAAAAAAAACTTTTCCTACGCATAAAAACCATCAAGGGAAATTACTTGAATTATTCTATTTCCCATTTGCAGTTACTGAGGCACAAGATATATTTAAACAGTTGGTAGAGAAAAAATGGGAAGCATCTCCCATATCAATGTACAGCCAGCATGCCAAACCATTAATGTAAGAGCTAAACAAGGGCTGAATACATCATGTGCAATAGTCTCACATGATATAAATTATTCAATACCTGACCAAAGAGAACAGCTTTCAGGAGAGAGGGGGAGGATCTCAAAGTACTTCTGTAGTTTTGAATACATACAGTGTTAGGGATTGATGCAAAATCTCTCTAACTCTCTGCGAGTTAAAGAATCCCACTGAATTTTCACAGTATTCTGTCCGTCCAACTCACGTTCTGGTGTTCACCACAAAGGTGGATTTCACCTACAATCGATGAAATTTTAATTTCAATTTTAAAAAAAAAAAACACCTTGCTTTTATAAAATCACTTGGCACGTGGGCAAAGGTGTATTTGCAGGTTTTCTATCCCCTCCTTCCACAGCCCTATCTATTGGTGTTAGAAATCTTTTTGCTTTCCCAATTCCAAACTGGCACTTTATTCGGGATTTTGCTACGCTGGCAAAAAATTAACATCTCACACACCTAAATTCGTGTGGAACAGAAGCTTTTGGAGGACTTACACACACAGAGAGAGAGAGAGGCTTTTTGAGCAAAAAGCTGAACTACAAAAAAGTATCCACTGTTACAAATTACACCTCGATTATGGGGAATCTGCTGGAGTGATGATTCCAGGGAATTCCTTCCATGGCTGATTTCGTGGATGAATTTAAAGGAGTTCATTCCACTCCAGCAGAAGTTCACAGCACATACTTAGTTTTGGCAACAAGCAGAGCAGTTCTGTTGCACTGGGAGGCATTACATTGTTTTATACTCTGTGTTAATAACACAAATTCTGATATAATTCCTATAAACCACAATCCTTCCAAACTCCCAGGCTTGCTCTCCTTGGTAATCCATATTACAGTTCATAAAAATAACAACATTCAAGGTTTTTCCTCACTCCAAAGTGGCCTGGAAGCACTGGAGCTATTCTATAAAGTCCTCACAGGCTGTAAATTGCAATTAAACCATCTCCCTGCTGTGTTCCCAATGATTTGATAACTGATATTCTCACACAGCCTTTTACAGACATCTCAAGCCAGGCCTCACAAGCTCCATTCACATTCTCAAGTCCTTAAACAATAAATCAGTCCCCAGTAAAAAGTTTTAATAATATTTCCATCTCTGCCTTACTGCTCAGCACAGAGAAGCCCAACTGAAACCAGAACTAAAGCCAGGCTTTCACAAGTACAGTCAAACCTCCCAGTTCCAAAGCACTTATTTGAAAGGCCAATTTCCTGCCTTTGTAATAATTTCTGCATTTAGGATATGCACTTTTAAGTTTAAGTAATTACTCCTTTTGGTTTGTCTTGTCTTGAAGTAGTGGCTTCCAAGGAGAAAAAAAAACTTAAGTGTGGTTGAATATCCTTGCAGCTAAAAACCACTAAAAAACTAATGATGCCAGACTTCAATAACCCAAACAACACAAGCCCAAAGTGGAGCTCACTGTAAATTGCATGAATTTCTCTCAAGTAACACAAATTTAAACCTAGAAAATTTTAAAACAAAACAGAACAACAAAACCCACCCACAAAACAACCAAAAACTGTCACTATTCCTTTAGGATGATGCTGTGATTTAAGAAAACTACTTTGGAAGTGTAACTCATACTTTTCCTTCTAAAGCTTAACTTTTTCTAGCACAGACTAAGCAGTATTCCTGTTAAAATTGGGCTTTTTCTCACAACAATAATAACAGAAGTAACACCATCCAAGTACCAAAGTTGTGCAAATTTAAAACCTTTAAATTTCATCTACATCTTACAGAATCACAGAATGGTTTGGGTTGAGAGTGACATCAAAGGCCATCCCCATGGGCTCCACTATCCCAGGATGTCCAACCTGGCCTTGGACACTTCCAGGGATCCAGGGGCAGCCACAGCTTCTCTGGGCAACCTGGGCCAGGGTCTCACCACCCTCAGAGCCAAGAATTTATTCCCGAAATTATAATACAAACTACACCAAGGAAAATCAGGTTTGGTGTTTGGGTTGGGTTCTTTTGCCTCCAGAGGGAGAAGAAGATTCCATCTGAGGGAAGAGACCTGAGTGTTTCCAAGGAAAGGCGATGATGTTAAAATTATTGCTGGGATCCAAACACTAAACACACAAGGAATTCTTCAGCCAACAACTGTGTTCTGTGGGAAGCTCATCCCAGGTTCAGCTCAGAGCAGAAATGTTAATGAAGTTGTGACCCCGGAAGGCTTTCGATTCTTACGGAGTTTCCAACACAACTGTGTCCTTGGTCTGGGCAGAGGGTAATTCCAGTTCCTGAGCACATCCTGAGCATTTACAGGCACCAGACACGACTGTGCTGCAATCTAAAGAACCACAACCTCCTACCACGCCACGTGACCAAGGATCAAGGGAACTGCAAGGCAAGGAAAGCGAAACAATAACACAGGAACTCTTTATTTAAAGGTCGAGCTACCACTGCACTTCAAACTTCAGCATTAGGGTGAATAAAACCCCCTGTTTCATGCATGGCAGGTGGCTCCCACAGTCCCAGCTCTGGCAAACACACATGTGGAGTATTTAACAGCCTGACTCTTTCCCGGGAAGCAGATTCTAAGGGAAGAGGGAAGAAGCTGGAAGTGCCCTCGTCCCCAGGACTGAGGGCTGTGTTAGGCTACTGTGGGAAGAGAGGCTTCAAAAGGGGTGCAAAGAAATGTCACCACCAGCAGGACATCAACTAAAGCAATCACAGAACAGCCTCCAAGGTAATAGGCCTTTCTGTCACTGCAGTGCTGAATTAGGCTGCCCAGAGAGATTTTGGATACCCCATCCCTGGAAGTGTCCAAGGCCAGGTTGGAGCAATCTGGGATAGTGGAAGGTGTCCCTGTCCATGGGAGGGCGTTGGAATGAGATGATCTTTGAGGTCCCTTCCAACCCAAACCATTCCATGAGTCTATGAATTTGAGGGAAGTACAAACCAAGCACAGGAGCCACATAACTCCTCATCCTCACCCAGTGGCTGCCATCAGGGCCAACGTTTTACTGAATCCATCTAAGAGTTTAAAACCAGAAAAAAAGGAGCAATATTGTTTATGGTGCTCCAAACCCACTGCAAAAAACCAGGGAGTTGGTGCAGAACGAGCAGAAAGAACCCAGAGCACCTGCTCCTCCTGCTCTGCAGCACCGGCCCCGCTGCCAAGCAGTGGCGACACACGAGGTGAGATCTGCCAGAGCATCTGGGCTGAGAGCAACAGGGTGTTGTTCCCTGGCAGTGCTGTGCCAGTGAGCACAGAACTGCTTCAAAATGTCACTCAAATCTCGCACAGGCTCCTCAAAGCTTCTTGAGGAATTGGGAGGAATGCTACGACTCTCAGCGGCTCCCGAGAGCCCGATGGGGGCCAAAGAGAAGGTGCCCTAAAGGACTTCCCTTCTTTTCCCCTTCCTCTGCCCCATGAAAGGGTAAAGAGGAGGCTTCCCAACATCTCTACAGACAAAAGGGAGTGGACACAAGTGGGAAAATTGCCATGATTTGTGACAGGAAAGTATGGTGGATCTCCAGAGTCTCAGGGACTGGCCACCTTCAGCCAACAGTCTGATGGTTCAGAACGTCCCCAAGGAGTCAATGATTTTGCCAGGGGAGGTGCAGATCAGACACTAGAGAAACTTATCCCTGCAAGAGCAGTCAGGCCTTGGAATAAGTTCCCAGGGAGGTGGTGGAGTCACTGTCTGTTGAAGTGTTCAAGAGGTACCTGGAGGTGGCCCTTGGGGACATGGGTTAGGGGCGATTCTGTCGGTGCTGGGTGAGGGTGGGACTGGATGATGCTGAATTCCAACGCTTGACAACCCTTTCAGTGAGGAAACTCTTCCTGATGTCCAACCCGAGCCTCTCCTGGCACAGCTGGAGGCCGTTTCCTTCTTGCCCTGGATCCTCACCTGGCTACAACCTCCTGTTCCAGAAGGATGGGACACTACAGTCATTTTGTGTCCTCAGATGAGGAACAAGCCGGGATTTCATTCCTGAGGGCCAGAAGCACACCAGGCACAGTCATACTTGGAATTCCCATGTTTGTCCCTTCCCTTGTCACTGTACTGAGGACCCCAGAAGGAGCTGGAGAACAGAGACTCCCTGACTCTTCAAAACTGAGCTTTTCCATGGAGCACCTTCTACAGATGCTTCCAACAACTTCCTGAGGCATTTCTTGTTTCCAAAACCTGATCGGCTCTCGCAGAGAGTTCCTAACGTGGAATAAGGAAAGACAGGCCTCTGTCAGAGGTCCCATTAATCCAAAGGTGCAATACCTGTCTAATTACCTGGTCTTTGATGAAATTCAGATGATTCATTAGGAGTTGATGTTGAAAGGAGCCCAAATCACTTTGTTTAAGTAGCCTGCTCCACAGACGTGCTCACGAGTCACCAATTCACTTTTCTCTAAATTGATCAAAAGGCTTATCCAGGAGGGAGATTAACCATCTTCCTAATGGTTTGCTGCAGCTTCTTGGAAAGAGGAAGCTCCTGCTAATCTGTTGTGCAGGATAATGTGGATTTTTGATGGCAAAAAGATACTGTTAATAAAGCCAGATCCTTGGGAAAAAGTGTGATACAAAGTAAAACACCGCGTTAAAATACTGTAACCAAGCTGTAAAGATTGAGCAAGTGTGTCTGTGCAAAGTGTATTGGGACAGAAGGAATTCTTCCCTGTGAGGGCGGGGAGGGGCTGGGATAGAATTCCCAGAGAAGCTGTGGCTGCCCCTGGATCCCTGGAAGTGTCTAAGGCCAGGTTGGACGGGGCTTGGAGCAACCTGGGTTGGTGGAAGGTGTCCCTGCCCATGGCAGGGGGTGGAAGTGGATGATCTTTAAGGTCTCTTCCAACCCAAACCATTCTATGATTCTGTGATTCTCTGAAAGCAAGAATTCCGTTTTCTCCTCTACCAATCCCTTCCCAGAAGAAAAGGTAAAGTAGATTTTTTTTTCCTTCATATTATTCAGGCTATAATTCAGAGTTACAGGACAAAAATTATTCCTCTTCCTACACACGGAGTGTTTACAGGAATACCTGGAGCCAGAGTGAGCAACTCCAAGGAAAAAAGACGTCACTGTGGATCTGGAAGTGTTTTCAACCCAAATCCCTGCTCTAGACAAAGTTAGCTCCCAAATTCTATTTCAGGAAACTGCCTTCTATTGAGGCAGTGGAGTATTCAGCTGGCTCTGTTCTGGTGGCACTTTTTTTTCTGAGCAGAGAGTGTCAGAATTTTTGCATTTGGATGGCAGCCTATGGAGTCTGGATTTCTCCCAAGAACAAAAAAAAATGAAGTTTTGCTTCTTGCCTTCCCCTGGAGCTCCACATGCCTCCAGACATAAAAGAAAACACCAAACAAACAAACAAACAAACAAAAAAAATCAAAACAGCTACTTTTTGCCTTTCTCAGGATCCAAACTGTTGTTGCCTGGGGCCTTTTGCTACCGGAATCTTTGTAGGGAAACAAAAGCTGAACACGGAATTTAAACTGAAGGTGCAGGATCCTCACTTGAAAACTGACCCATTGATCTGGTGTTAAACAGACTCTTTTTTCTGAGGAAAACCTCTTTTCTCCAGAAGAGAAGTCATGAAGACCCCTAAAATCCATAAAGCCAGAGGACAAGAACAACTTGATGGACGCAGTTTGACAAAAGGTGGAGGAAAAGCTGAACTTTTTGAAGGAAATCTACAGGAAAACACACAAAATTCTCTTGTGCTTTGGAAGAGAGAAGGAAGCAAAGGAATCTTCCTGCAGCTCCAGGTCAGCAAAAAAAAAAAAAAAAGTTATAGATAGATGTATATTTATATATTATGTATCAATAATAAAAGGTAGAACAAGAGGGGAAAAAAGGGGAAGAAAAAATCAAGGAGGGGAAAAAAAAAATCAATCTTGTTCTGAGACATCTCCAAAAGGAAAGGATTTAAAGGACTTAAAAGTTGAGGGATCATGGAATTAGCAGCAGGTTGAGCAGGGCTGAGGAAGGGTCCCAACCACAGCTCCGTGATCCGGTGTGTCCGTACAGCGTTCCAGCACTCACAGCACCCGTTCCAACCAGCTCTTCCCCAGTAACTCCTGGGAATGTGTGGCAGTCAGCATGTTCCAGGAATCCTTCCCAACAGGCAGCTTTCAGGCAGCCACCCAGTTGCACAGGCTGGGACAGTGACCCAGCACAGATGTGTCTGTTCCACAGGCTGGGAATGTTCAGTTTACTAACGGGGAAAGGGACCTTTTGGGGGGGGAATTTTTATTCTTAAATCTCCTCTGACTCCTCTGTTCCTTACACTTACAAACAGTGTCTTCTGCCAGTCTGGAGAAAACCTCCTTCCAAACAGCAAACCAGGAAAGGGGCAGTTGTGAACCCGTGTTTGTGAAATCCTGGGGTGTAAGGAAAGGAAAACACATCGAAACCCCCTGTCCAAGAACTGCACTGCTCGGTCAAGATTTTGGGCTGCTGAACCTGTTTCTTTGCAAGGTTTAAAAGAAGTCACTGCTCTAATCAGACCCAAAGGTCAGGGACATCCAGGATCACCAAGGACAAAACACTGACAGGCCAAGATCTTCCCAAACTGCTCTAAATTAAAGCACACAAACCCACTTTTTATTGTCTCAGTCATTTATTTATCATCATTATCTTAATGCTGCAATCAAAGGTTGCCTTCAACATCTCAGGTTGCCCAGAGAAGCTGTGGTTGCCCCTGGATCCCTGGAAGTGTCCAAGGCCAGGCTGGAGCAACCTGGGCTAGTGGAAGGTGTCCCTGCCCATGGCAGGGGGTGGGATGGGATGATCTTTGAGGTCCCTTCCCACCCAAACCCTTCTGGGATTCTGTGACCTCGACAGTTTTGGAGGAAACTCCAGAGATGTGAACATTTAAGCTTAAAAAGAAACACTGGCTTATTTATATCACCTTCTGAGACCAAGCACCAGAAATACACTTAAACTGCATTCCAGGGATGCATCATTTTACTCAGTGAAGTCTCCAGGAATTACTCAGCACCGTGAAATGATTGCTTGGTTTTACAGCTCAAAGTTTTAGAATGTTGAAACTTGAGAAATAAGAATAAATCAATTACCAGATTATTGTCTGTTTTAGTCTTCAAGGACCTAAGACAGCCCACCTAAAGCTTCATCTTAACATAAACCTCTGGAACACTCCCTAAAGTGAAGCTGTAAATGGAATTTTGATGGACGTCTTCTGCTTCTCACAAACTTCAGGAAGTGAAATATTTCAAAGGGCAAACTCCAAACCAGCACAAGGCCTCTGGATTACTGGAAGGTACTTGGTAAACATATTTGGTGGTGGTTTTTTTTAATTTATTATATATTTTATAAGCTGATATAAGACACGTTAAGCCACTATTCCGCACCTACAGGAAAATCCCACCAGTTTTATACTCAGTCCAACTCACAGAGAAGGATCTGATGGACTGAGAGACATTGATAGCAAGTCAAAATTCATATTAACGTGGCAGGAGAATTGTAGATGCTTCTACTAAGATATAAAAACTTGCAGGATCAGTTCATTCCATTTAGGCACCTTCAGGACCTCGGATGGAGGAGCACGAGGATGGATGACAGTCCTGCTACAAATAAGCTAAAAAAACCACTTTTGGGGCTTCTGTAACTGCTGTTTTGTGTGCAGGGATCTTCATGGATTGCCAGAAAGTTCTTTATTCCTCTGGAATGGTGGGACAGCCCTGAGGAACTGTGGACTTTAGTTCTGGAGGGTTTAGCAAACTTGAGGGTGGATTCTCTGTTCACACATGAAGTGGATTCATTCAGATAATGACACAGAACTCAAGAGTATGTGAAAAAGAAAACCAGTCAGAAGATCCAGAATTAGACAGTAAAAGAAAAACTTAACAGCTTTTGAAGGGATCAGTAATAACCAATTTGTGAGGAAAATGCAGGAACCAACAGATCCCCACAGGGAAGGAGGAAATCCAGAACAAATCTCCCTCCTCTGTCTGGAACAAAACTGTTGCCACCTGTTCCACCTTCACGTGTCCAACAGCTGGTTCTATCTGAATGAACCAAAATCCAGCCCTCCAAAGATATTTGGGGACTTTACTCAGCAAAATGTCCCCAGGAGTTGGATGTGGGAGGTGTCCAGGAAATGCTGAACCTCAAACCAGGCTCCAGCAGATCCCTGGGTCGATGGAGAGATGTTGTTCCCAGGATAACTGGAAGGTCAGAACTTTACATTTGCCATCATGAACACAAATGATTGTTTCTTGCTCTCTGATCTAATCACTGGCCTTAACAGCTTATCAAAAAATACATGGTTTTGAGAATAATGAGAATAATTTTCATCACAATGACACTCTGAGAGCTCAAACATCCTCAGTTTTATGACATTTTAAGCTTAACTGTGTTCCTGAGGACAGAAGGGTTTAACTAAACCCTCTCAGATGATGTCTTAGGTGATGCCAGACAGCTGCCAAGAGCAGCCTTTAAGTTGTCTTATCCAAGCCTGGACAGCTGAGTGCACATTAACACATGGAAATCATCACAAACCTGGGGAGAAGAACTTACTC
Organism: Corapipo altera; assembly: GCF_003945725.1. Taxonomy (NCBI): domain Eukaryota; kingdom Metazoa; phylum Chordata; class Aves; order Passeriformes; family Pipridae; genus Corapipo; species Corapipo altera. The sequence continues at coordinate 1,995,309 of NW_020884872.1, read as the reverse complement.
CCTTATGTATAACCAGGCAAAAACTCTGTCAGCAAGGCTGAGTGTATCTTATTTGCTTTGGCAAGCTGGGAATACACCAGCCTGGCATCCCAGTTAGGCATCAGAATATCAGGACACCACTGCCTGGAACAGCTTCTGACAGAAACATTAAAAACCATCTCTCAGGGAATGAATGGAACAGGAAGCAGCAGCCTGACCAAAACAGAGAAATACGGATTTTAAGAAGTCAGGATGTCCAATTTCAGCAAGATTCAGGAAGAATATTTGCCCAGTTCTTGCCCTCCACCTGCCTGATAAAGGATTACAAACAGAATTCCTACCAAGAACTACCAGGTACTGAGGTCTGGCTGTTAAGAGCCATCCTGTGGCCTCTCTCTGTATTTTAAAACCTAACTCCAAATGAATATAACTTCTAGGGATGGAGGGAGAGGTTATTTCCACCTGGCTGCACAGAGTGTGCTCAGGAACTGAAGTGGGAGAAGTTTAAGTTAAGCCACTATTAAGCTTGTCCAGTGATAGGTCTAAACTGATGAATTTTGGGTATTCTGTCTCCAAAAAGGGTGGTGAGGCCTTGGCAGAGGCTGCCCAGGGAGGTTTGGAGTGCCCAGCCCTGGAGGTGTCCCAGGAAGGCCTGGCTGTGGCACTCAGTGCTCTGGGTTGGGGGACAAGGAGGGCTTTTCCAACCTCAGGGATTCCATGAAATACAAATAAAGCTCTTTGCAGTGGAAGATCTGCTCCCTGGGACGAATGCAAGACTTCAGATGAGATTCTTAGAAAGCTGGGAAAGCTCCTGAACTACTGCCCGTGCCAGGGCCACGGAAGAAGCTCCTGCAGACACAAACCAAAGGCTTTTCCCAGGAACAGAGGGACAGGTTCACCTCAGCACCCACCCTCACTCCTCACTTCACTCCAAAACCTCCCAACCCAGCAAAGAGAATCGACCCATGACCAGTTTTCCACCACAAGCCCAGGGAACAGGACACAAAAGCTGAGCTGCCCAATGTGATGCCCCCTGAGCCAGCAAACCACCCAGCACAATTCCAAGGCTCCCAACACCATCCCATGAGTTCCTCACCCAAGAGAACCTTTACTTTTGATTCACAGACTGAGCTCTGACCTCACAGGGGCTTTTTTCATTCCATCCTGTAGAAAGACTCTGGATTTGCAGTGTTTTGGTCGTGGGGCCTTTGTCACTGCACTGACCAACCCTTCTGGAAGTGTTCAGTGTTTTTAATAGTTAATGTTGCAATGTTTCATCTGAATTATATTTTTTTATTGTTCAAAATCAAATTTTTCTCGAGTCTAAGTGAGTCTCTGCCCTCAGAAATAGGTAAGAGAAATAAATTTCAGCCTTGCAATAGAAGTGCTGGAGCACCACTTTTCATCACGAGGAAATGTCCTCAGCACTTAATATTTGCTGAAAAGTAACTCCCCAAAGTTTTTAAAAGAGGGCCACATGAAACAGGAGGCAAAATGAACATAAATTACTTTTCCAAAATATTAAAATGACAGAGGCTCCTGAAGATTTCCTGGGTTAGATGCTCCTGTTCCTGAGTAAGGAAAGCAGCATTCTCCACCAGGCTGCAATTCCATGGGAAAAGCCTGGAATGGGATTTTTGTCATTTGCTTCCTCTTACATGAGGACTGAGGCTGAAAACTGAAATCTTCAATATCACAGGTCCTGAGCCATTTTGGAGGAGGGGAACAAAAAAAAAAAAAAAAAAAAAGCCCTTTTCTTTTAAATAGGCAACTTCTTTTTAAATATGGATGCACGAATCTAACTTTAGCTGTCCAGGTTTTCACATTCCTGATCTCAAATACAGAAAGTGGAGCACTAATTTAGTCTCTTGACTTCAAGGTTATCATTCATTGAGGTCAATGACTCCTTCTCTGAAAAGCAGAACTTCCACTTTCAATATGAGAAATGTTGCCCTTCACTGAGTAACTTCACCCGACTCCTTCCTGGCTGATTCCTCACAAAACCCAGGCAGAAACACAGCACCAACCACTCCTGCAAAGGGATTTATCTATGGAAAAATAGTGGTTAACCCTGCAAACATCCAAGTTCTCATTAGCTGGTTATATTTAAAACTTCCCCTCCTAATGAGCAGCCCCGGCTCGTCCATTATTTTGTCGGTATCTTGTGTTTATGTCAAACTTCTGCTGAATATCCACCAAAAACTGCCTGAAAAACAGAGTTCAACGTGTGAACAAGTTACTGAGGGACAGATTCTGACTGGAATCAAAGCCACACACCAGAAACAAACCCAGTGCCAGCCCATCCCGGGCTCCAGGAGGGAATGAGCACACGGGGCAGCCCTTTGCTCCTTCCCAACCCAACATTCCCCTCCCAAAACACACTCCAGGGGTGCAATTACTCCATGGGAACCAGAAGAAGATGGAGGTAAGGGATAAAATAGGGATGGCCCAGAAAGTTTCTGGAATTCCCTGGTAAAAAAAGTAGCTCTGCCTGAGCCAGTTCAAAGGCAGGGCTGGGGTTCCAAACACAGAGCAGCAACAGGGACACCATTTATTCTGATAGGGTTTTTTTTTTTCCCTGCTTTGTTTTGGGGTTTATTTTTTACTACTGACACGTATAAAAACATCCTTTAAAACAGCTACAGGCTCAGTGAAATCAGTGGCTAAAATATCAGCAATATGAGACGTGAGAGACGTGGCCCAACTCGAAATTTTCAGGTTTTTCTTACACAAAACCAACACCTGAACACTCGCAGATCATAAACTCAACCCACAATCCCCGAAATTCCCAGAAATTTTTACTCTGGGTTTGTTATATTTTAGGAAGTAAAACCAGCTGGGGGAAGACAGGTGTCTGTGCAAGGATTGATTATTTCCTTGCTCTTGCACTGTTCTAATTGAAAACCTTGGATTGGCTTTTTTTCTTCTTTACAAACATGAATAGTTGAATTTTTTTAAGTTAAGAGCAATAAGAGCACCTCCAAATGTTTTATCAAACAATGCAACATCGCATTTGCTTGGTTCTCAACACCTCTGGTGCATTCTATATGAGAATAATTTGATATTTATGTTACTCTGTTTTCTTACAAAGGTTCAGAAAAGAAGATTTTTAGCTCTTCAAAAGCTTAAAAATCAGACAACTCAACATTTTCAGATACATATTCCCAGGTCAAAAAGTCAAACCCAGAAAGCTGTTATAAAACCAGAGGATTTTTATAAGGAATCTCCATAAAGAGGAGGGGGAAAAAAAGCAACAACCAACCACAGAGTTACACTGGGGATTAAAAGGAGCAGGATAAGATGCAGCAATAACTTTGGAACACGAACTTTTAATCACAAGGTGAATCCTTCTCTGTGGGAACACAGCACAATCCCAAATTTGATGCTACTTACACTCATTGCTAGGATAACTACCAGCATAACTACAACCAGAACTCTTAGGTTCCTTCCCTTCCCAAAATGTCCTGGAGAGACTTTCAAAGTACAAAGGAGTGAAAAATTCCCATTTTGGAAATATTTCTTTTGTCACAACCCACATTCTCAGGCGTCACCTGATAACACATTGCCTGTGTTATCACAACTGAAATACAAACTTGCCTTTTCCTACAAGGAGCAGAGCCCCAGCTTTGCTTATTGCAGAGTGATCCTGGGAAAGCCAGGATAGATCCTAGAAAGCCTACAAGGAAACATGGAATCCTAGAATCAGGAAGGCTGGAAAAGAGCCTCAAGATCATTGAGTCCAAACACTGCCAGCTCCACCACGTCCACTGTGGGCACTCCAAACCTCCCTGGGCAGCCCCTGCCAAGGCCTCACCACCCTTTCCAGCAGGAAATTTTTCCCAGAATCCAACCTGAGCCTCCCCTGGCACAGTTGGAGGCTGTTCCCTCTCCTCCTGTCCCTTGTTCCCTGGCAGCAGAGCCCAACCCCCTCCTGTCAGGGGGTTGGAAAGAGCAAGATGACCCCCCCTGAACCTCTTTAAATTAAACCTTTCCACACCTGGTCACCCTCCTGCTCCTCCTGGAATTCTTTGCCACAGCCTCAGGCCTCAGAAGGCTGGGAAATCTTCCATGGTTTCCAACTTAAATCTACCTGTGGCCAATATAATTCCATTTCTCCCAATATCAACATCATCCTTTGATAAAATCCTGTTCTTTTCCTGTGTGTTGTTCCCTCTCCAGGTGCTCCAGGAGAGCTCTAATATCCCTTTTCACAGGTAAATCCTTTCCGGGGTGAAGCTGAAGAAATTCCTCCTCCTGTCCAACCTGAGCCTCCCCTGGCACAGCTGGAGGCCGTTCCCTCTCCTCCTGTCCCTTCTTCCCTGGCAGCAGAGCCCGACCCCCCCCAGCTCCCCCCTCCTGTCAGGGGGTTGCAGAGCCAGAAGGTCCCCCCTGAGCCTCCTTTTCTCCAGGCTGAGCCCCCCCAGCTCCCTCAGCCCCTCCTGCTGCTCCAGCCCCTTCCCAGCTCCGTTCCCTTCCCTGCACAGGCTCCAGCCCCTCCATGTCTCTCTTCCATGAGGTTCCAGAACTGGACACAGCCCTGGAGGTCCCTCAGCAGTGCCAGCACAGGGGACAATCCCTGCCCTGGGCTGTGCCCACACTACCCCTGATCCAGCCCAGGTGCCTTTGGCCTCCTTTGTTTTCCTGGTTATTCAAATTGGAAAACAACATTCAATATCCCCATTTCTTTGCATTTTCAGGGTTTGGGGGTTTTTTTTAGCACATTTCTGTGTTTTCAATCTGAAAAAGCAAAAAAAAATCCTCTTCCTTCAGAGGACTGTTTCCCCCAGTTGCGCTGTGGGTAATTTTAGGGGTTTAGAGCAGGGTTTCAGCTTGCAGGGAAATAAAGTGATGCCCATTAGAAGCTTTCACCCTTTAGCCAAAGGTAGTTCAGACACCACCAGGCACCTCTGATCCCTCACCCTCAAGAAACCTTCTTGAAAATGCAAAAGACCCATCCCCAGTAACCACAAAACCTCTCAATTCCGGGCCTGAGCTCTCACCAGCTCCTCTGAACTTCAGCAGAGTCACCAGATGACTCTTGTTGCTGCCCTACAAAATAATCCCAGTTCAGTTTTTCATTCTAAGGCTGCAAATCTTGTTTATTCTCAGGAACTCAGCACACCAACACTGGCTGTCCTCACAAAGAGAAAACTGAAAATAATCTTAATGATCTAACTTCTAACACGTCAGAAGCCTGAAGGATTTTGTCAGGGCACCACTGCTTTTCAATCTGTATTTCTCATGGGACTTGTGAATAAAGAATTTGGGCTGCAGAAGACAGAATTATGACTTGAAATTTCAAAATCTTGTCTCTCTCTCTCTCTATAGACTATATATATATATAGTCTATATATATGTTTCATCCTCCAAGCTCAACATCATCAGAAATCCTGACCAAAACTGAAAGTTGGAAGTTCTGAATCAGATTAATGGACTGCAATTTGAAACTTAATTCTCTCAAACACGAGGCACTATTTCATACCATTATCTCTTCTTTCAGCTGGAGGATGAACACTCTGAAAGCTTTTCAAAATATTTACTCAATATTTAAGTTACACTTGAACTTGTGACTACTAAACAAGAGTTCCCCCAAACGTGATGGGCCACCCAAAAGATGCAATTTGGAGAAGTTTAGGTATTTCAAACAAATCAATTATCCCTTTGGATTAGTTTTTCTTTCTTCTCTTCTTTGCCCAAGCTAATTTTAGAAGCCTTTAGACCCCAGTTTCACTCGAGTTATCAACACACAACTCACAGCCACTCAAGTGGGGGATGAAGGATGTTTAGTTCTTTGCTGAGTGAAATCTCCACTTGCAGCATCTTGGGTTTAATCCAAGAGGCTCCCTGTAAATATACCCTGCAAAGCTGTTTATGCAGGAACAGCTGATGCAACTGAAAACTGTCAATCAGGAGATGATCTGGATGCACACGTAAATCCACCCAGGGGTTGGGTTTTTTTTCCCAGCCCCGAGGATTCCTGGGCTTTAAAGTTGAACAAGGAACCCCAAGGATCCCTCTTAGGTGTGTTTTTGGCCCCAAGAACTGCTCCAAAAAAATTGGTATTTTGGTATAAAGAACTCCACCAACCCTCTTGGGTAAACTTTTATTTTATTCTATATCTATAGAAAATATGAATTATTTTTTCAGCAAGGAGTATCACTAAAAATTATCTTTGAATCTGCAAATACATCTGTCACTGAGAGGATTTTAAGCAGGCAAAAATGGAAGAAGAACTTCCTAAAACATCAATTTTAAGAAGGGGCAACAACTTTTTCTTGCATGGGACATCCCCAAGAATCAGCACATCTTCAAAAGCAAACCCTTGCAAAGCATAAAACTTTGCAAACAGTTATTTCCATTCAGTGAAACCATTTTGTTCCTGGGAGAAGAAGAGTTTCCAAAGCTGTAGAAGGGTTTTTCCAAAGAAAGATTTCAAAACTCAAAAAAGGTTCAAAATTTCAAATTCTTCAATATTCTGCTAAGTTTGGAACAACAGAATTTTAGGGGGTACAGAGAATGGAAAAGAAACAAAAAGCACACGAAAACATCAATTATTTTCCCTTCTAAAAAGCCTTGAAAAATCAGCTCACCTGTATGCATCGTCTTCTTTCAAGTCTCATATCATCCTGCGGGGTTGTGGGGACAGGGGGAGTCCAGCAGCAAACAACACTGCAAAAGGAAGAGGAAAATAGGGATAAACCTCCATCCCATGGAGCCACGGGAGCTCAGTCCAACCCCAGGTCCCAGCAACAACCCCGGAGCCAAACCAAGAAGTTCAGAGAGAAAATGAAATTTTCCAACAGTAAAAGCAGAAATTACCAAGACTTAATTCCCACTGGTATCTGTTGTTAAAAAAAAAAAAAAAGAACATTATCTAAGTGTCAAAATTTCAAGGATTAACTTAAATTTCAACTGGTTGTTTAACAGTTATGAAAATAAAGGTCACCCATCTTTGCCAAGCCCTTAAATATGTAGATTTTTAGAGAGACTCAGGACAGTGTTTATAAAACATGACTCAACTGGTGGGATTTTAGTGAATTAACAAGCTACAAATGCATATAAATCCATAAATGTAAAGGTTTGCTTTTCCTCCTATCCTGATGGAATTGAGTTAGGGTCATTTTACTGAAAAATAGAATTATGCTTTCTATAAGATAAAGAGATATAAAGACACGAGTTTCTAGGAAGAAAACTCCAAGAGAAGTTAAAATAAGAGCAAAATTATGCCAAAAAACACCACCAAGCCCAAAACAAAACACCCAACAACTAAACCTGGTCTAACTAAACCTGGTCTCAAGTATTGGCTCTTCATTTGCTCTCCAATGGGTTTTTTAATCACTCTGCAACCTATGGAAGCATCAAAACCGCCCAGAAATTCCTGAGGATTTTAGAGAACTCTGCAAATTACCAGCTGAAACTGGACAGTCAAGTTATTACTATTTAAACACCTCCTGAAATATGTAACTTCCAAAAGTGTGTCCAGCCTAAAATGCACTTAAGATGCTGCAATTTGAGCAGAAAACGTCGCCGTTCGCTCCATTTCCCCCCAACAAGGAGTGTTTAAGCCCTGCCCAAACCCCCCCTAAGCCCAGTTTGCCTTCCTGCCACCACGCTGGGCTTGTCCTTGTGCCACACAAATGGGGAAAAAGGGGGCCAGGAAGACAAGGAACAGCTCATTTTGGATCCATGTTGGGGGGATTTTATGAGCAGGTGAATTCTCGGTGTCCTGGGGGAAAAAACCTGCCCATCCCACATCAGGGATTAGATTTTTCCTGTTCCACAGAGCCCCAAAAAGTCACTGCCACAGACACAGGAGCCAGGGACTTGGAAAAGCTGGTGAGCACAGCATAAGGCTGCACAAGATCCTACAGATCAGGCACTTTCGTGCCTAAATTGCCTCAATTTGGGTAAAAGGTTTGGTCTGGTACTTGTGCTGAGGGTAAAAAACATCCCACAGACACAATGAGCTGGTCCCACTAAAGCTCAGCAGAGGCATCTCCAGGTATTCAAAAGGAAGAGTAAACTCAAACAAACAATAAAATGATGGAATGGTTTGTGTTGGAAAGGATGTTAAAGCTCATCCAGTGCCACCCCTGCCATGGGCAGGGACACCTTCCACCAGCCCAGGTGGCTCCAAGCCCCGTCCAACCTGGCCTGGGACACTTCCAGGGATCCAGGGGCAGCCACAGCTTCTCTGGGCAACCTGGGCCAGGGCCTCACCACCCTCACAGCCAAGAATTCCTTCCCAATATCCCATCTAATCCTACTCTCTGTCAGTTTGAAGCCATTCCCCCTTGTCCTGTCACTCCCTCCCTTGGAAATAGTCTCTCTCCACCTTTCCTGGAGCTCCTTCAGGCCACAATCAGTTCCCCCCAAAGCTTCTCTTCTCCAGGCTGAACAATCCCAGCTCTCCCAGCCTTTCCTCCCAGCAGAGCTGCTCCATCCCTCTGATCCTCTTGGGGCCTGCTCTGGACTCTCTCCAGCAGCTCCATGTCCTGGAGCACCAGCTCTGTCCATCCCACACGGGTGTCTCAAGGTTTCAGAGCCACACTCCCAGTTTTGAAAGCTCCCTCAGCCCAACAGACTTTGGTTTTCCCTTGGAACTGAAGCACCCACGGACACAAGGATCACGGGAAGCCTTTCCCAGCAGCACAACCACCTCCCATCCCCCCAGTTTCAGGTTCTAACCCAGCTTAGTTCAAACTACCAACGGGCAGAGTTTGAGCAAAGCAGATGATTTTCAGTCAAAACAAATTGTGGAGCTTCAAACACTGTCTCCTGCCCATTCCACAGTGGGAATGGGCAGTGTTTAAGCCCTGCCCAAACCCCCCTAAGCCCAGTTTGCCTTCCTGCCACCACATTGGGCTTGTCCTTGTGCCACACAAATAGGGAAAAAGGGGGCCAGGAAGACAAGGAACAGCTCATTTTGGATCCATGCTGCTGTGGTTTTGGGGGTATTTTATGAGCAGGTGAATTCCACAGTGGGAATGGGCAGTTCCCAGAGCAGCTGGAAAGGTAACTGCACAGCCCTGAGTTATTTTAGAATTTAAAAGACACTCTCAGAGCCACCAACACTAAGGAAGAGCTGCTGCTGTGACAGCAAGTCCTTAACAGATTATTAACAGGGAATCAACACATCCATCCATCCCAGAGCTAACCAGGAAAACAAATCCATCCCAAACCAAGGCATTTCTTCAGCCTCCTTCCAACTCTCCAACAATTATCCCAACAATTACCTCCAACAATTCTGGAGAGCTGGAGATCCCCTGTGGAATTCAGACCCACAGGTGGCTGGTGCAGCCCTGTTTTCTCAGAAGGGACCCACAACATAAAAGTGATTTTAAAACCCTTGCAGAGCCCAAACCTGGTGAGTTCCCGTGACTGTAACAGGATCACACACACACAACATAAAATGGTAACAATTTGGGGGGTTGGTTTTTTAAACAGATACCACCAAACTGCAGGGGTAGAATGTTAAACTCAGTCACTGAGTGTCTTCTGCTGGGTCTCTGCACTGCCCAGAGTGCCAAAAAGGCCTTTTAGAGAACATCTACAAAGGCTGCCTGGGTTAAAGAATAAATTGATGGTAAGAGGAGGCAGGAGAAAATCCTGCTCATCACACAGTCTGTCAGACCACGACTGGAAGGATCCCCTCAGCAATAACATTTACTGGGCTTCGAGAACCCAGTTTCATCTGCTCACTGGTGGAGGACAGAAAACTGGCAATGAAGGAGGAGAGGAAGGAGGAGATGACAAGAAAAGTGTTAAAAAGCACATTATTGAAAGAATAAAAGCTGAAGGCTTTTATTTAAACAAAGAGAGTTCTTAGAAATCAGCTGTGTCTGAAGCCACCACAGTGACACTTTACCTCGTGCTTTTATTTCCTTTTTTTTAATCACTGTTGCTTTCTGCTCTTCATCTTTCCTACCCACACAATGCTCCTTTGATCTCCCCAAAATACAGGGGATGGAGTTACCTATCCAGAGCCACTCCATGTTCAGGAACAATTCCAAGTGTTAGAGTTATAAAATGTTCATCTGGACACATCAAAGGTGCTGAGCAGGTTTATCCCAAGTCACTCTCCACAATATTATAAAGATGGTGACTCTGAATAATAAGAATAAATAATAAATCCTTCACGTTCTCTGAGTTTTGCTCACACCACAAGCCTGGTTTGCCTTTGGCCTCCTTGAGGGCTGATGTTTTATTCCCTGCATTCCTTGGGAGCATCCACTGCTTCCTTCAAAACACTCAATACCCACCACAGTCAATAGGTTCACTGCAGATCAAAGTTGGTTTCAGAGCAATCCCACTTCTAAAACCCCTAAAAGTTAAAGTGCAAAAACCATTACTAACATGAAAATTTAATTAAAAGGAAAGTCTGCTGGGGAGGGTTTTTCCTTTTTACATTTTACTCATTAAAAACATTTCATGTAGAGGTTTATTTTCCTTATTCAGTATCACTGTGTTATCAGATTCAACACGGCACCTTTTCCAAACTAATCACAGCAAAGTTCTTCTTTTTTTTTTTTTTTTCCATCTGTGAAAAGATTACTTGGTAATTTTTCAAGTCACACTCCCGAAATCCAGAGAAATCCCTGCCCATCTCATGGCTGCCCAGGCTGCTGTCAGAGCTGAACATAATTCAGGTCACTGACCTTTGGGGAACACAGGCAGGGCCCTGTTGCTACCAACAGAAAATAGAAATACTTGCTTAGAAACAAACAATTTTTTTAATTTTTATTTACTAGGGAAATTATCTTGTTAAATTGAGATTATTGACATACTGGAACATAATCAATTTAGACACATATAAACCTGAGCTGTGCACAGGCACCCAAGGATGCTGCTCAAAATAAACCAAATTGGGCAAAGGATTCACCAAACACACCAGGTTTGGGGCATTATTTCAAATGCTGAGTAATAAAATGCCACCAAGTGCCACCAAAACCACTGGAGTTTGCAATAAATAAACAAATAAGCCTCTCCAAGTGCTCAGTGACTGTCAACTTCCAGAGAGACACAAGAGAGGAATTCCAGAATTGCTGGTTTTCCAGCCCCCAGCCCGTGCAGCCTGTGCTTTGTTCCCAGGGAAATCCCGTGTGTTTGATGGACAAATTAACAGGGATCTGAAAACTGAACACTCACACGTTCTTCTGTTCTACTTCACAACATATGTGAGGATCTGGACAAGGAATAATTCGTGGGAATGAAAGGAAAAAAAAACTGGACTGGTTTGTAGTGAGTTCTGCTTTCTACAACAACTGAGGCTCACCTGTAAAATCACAGTAGAAAATTCAAAGTACATCGTGGTTTCAGCAGGAAAAGCCAATATATCCCTCCCCTACCTTTCCAGTCACCTATATTCCAGTTTCTATATATTGAGCCCAGAGCAAAACACCAGGAATTTGGGATCAGCATCATGTTTGTCATGTTCCCAAAGAAGCCACAGATCCCCTTCTCCAGCTTTAAGCGCTGTGGGGCTGTGGAAAACTCAGGAGCTGAATGTTTGCACTGGAACAGCAACTACAGAATCAGGGAATCCCAGGATGGTTTGGGTGGGAAGGGACCTTAAAGATCATCCAATTCCAACCCCCTGCCACGGGCAGGGACACCTTCCACTAACCCAGGTTGCTCCAACCTGGCCTTGGAGACTTGCAGGGATCCAGGGGCAGCCCCAGCTTCTCTGGGCAAAGGTTTTTAAAACTCACCAAAACTTTAGGCTTTAAAATTCTTAAGGTCGAGAAGAACAAATAATTTCCCTCTTCAATTTGTGTATAATTTCAACAGAACTTCCAATGTCAGCTCAAGCACAGGGCAAACATTCTCCTTCCTGAGCATGGAAAGGGCAGGGTCAACATTTGGGAAGAGCTCTGGTGGAAAACCAACAAGCAGAAAAACTGAGTTTAAACCAGCACATTTCTCACCCTCCCAAGGAGTCAGAAGGGTCAGTGCTGGACTGGAGACTCCACCACTTTCCAGGTCAGGATTTGGGAGCTGCTCCTGAACCAACCATCGTTTCTCTTGTACTCTGCAAATGGGTTTCAGAGTTCCAAAAAGCACCAGTTCCTCTAAAAAAGAACATCCTGTGAATGACTAGTTCCACTCTCTCCTGCTAAATTTCCAACACGTGATGCAAGGAGCCATCCTGGAGGTGTGAAAACATGTGGAAGCAGCTTTCCTGAAATCCCAGACTTTTCTCACCCACATTTAAACCTGGCAAAGGCAGATCTGCAGTTGGAGAAGAGCAGGAATTTCTCTCCAGCAGCAGCACTGCTGGAGCAGCTCCTTCCTTCCCACTCCTGCTGCTGGGATGGGACAGGGACACTCAGCAAACAGGGAGCAGGAGAAACCCTAAATCATTATTATTTATCCCAAATCAGTCCCCTAAGCTGGGCCACTGCAGATGTGCAGCAGGAACAAACAGCTGGGACAGAACAGGGCTGTTTAGGCCACTGTTGGTGTCCAAAAAACCCTCCAAGTGCACCTAAAACACATCAGAGTGTGATTTTATTTCCAGTGGTGTCACACCAGTATTAATTCAGACTTCTGGGTGCAATTTGAGACCCTGAAATATCTGATTTATGTCCTTTTATGAAAAGAAATGCATCACCTCTAAAACATGCAGGGCATCTGAAGGAACTGAAGTGGCAAATTTATAACTGACCCACACAGCCAGAAAACTCAGGATTTGGGGTTTTTTTAAATATTCCTTTAATTATTTATGGGAACCCCACAATAAAGCCTGTGTGGGGTTTTAGAGAAGAATTAAAATATCCCAGTTGGGAGGGGAGGAAAAGCCCCACACTAAAAGCTGAAATACTTGGGATGTTTTAGATCATTTGTGTGCGTTTCTTGACTTACTCACTGCCTAAAAATATTAATTTTAGAAGCACAAAGTTAAAATATTTTCACTGTACCGACCTTATAAGGACCCAGCAATTGGGGGGGGGGGGGTTTTTTTTTTTTTTCCACCCACTTAATAGTGTGAAGCAAAAGGCAAAACCACTGGATTTACATTCCCAAAGGAAGAGAAGCTCCAGCAGGAATTGCCCACCCCCTGCAGTATCAGGGGAGAAAAGTCACATTTCCAAGTGCAACTACAAAGTGGAAACTACTTTATCCACAGAAATGTTGGGAAATTCTTTGCAGAGCTGACACTTTCCTCTAGACTCTTCTCTAAGTGGAAAATTCATTCACAAATTGTTTCTGCTCCTCGTGGTTGGGAAAAGAACTTTAGAGAGATGCAAAGTAAAACGACAGATTTGCATTTATCATTTCAGAACTTTGGACCTAAAAGTCCCAAGGGAGGACAACTTCCCACTTCTCCCTGGGTTTTCCAGCCATAAAGGAAGAGGAATTACAGGAACACCCTTAAAGTTGCTTTAAGTTTCCACAGAATGTGGCCAAACCACTCAATGTACAGACTTTTACAACAACCTTGATATTATTACAGATTATTATTATTATTATTATTATTATTATTATTATTATTATTATTATTAATGGTTACTAACTCCTGCTTCTGTTTGTTGTACCTCTTAGATCCCAAATGGAATCTCTACTTCCCAAACCTCAGGTGCAGCCACCTGAACTAAAATCGGGACAAAAAAATCAAAACCAGAGAGAGAATTTCCAATCTTACTCAAACCACAAGGAACCCAAATATATATAAATACTTAAATATATGTCTATAAATATACAAAAATACTTTATGTATTTATAAAGATACCTGGGAAGTGATCTTTGGAGCTGCTGTCATGTGAATAAATGACATTAAACTACTTGTCCAGCTCAGCTCTGGCAGCAGAGAGTTGTGATTTTACTCTCAAAGAAGGTCTGGAGTTTAAGTGTTTCAAGTAAGTTTATAACAGTGTGGATGGTTGTTGTCTTGATACAGCAGCACCTTTAATCTCCAGGGCTTCCAAAATATTTTAATATATGAAGATATGCACACTTTTAGTTTCAAAAATTAAAACAAAAAGAAAAAAACAAACAAAAAAAAGGCAATAAAATACAACCAAAGGTGTAACTCCTGGCTGGCTCTGGACAGAAATGGTGCTTATTTGTAAGATTTGGGGTAAGTGGTTTGTTTTAACCATATCATTTGTGAGCACTGAAGTACTTTTCAAACATTTCCAGCTCCCTGGGTTTCAGTGATTCCCCTCTGGCAGCTGCAGTGCCACGACCCACCTCGGCCTTTCACTGCTCAGGTTTACACTGGGCAGGCACACAGAGAGCTGGGTCCTCTCCCAACTGCTCTTCCAGCTCTTTTTTAACTTGGAAAACAACACCCAAGCTCCAGCTTTCCCCAGACGTGTCAGTACAGAAACAGCAGGCTCAGAAATCCTGTCGAACACGCTCTCAGACAGCAGTTCAGGGGAAGTTCAAGAGCTCTGCGAATTCACAGTGGTCAAGTTCGGGCTCCAAGTCAACCCAGACGCATTTAAAATCAATGGGAAGAACTGAATTATTCCATTAAAAGAAGAATTCTCAGGCTCAAGTGCCCCAAAAGCCAATTCTGACTTGGTTGCTGTGTTCCCACAGCCCTCCTTGTCCCCAGCCACTGGGTTCAAGCTCATCCCTTGCACCACCTCTGGCACCTGCTCTGCTCCTGCTGAGTCAGTTCTGCAATTCCCCAACGTGGGAAACAGGCACTTTCCTGGAAAAATTTTCTGCTGACTCGGCACAGTTCCAGAGCCTGAGTCTGACTTGGAATCATGGAATGGTTTGGGTGGGAAGGGACATTAAAGATCAGCCAGTTCCAACTCCTGCCATAGGCAGGGACACCTTCCACTAGCCCAGGTTGCTCCAAGTTTATCCAGCCTGGCCTTGGACACTTCCAGGGATCCAGGGGCAGCCACAGCTTCTCTGGGCAACCTGTGTCAAGGTTTCACCACCCTCACAGAATTTCTTCCCAATATCCCACCTACCCCTGCCCTCTGGCAGTTTGAAGCCATTCCCCCTTGTCCTGTCCCTCCATCCCTTGTCCCCAGTCCCTCTCCAGCTCTCCTGGAGCCCCTTTAGGATCTGGAAGGGGCTCTCAGCTCTCCCTGGAACCTTCTCTTCTCCAGGTGAACCCCCCCAGCTCTCCCAGCCTGGCTCCAGAGCAGAGTTGCTCCAGCCCTTGGATCACCTTAGTGGGCTCCTCTGGGCTTGTTCCAACAGCTCCACATCTTTCTCATGTTGGGAAAAATAACAATAAAATTCCAGAGAGAAAAGAAGTGTCACCTCCAAGCAAAACTCCACTTTCCAGAGTGCTGGAGACACTGCTGTGGAGCTCCCTGGATATCTTTGGTCATCAGTGTGATGCAGCCATAAAACAGATCACAAATGGTTGTCTTGAGGAAAGTATTAATATTTCTTTTCATTGCAAAGAAATATCCCAACACTGTGTGTCCTGAAAGGTACCTGAGATTCTGGAAATGCAGCTCTCCCTGAGCCCCTTTAGGCTCTGGAAGGGGCTCTCAGGTCTCCCTGGAGCCTTCTCCAGGTGAACACCCCCAGTTCCCCTCAGAGCAGAGGTGCTCCAGCCCTTGGAGCATCTTTATATCCCTCCTCTGGACTTGCTCCAGCACATCCACATCCTTCCTGTGGCAGGGAAGCAGCATTCCAGGTAGGATCTCAGGAGAGCAGAGGGGGAGAATCACCAGCTCCATGAAAGCCATGAATAAATAAAGCTCCCCCCACCCCCCCCCCCCCCCCCTCGCTCATTCCAGCCCTGACATTATTTCTCAGCACACACACACCACTGTCAAAAATGTCTTTCACCAAATATGAATCATCCCAACATCATATTCCTTAACTTAAAGAGGATTCAACGTGGGTTTTGTGTTCCATCTGCAGCACATTTGCCATGGCCTTATTCCCCGGGAAAGGAACCGCTGACCTAGAAAACTCTCATTGAGGAAGGAGAGGAACTGAGGAACTTCAGGGAATTTTCAGAGGATGTGGGGAGGGAGTCAAAACACCTCCTTTTTCACGGGGAAAACTCCAAAAATTCTTTCACTATATCTTGGTAGCCTTCAGCCCTTGCTGCTGAGCAGAATATTAAAGCAAATCTTGGGATATCCCAAGGTAAATCAGGATACCAGGGCAGAGGTGGCACTAGGTTGCAAATTCCTCAGTTTAAGGGGTATTAAAATCCATGAGAATAATTCAGGCACCTTATCCAAGTCCTATGAGCACAGCCAGGGAGAGAAGGCAGGACAGAGAGTGGGTGCATTTATTATCACTGGGTACATTTATTATCACACTGAACAGAGATTTCTGCACCACCACAAAATACAGTTACTGTGAGCTCACTGGACACTCCAGAACACTTCTTACCCCAGAGAAAATCACTATAAGTTAAAAAAAAATACACCCAGAACGTACTCCTCATAATCTAATGACCTTCTACACAACTCCTTCAGCATTTCACCCAGGAATTCCTCACCAAGCCTCCACAATCCAAGGAATAACTGGCAAAAGAACTTATCATTTATAAGCCTTCAAAGACCAAGAAACCAGAGCATTTTCATCCAGCAGAACAGATTGCCAATCACCCTTCAAACCTGATTATTTCCTGATTATTCACATGGAAAACAAGGACTTTCTGAGCTTCAGGAATCTAACAGGAGTTTGCAGCTCCCCTGCCACAAGGAAACTCAATCCAGGTTTGAAGGAGCAGTTCAAGCTTGGTCTGTAAATTTGGGATAATGTTGGTTTGAATCCCTTTTTGAGGACAGTCACTGTGGAGAAGTATGGAATTCACTGCTGAATATTCCCTGCTGGCACTCATAAGACAAAAGTCTAAAAGACATCTATCTCTCAGCAAGAGAAAAGCCCAGGAAAAGTCCCTATAACAGGTTAATTTGGTCCAACTCGACTTTTAGGAGGCCAAAGAGAAAAAGCTGAACCTTTGGGACAGTTGATGTGGAACTTCCCTAATTCCTGCATCAGAATCATCAATCTGATGCTCTCTGAGTTATTTGTCACTTGTTCAAAAAGTGCACTAAAACTTTGATGAAATTATCCATTAAAGTAATTTAGGTCATGGTAAGAACATACAATTTTCTGATTATTTAACAGTATCTCTGCCAGCAGCAGAAGTTGAGAAGGTTCTGAGCAGTTGGGCTTCCTGTGGCTTTTTTTTTTTTCCTTTATAAGACTTCCTAAAATGATTATAATAAAGCAGGTTGCAGGAAGGAAATGAGGACAAATTAAAAAGAAGAACAAAAAAAAAAAAAGCTTTTAAATCCTGACCTTCCAACCCTCCAAAGAGCACTCAGGATCACCATGTCTGAGGTATCCAGGAAATAAAAAGGCAAGAAAACCTTGCACACTCCCAAGAATATCTTGGGATGGATGGAAAGACTCCCAAACAAAGCCACTCTTCCAGCAGATTTATTCTTTAGTTTTCTCCTAATGTTCCTGGTGTATTCCATGGAATGATGTGCTGTGGTTTTGAGGAAAGATTGCTGTAAAAAGAGAACTTTTAAAATAGTTCTGCTCTTGTTCCATGTTGTGAAAGAGTTCAGCAAGAAGGTCCTGAGTGTGTGACTAAGGAACCTCAACTACTCCTAAAAACTGTCCAAACTTCCACATTTTCATTAGAAGTCACTCTGGATTATTAAAATATGGATGGATTTGACAATATGGATGGATTCAGGTATTAAGGAATCAGCACTCCTGTCTACTTTCCTAACTAACAGATAATAAGTTATCAACAAAATTTAACTAATGTGAACAAAAATGCTGAGTATCTGAATACATGGAAGTGAAACTGGTCATTTATTTAAGAGGACAAGCAAAGATGGAACTTCCAAAAGAGCTGGGGGGTTGGTTTTGGACATAACTGGTCCAGCTGGTGGTTGTGTGAAAGAGAAACAATTTTTATGTCTCCTTTGTAGAGCAGGAACAAGAAAACATCTTCACAATTTAACATCTGCTACAGTAAGTACACAGACACCTGAAAATACCTTTTATTAGAACATTAACTTTGCAAAACCTCAATTCATCTTTCAGTTTATCCAAAAAGGAGAAACCACCTATTTTATATGAGCACATCTTAAGGTAACACAGAATTCAAGTAAAAATTCAAAAGGGAATGAGACAAAGAAGAAATCTGTGTCTTGTATTGGTTTGTGGTAATGTTTGGGGTGAACACATAAAAAATTAAAAACTTTGGAGTTTCCTAAGAGGTTTTAGTCTTTAAAAAGTGGATTTTTTTTCTTCCTGGGAGGGAGGAGAAAGTGGGAAGGAACAGGAAATGACAATAACAGGGAGAGCGAGAGCTGGAAAGGACCTGGGAGAGAAAGGGCAGGAGCTGGAAAATTGTCAAAAAAGGTGAGAGAGAACAAGAGGAAGAGCTCGAGGGAAAAAGAGAGCAAGGCAAGATGCCCCAGCAGCGAGCAGGAGAGCTGGAGAGAGGAGTTGATGCCAAGTTGAGGCCGTGGCAGCACGTGCTGAGCGTGCCCAGGGCAGCAGCGGAGCGGGAACGCGCGGGGAGGGAGCCTGGAAGTCGGAGATAGCGGGGAAAGTCGGAGAGAGGAGGGGGGGAGAGACTGACAGAGGAGTGATTTACTACAGGAGGGGTGGCAGAAATTCCTGGGGATGATGTTCTCCATTAAGTAACAGGGCTATCAGAGCCAGGGAACCAACCCCTGCCTCTTCCAGGCACCCTGTTCCTGTCCACCCCCACGGCCCATTCCATTATCTTGTCACACTGTGCCGGGGCTGGGAATGGAGCTGGCTCAAGAGTAACCTGATTCTCCTCCCCCACACACACCCCAACGTTAAAAATACAAAATTATGTATTTCAGCCAACTCTAAGTCTGATTCACTGAGTTGGGCTCCCAAACAGCTGTGCCAACACAGAGCAGGTGGGAACAACCAGGAGCTGGGAAAAGGGGAGCTGCTCAAAGGGTCCTTCCTTCAAACAACTCCTTGTTGCACACTTGGCCTCTTCCAACAGTTGCCCTCAAATTCTTCTGTGACTCCACACCTTGTGCATGAACTTCCCCTCAGTTTGTCAGCACTTGTGACACACACAGAACATCAGTAGGTTAAATACTGCCCCACACCCCTCAGAGATGAAACAGGAAAACTGGTGTTGATTTTCACCTTTCTGCTTCTTCTTTATCCATTATTTCAAATCTGGCACATGAGTGGTTTTGGGGAGAGCAAGGTAATTGTCACCAGCCCCAGGAAAGCACAGGTGTGGTGGTGGAAGGAGAAAATGGTTAAGGGTGGAAGGAGAAGGGGGAGAAAAATCAATGCTGCTTGTGTTTTGCTCTGAATATGCTGCTCCTGCTGTGCTGCCCTTCAGCCCCCTCTGAGCACTGAGGTTCTGTCCCAGCCCAGGGTCTCGTCTCACCCCACAAGGCAGAACTGCTCTGGATGAAAGACAGATAATGAAGTTTTCTCCAACTCCCCCCAGCTTTAAGAGGGGTGGAGCAGCAGAAGGCCAATGGTTTCAATCTTTATCCATCAGCTCCTGTCACTTTGTTCCCCTCCACTGCCACCACTCCCCACGGTGTCCCCGGACTGTGACGAGTCTGATCAGCTGAAACTGGGAACACGTTATCGTAGAAGAGTCAACATTTAAGACATTGAACCAACTTTCCCTCAAAAAATCCAACTAAACTCAAGAATAAAAGGAAGGGTGGGTTACACACCTGGTGACATTTGCACAGGTGTCCCACTCACTGTTCCCCAAACTGTTCCCTCTGCCAGGTCAGGTGGGAAAGGCTGGAGCTTCTGGACTAATAGGATGGAGTTGTGGCTGCCCCATCCCTGGAAGTGTCCAAGGCCAGGCTGGATGGGGCTTGGAGCAACCTGGGATAGCAAAAGGTGTCCCCACCCATGGCAGGGGGTGGAATGAGATGATCCTTAAGGTCCCTTCCAACCCAACTCATGGTTCCCTGTTTCAATCATACAAACTGGGCAAATCCCATATACGCCTCCTTCCCCTTCCAGAGGAAAAAGGTTGTATAAATGTCATCAAATCTGAGCCTAAGAAATGTTTAAGGCAGGCCTGATACACGATTCTGCCTCTTTTAGATATTTTGCAGCACAGCCTTCACTTCCAGAGTCAAATGGGGTTTTATTCATTGCACAGATGCTTATCCTGTGCAGCAGGAGGAGAGCACACAGAAAACAAAGCTACACAGCAAACACCAGCTATGCCATAAGTGATACTATTCACCAAAATATTCCATCACTTTTCCCAAAACTGAGGGATGCAGATCAAATGGGGAAAGAGATTGCCTTAAAAAAAACCCAAAAAAACCCCAACTTTTAATTTTCAAATTCCCTCTGGGGAAAAATGAGTTCGAACTCCCGATTCCCCCGAATTTCCAACCAAATCCTAAGTTCCTTGAGCAGACCTCTGTGTGGATGTGCTGAGTCACTCCCCAACGTTCAGAGCCTGCTTCTCCAAGTTCCAAAGCTCTGGGAATAGAAACTCCAGGCAAATGAGGCTGCAAATCCAAGGAGCATCCTGCTATTAAAGCCTCAGACACCGAAACCCTCCCCCCTGGGCTCCGCCCGCTGCGTCACCGCTGACTCTGGGCTCTCACTTCCACCTTTTTTTCCCTTTCATTCCCCTTATTTATCCCATGGGAACCAACTGCT
This sequence comes from Corapipo altera, assembly GCF_003945725.1. Lineage (NCBI taxonomy): Eukaryota > Metazoa > Chordata > Aves > Passeriformes > Pipridae > Corapipo > Corapipo altera. The sequence continues at coordinate 1,974,711 of NW_020884872.1, read as the reverse complement.
GCCTGCATGGAAAGCAAACGTGAAGCTCTCCAAAAATGCCTAAAATCCCTGAATCCCCTCTCCCCATCCCAAAAAACTCAGTGCTGCCAAGGAGGTACAGAAAGTTTCGGAGGAGGGGTTTGTTTCTCTCCGTTGGATCCCAATCACTGAAAAACTTCATTCTTGCACCAGGAGCTGGAAAAATCTCTCAGAATTTACTTGATTCGGCCACTGAAGTGTGACATAAAAAGTTATAAAACTCAACAACAAGTGCAGTGTTGCACCTGGGCAGTGAGCACTTACTAAAGTGCTTCTACCTAAAGATATATATATATATATATATACATATATATATATTTACTCCATGATGAAAGGTAGTTCAGACCACGTGAATTTTCCCATCTTTGCCAGCCTTTGAGTGCTCTAGTTTGGGATTTTTAATGGAAATAACTAATAAAGTCAAATGTAACTCTACAGACTGAAATGTTTTCCACCTCTGGAATGTGAGCCAAACACACACACAGAGTTTTCTCCAATACACACACAAAGTTTGGGTGTTTGGCACTGTGGAGCTGGGAGTTCAGAGGTTTCAGAACACACATGTTGACTAACATGTACCTTAGAAACTGCATTCTGGGCCCTCTGTGTGATTGCTAAAAACACACCTTGAGCTTCAGCCTCACCTCAAACCACAGAGCTCGGATCCTTTTGTTTTATTCAAATGAAAAAACACACCCAGATGAAAATTAACATTTGGGTTTTAAAGCAGCAGCAGGCCAGAGGAAGAAAATGAAAGCAAATCACAGGAAGAATCCTGCATCACTAATATTTTTGGGTTTTTTTCAAATCTGGAAATCTAAACATTAAACTCTCCATCCCACATTCGAACTCTTGTGCAGAAATAATCAGATGTAATAAAATGAGGTAGGAAGTACAAGACTCAAAATCTTAAAAGAGGAAAGTGAGGCAAATAATAAGACCAAAATACTGGGTCTTAGCTATGAAGGCCTAGGACTGTGCTTTTGAGGTAGAAATAGAAGTGATAAAGATATAAAAAATGAGGAATGACATAAGGAAGGTCAAATAACTCATAACAGACTTTGGAAACACACGTTAAAGGACAGCAAAGACAAACTCAGGCAGAGGAAATCTTTGTCACACACACAAAAGAAATCTCTGATCTCAATCAGAACATGATTAAAATACATATATTTATATTTATTTAGAACTAGAAGTTATTACGTTGGACAGAAAGGGGGGAATGAAAAAGAGAGGGGAGGAAAAACCAACCCCAGCAAAGCCTTCGGGATGTAAACCTCCCATGAACTTCTCAGCACCAGGAAAACACTGAACGGCACCAACGGCTCCAATTTGGCCTTTCCTTTACCTTCAGAGTTTTTTTAATAAGCACCTAAAAGCTCCCTGAGATGATTTTGTTCTGCTGGGAACCCAGAGCCCGATGAGAGGTCAGCGCTCATCTCCCAGCCTTTCCCCACACAAGGAACCACGGGCGGGAGCTGGCAGAGCTTCAGGAGACCTCGGAAAAATGTCCCTTTGTCCCACGTGGCCCCTCGTCCCCTCACACCCCAACACTGAGCTCCGTGGGTGGCACCACCTCTTCCACCTTTCACTTGGTCACAAGGTTCAATTGGAATGTTTTTAAATGAGTCCCTTCAATTAAAAGTGGGTTTTTTTCGTCAAGTTTTCGGCAACGTTTTGCAGGAGAGGGCGATTTCCAGATCTATAGGTAGAAGTTGTTTTCTCCTTTCTTGAAATAATTGGATGCTGGTTAAGAATATCCAGCAGAAAACCAGAATTAAATACCTGCTTTATGCAAGGGTAACACAAGTATTATACAATAGTTACACAACTATGTCTTTGGATAATAAAGAAGGGAAAAAAGTGTATTTTTTTTTTTTTTAAACTAGACTTCAAAAGAGAGAACTTCACAACATCATAACTCGGCCAACTGGTTTTCCTTGCTTTATTAGCTTCTGCAACAAATTAAATGGGAATATTTTAACAAAAAGGGGTTTTTTTTTTTAGTTTACTGAGATTGTGTGGCAGCAATCAAATGAAGTGAAGGGGTACGAGATCCTACTTTCAAATCCACATTTTGAAATTTATGTCCCTTTCTAATGGTTCCTTCACAAGAAAACATCAGATAAGTTTCTAGTCCTCATCATGTGAAGCAAAGTGGTCTTGGTTTCAGGATGACAAGCAAAGGATTCAGTGCTGCCAGCACCCACCAAGGCAGGGCAGGAGCTGTGCTCCTGCTGCTTCCACCTGTGCAACTGCATTTCCCAAGGTGTCAACACCAAGCTCATAAAGTTTTAAAATGTTCACGCTGTGAACACGACTCTGGTTAATTTAAGTCCCCAAAGATCCAGAAATGAATGTTTTGGTTGGGTCACAAGACCCAAAGAAGGCTCACGTGGACCTTGTGCAGTCGTGCTGTGTAAAATACAGGTGAAAATCTCCCCAATCCTACAAGGACAGGAGAGCAACCCCTTTGGAAGGGCCACATCACACCTCCAGATTATTAGTTTTGAGACCTTCTACCGTGAAGCTTTTGGACAGCAAACTGTCAAATTGCAGTAACTCACCCCCCCTTTTTATCACAGGATCACAGAATACGCTGAGTTGGAAGAGACCCCACCAGGATCATGGAATCCAACTCTTGCCAAACCACAAACACACAGGGATTTCCCCAAGGCTGCACAGGAGCACCTTAGGGATGGACAGGGATCCCCCCAAGTCATGACATCTGATTGAACAGAGAAAAGAAATAATATTTACTTCGTGTTGTACCTACAAACCAAGGTGGAAATCAGACCCCAGCAAAGGGCTCTCTACAACCACCAAAGCCAAGGAATTCTTACCCATGTCCTCATAAAAACTTCCCCTGGGTAACACAGTATCTTCTGCTCTTTCCACTGGAATTCTTACCCATGTCCTTATAAGAACTTCCCCTATAACACAGTATCTTCTCCTCTTTCCACTCAGCCTTCAAGTACCCAACTCATTTATGACACCATCTCTAGCAGAGAGAGCTCACACAAGACACCAATTCACTTAGAAATGAAGCTTTATAATTAAGCTTTACGATTAGTAAATACATACTAAGCTTATTATAAATACTAAACCATCACAAGAAGTTTGAGGAGCTATGAGGGCCATTCAAAACAAAGGTGTAGTAACTGGGGAGTAACTGGGTAGTTCCTGCTACCCCGGCACTGCAGCTGCTACTGATGTGGGGCAAAGAGCAGTTTAGGTTTGTAGCCTTAGAACAGAGCTTGACTTAGCAAAATTTAACAATTTAGACAGGACAGTGGGATTGAGGGCACCCTCAGCAAGTGTGACAATGACACTGAGTTGTGTGGGGCAGTCACACCCTGCAGGGGAGGGATGGGGCATCCAGAGGGACCTGGACAGGCTGGAGAGGTGGGAATGTGTAAAACTTATGAAGTTCAACAAGGCCAAGTGCAAAGTCCTGCAGCCCCAAGCACAAAGAGAGGCTGGGAGGAGGTGGATGGAGAGCAGCCCCAGGGAGGAGGATGGGGGGTGATGGTTGATGGGAAACTCAACAGTGAGTTCAGAGCCCAGATCCCCCCCGTGCCCTGGGCTGATCCCCCAGCGTGGGCAGAGTGAGGGGGGATTCTGCCCCTCTGCCCCTCAGGTGAGACCCCCCTGCAGAGCTGCTCCAGCCCCGGGGAACAGCACAGCAAGGACATGGAGCTGCTGGAGAGAGTCCAGAGCAGGGACCAAGAGGATCCCAGGGCTGGAGCAGCTCTGCTGGGAGGAAAGGCTGGGAGAGCTGGGATTGTTCAGCCTGGAGAAGAGAAGCTTTGGGGTGAGCTTAGAGCCCCTTCCAGGGCCTAAAGGGGCTCCAAGAGGGCTGGAGAGGGACTGGGGACAAGGGCTGGAGGGACAGGACAGGGGGGGAATGGATTCACAGTGAAAGGGAGTAGGTTTAGATTAAATATTAGGAAGAAATCCTTCCCTGTGAGGGTGGGGAGGCCCTGGCCAAGGTTGCCCAGAGAAGCTGTGGCTGCCCCTGGATTCCTGGAAGTGTCCAAGGCCAGGTTGGATGGGGCTTGGAGCAACTTGGGCTGGTGGAAGGTGTCCCTGCCCATGGCAGAGGGTTAGAACTGGCTGATCTTTAAGGTCCCTTCCAACCCAAACCATTCTGTGACCTACAAAAAAATCTGATTTTACTGGAAAGACAGGGATCCACACGTGCAGTCACACATTAAGCATTCACAGAAATGCTCATTTTCCTGCCCAGGGCCTGCCATAAACCCCCAGTTTCTGAAGGCACACTGTGACACTGGCAGGAAAGTCACCCCGAGCACAGGAGCACAGAGTTCCAACTTCTGAACATCCGACCACGGTGAAAAATGTGCATTAAGCTGTTATTCCACAACACCCCCCTGGTATTTGTAGCATTTGTGAAGAACTTCCACAGAAAGGAAAACTACCAAGATCTTCATGCAACAATCACTTCTTGTCAAATGAACAAAGAAATCAATATATTTCAAACACTGACTCTGTCACACCGTTAAATTAATGCTGAATTATCCACAAGTTGGAAAGAATAACAACAAAGAAGCCAGAATGAGACACGATCCAGGAAAGTTCCTGTGCTTCCAGCACCACTCAGATTTTCAAAGTGGGTGCTGGAGACTGATTTGTCATAATCACACACATACCCTGTCTGTGGTTCATTATAAATCCTGGTTAAAAATATTTCAAGACAAGAATATGTCTGGGTATACATTTATAAACAGGTAAAAAGCTGAATTACAACTGGACAGACCAAAGAGAGTGTTTGGTGGGAGGAAATTCAGTGTCCAGGCAAATACAGAGCTGAGGGATCACCAACACATTCCCTTCCCTCCCTGACAATATTTCTCTCCTCTTTTTACCCCTTCCTTGAGTTTTAACAGCAAACTGGTATCGTGGACACAAAATTATCCCCTCTCCAAAGCTGGATGTTGCATGTCCCAACTGGATCCTCAGCAATGGGCCCACTGGCAAAGTAAGTGAGGAGTTATTACCAATTTATGGAGTTCACAGAAGCACAAATTATGATTTGAACACATCCAGGGAAACAGGATTCTGAAGGAAACATGTCCAAAAAAACCAGTGAACAACAGGGTTTTGGGACACCAGGACTTAAAAGTTTCACTGGCAAGTTGGATTTAATCATTAAAATGTATTTTGTCAGCTACTCATTCTATTAATTTGATTTTTTTTTTTCCCAGTAACACATCAAAACTCCCTCTAAATTTTGTCCCGTTATATTTTGGAGGAATAACTCTGCCATCAGAAATCAATTTGTACATTTCCCTTCCTCTCTTCCTTCACCATCCAAACAGTTACTAAAAAGAAAGAGGAAACTTTTCAACACAAAGAGGTATTAATGTATTATTAACTATTCCTTTAACTGACTCACAACACAGTCTATTTTTATTTGCCTCTGGGGGAAAAGGAAAAGAGGGGGGAAAGAAAAAAAAAAAAAGAAAAACAGAAGGGCTTGGAACTTTATGTAACACATCAATTGAAAGGTTGGTTTCTCACAGCTGGAACAAAACTGGCCCTTAATGGAGTTAATTTTACTTTCATTTACTGGGTTTCACTTTCAGGTATTTGGTGCTGCTCAGCCCCTGGAAACTTTGCAAGGAGTATGTTTACAAATAAATGCCAGCTTGTGTTATTCCAATTACAGCACCACTGCCCTGCTTTTCCAAAATGCCACATTCAGGGCTGGAATGCAGCTCGTGTTTTGTCTTCGTGCAGGGGGACTGAAGGAGCTGCTGCCCAGATTTGGGAGGCTCCAGAGTATTCCCACTGGATGGACACAAGCAGGGCTGGCTGGGAGCTGTGTCCCAAATTTCCCCAGCCCTTCAGTGGGGATTCTCCCTGAAAATCACAGGGCCAGGGCACTCTGGGGTGAATAAGATGATATAAAGTCATATTTTCCCAGTGGGGGAGTACAAAGCAGAGCCCTGTTCTGAGGGAATGAAATCCAGTGGTACCAGCAAAAGCAGGTGAGTTATTTTTCCAGTCAGGTTTGGATAAAAACACAACCACGGGCAGAATTTTACCTTCCTTCCCCCAAAAGGGGAAAAGATGGATAAAAAACCTGGACAACCATTGCAATTCTGTTGTGTGTTGTGTCACCTTGAAGAGGCAGCACCAGATAACTCTACAGAAAGTTTCTGTGGTGTTTTGGAACCATCCATGGACTACAGTTCCCATAACCCTCCTCCTGAAGGACCCACGGAGGTGAGGAAGGAAAAGCAGAATATTCCCCTTCTCTGGATTATGTTTTTCACCCCCCACAAGAAAGGCAGTTTGCTCAGAGAGTTGTTTTTGGTATTATTTCAAACAGTCTCAGAGCAATAAAGAAGTCTCACTGCATAAACATCAGACTTCTGGAAGTCTGAGTAGCAAAAAAGTTATTACATAATTTTTTTTTAAACAGACATTTCTTACCAACCTCTTGATAAAAAAAAAGAAAAAAAAAGAGATGAAACTGTAAACTTAACAAATAATCTTTTGTACTGGGTTATAAAGACAAAAGCAGCAGTTCTCTGTAAATAATCCTATTCTACAACAACAGATCTATTTACAAAAGGATTTCAGAAGTTATACAAGTCTCCCGTGCTCCCTCAAAACAAAGGTATCAGAAAGTTTTTGCCTTCACTTTGGAGAACAGCTCCTCAAATGGCACTAAAAATTACCATTTAAAGGCTGAACACACACCAGGCTGCAACTCTTACTCAGAAACATGAACTGGAACAACAACTTCCAACCTACAGTCCCACAGCCAGGGCTAAAACCACCTGAAATAAAGAGGTCTTAAGAGGAATGCCCAAAAGATAATCTAATTACAGCAACAAAAATTGCCTCTTTTTTGGCACTGGTAGGTTCTAGTCTTTGAACCACCACCCACTGGAGCTCAGATGAAGCTGTAAAATGCCATCATGGCAAGGAAAGGTTCGGTTTTTGTGTGTGCAACTCCTCTTCTCACATCCCATCCGAGCAGGTGGTCCAGTTTCAAGCATGATTTTAAGCTGTGGCACATGTCAGCAAATATGTCCTAATTAAATGGCACTTTAGGAGCTCAGACAAGGCACAGTTTTTCCTGGACACCAGTGGTGTTGTGCTACTTTGCTTAAACTATCAACCAGTTTGCAGGAGTCACTCGGGGCCATCAGGTGCTGATTCCCAGCCCACACAATCCCCCAGACCCCAAAAACTGATAAATTCCAGGGGCCTAAATCGTTATTTCCCACAAGGAAGAGAATCCTGCCCATAAATCCACGCTGGAACAGAGAACTCTTGGCTGCTATTAGGTAAAATTATCCCTGTTGTGGCTTCTCTGTCACTGTCCAACGTGGGGGAGGGGATTCCAATGACAAGTCCTAAATCCACCCAAGTATTGATGCAGGAACTGTAACAGTTCCTGCTCCTGTAACAAACCTCTTGAGCCTGGAAACAATATTAAACTATTGTCCTCTTGCCCTCCCCGTTCAAGAAATCCCTGCTTTTGATTCAGTTTTGAACAAGATACACTTGCTTTACCCGAGGAACACTGCAAAGCCATGAATTAAACTCAACAAGCTTCATAAACTTGGAGGGAATTTTTTAATTTGCAGCAGAAAATGTAAATTTAACACTTCACACACATATTCGACTTCAGACTGCAAATAAAAACAGTCTAGTTCTAAATAATTCATGGAAGCCAAAAACATGAAGCGTAGCCTACAAAAGTATCTATATATACACACAGCAAATATATATAGATAATAGTTAACAAATACTAGCTCAGAGTTATTTCCAGTGTTATTATTCTAATTCTATAAAGTACAATTAATTTTCCAAAAATATCCAACCTACACAGGTTGGGGGAGGGGACATGGAGAAAAAAAAAGAGAAACAAGTTTACCAAAACTTTTTAGGGCTACAGACTATTCCAAGGAGGGAAGGTAAATTCTGCTTGGCTACAGGCAGGGAATTAAATACTACCAGAAACTAAATGTTTGCTTATTTATCACCAGATATCATCTGGGTATTCTTCAACTCCACACACCTCTTCTTAAGGAAAATGTAAGGAAATACCAACAGGATAATAAAAAAAAGTTGTGGACTTGTACAAATCCAGACCCCCACGATACTAAATCCACCTAAGTCTGACTTTAGGAACCCCCTGGCAAAAGTTAACAGGACGCTCTAACTCAGATTAAACCAGGATGGTTGTCAAAAACACGCTTGTTGATTTATTTTGTAGTCAGATATTCCGCCTTTGTTAATTTTCAATAACAATAAATGTTTATTTCCCCCGTGACTGGGGAGTAATAGGAGAACTAAGTGAGAGCAGCAATGTAGATACATGATCAAAGAACCCTTATGTGGTCCTTGGCCGGGCTGAACCCAAAACTTCAAAGCTGACCGAGACTCAAAAACGCACCAATTTCGAAATTTCGAAATACAGGACTTTTTAATTGCGTTTTGTGATTCCTTGGCGGCGGGAGGGAACTGCGGCCGCTCCAGAGGAGCACCCAGCGCACCCGAGGAGGGCTCCGATTCCTCCAGCCACACAAAGCTCAGCCCCCACCGGGGCTGCGAGCAGCTATTAAAATATGGAATCCCAGAATCACCGAGCCTGGAAAAGCCCTCCAAGATCATCCAGTCCACCCTGCGCCCCATCCCCACCGTGTCACCCAGCCCAGAGCACCGAGAGCCACGTCCAGTCGCTCCTTGGCCACCCCCAGGGATGGGGACTCCGCCGCCCTCCCCGGGAAGCGCCGGTGTGTCCCTGTGCCTGTGTGTCCCTGCGTGTCCCTGCGTGTCCCTGTGCTATTCCCAACGCTGCTCCCTCCTCCTCCTCCTCCTCCCCACCCCCCACCGGCGGGATGACAGGCACCTCGCTCAGGTAACTCCTTCCCCATCTCCCCCTCCACGCTGCCCACCTGCCCCCTCGCAGGTGCCGGGCCATCCCAACCCTGCCCTACAACAGGTGATGCTCCAAGTCCCGCCGCCTTCCCCGCGGCCGGCCCGGCCCGAGCCCTCGCACCCGCCCACCGCAGGGCGTTGCGCATAACACCGAGCGGCTCCGGGCGAGCTCCCCTTCCTCCACCGCCGCTCCCAAGGCCCGGGAAGGCAGAGCCGCGCCGGGAGCCGGGAAAGGCCGCGGGGAGCGCAGGGGCGGGCGGGGATGGCTCCCGCTCTAAGATGGCAGCGGAGCGCTGCGGCCCCTCCGCCGCGGGCCCGGGCGAGGCGGCCCCGGCTCGTCCCGCGGTGCGGCGTCTCACTCACCCGAGCGGCGGCTTCTCCCGGGGCGAGGCCTCCTCCCTTGGCGGGGCGAGCGGCCCGGGCGCGTCCTCCCGCTCTTCCCCCCCCCCGGGGGCCTCGGCGGCGGCGGCGCCTCCTCCTCCTCCCTCGGGCCGCGGCGGTGGCCGCGGAGGGAAGGGGGGCGCGGGCGGCCCGGCGGGTCCCCGGCCGGGCTCTGGGTGTTCGCTGCCCTCACAAAATGGCGCGCGGTCCAAACCTGCGCAGCGCCCGGCGGCGGCTCGGCCTCGCCTCGGCTCGGCTGCGATCGGCGGCCTGAGCCCCGGCCGGGAGCGCGGGGACAGCGGCGGGGGGAGCGGGAGGAGCGGGAGGAGGAGGAGAGGAGGAGGAGGAGGAGAGGAGGAGGAGGAGGGGATGGGGGGAAGCGCAGCGCCGTACCGAGCCCCCGGGAACTCCTCGCTCCCTCCCTCCCTCCCCCGCCTGCCAGCCGCTACCTCCTCCCCCTCCCTCCCTCCCCGCCCGCTCCTCCTTCCCCTTCCCTCCCTCTCGCCCTCCCTCCTTCCTCACGAACCGGCTCCGCTTTCCGCACCGCCGCCGCCTCAGTCCCGTCCGCGCATCCCCGGCGGGACCCTCGGAGCGCACTTTCTTTTTTTTTTTTTTTTTGCGTCCCTTTCTTTTTCCTTTTCCTTTCGCGGTTGGAGGTCGAAACAAGGAGAAAGCGCAAAAGAAAAAGAGAAATTAAAAAATAATAAAACAATAAACCCCGCGATTCTGGCGGGAAAAGACAGCGCTTCGGTGGTTTTTTCTTTTTTTTTTTTTTTTAATTATTACTTTTTTTTTTTAAATTTAAAAAAAAACCCCAACTGACAAAATGGCGGCGGGGCGAGCCTGTTGCCATGGCAACTGTCAATCACCCGCGGCCGGGCGGGAGACGGCGCTGACGTCGGGAGGGAAGGGCGGGCGCTGCTCGCCATGGCAACGGCTCCTTCCCCATTCCCCCCGCCTTTCTCCCTTATTCCATCCCTATTCCCGATCCATCCGCGCCCGCCCTCCGGCGTGTGACGGTGTCGGCAGCGCTGCGGGCCGGGATGGCCCCGGCGGGGCGGGGAAGGGGAGCGGCCGCCATTCCCGGTGAAGGGACCCCGCCGGGTGAGGCGCCGCCGGCCCCCGCCCGCAGGGGGCGCCGGAGCCGCGGCGGCCGCTTGAGGCGAGGCCGAGCCCGCCGGGGCTTCCCGCCCGCCCGGCGTGAGGGGAGGGATCGGCGGGGCTCGGCCCCTCCGAGAACAGGCGTATTCCCCAAAAACCGGTTTAAAAATGCAGTAAGAGGAGCCCGCTGTGGGAGCCTTGAGTTCCGGAGGGAAGGAGCCTTTCCTCTCGGAATTGCGTCCAGGGGTTTTTCTTCTCCCCCTCTTAGAAAAGGAGTTTAAAAATGCGCTAAAATTAGCCCGGTGCGGGAGCCTCGGGCTGCTGAGGACAGGCTTCCCCCTCCTGAGGGAAGACTCCTCTCCCCTTAGAATTGCACCCAGGGGTCTTTCTCCTCCCCCTCAGAAAATCAGAATATTCCCCCCCTCACAAAAAAAAAAAAAACCAGTTTAAAAAATGCACTGTACGTTTCCCGGTGTGGGAGCCTCGGGCTTCTAAGGACAGGCTCCTTTCCCTCCTGAGAGAAGGCTCCTTTCCCCTCCGAATTGCGTCCAGGGGTCTTTCTCATCTCCCTCAGAAAATAAATGTATTTCCCTAAAGACATGTTGGGTTTGAGAGCCGCGAGATTCTGAGGGAAAGCTCCTTTCCCCTCAGAATTTTCGTCCAGGGGTCTTTCTCATCCCCCTCAGAAAAGGAGTTTAAAAATGCGCTAAAATAAGCCCAGTGTGGGAGCCTCAGGCTGCCGAGGACAGGCTCCCTTCCCCTCGGAATTGCATCCAGGGGTTTTAATCCTCCCTCTCAGAAAATCGATATATTCCCCATAAAAAAAAAATAATAATAATTTTAAAAATGCACTAGAAGTTTCCCGGTGTGGGAACCTTGGGCTGCTGAGGACAGGCTCCTTCCCCTCCTGAGAGAAGGCTCCTCTCCCCTTGGAATTCCATCCAGGGGTCTTTCTCATACCTCTCAGAAAATAAACGTGTTTCCCCAGAAACGTGTTGGGTTTGGGAGCCTGGAGCTGACGAGGGAAGTCTCCTTTCCCCTAGGAATTGCGTCCAGGGATCTTTCTCATCCCCTTCTGAAAATAAATGTATTCCAAAAAAAATGCACTAAAAAATTATCCCGGCGTGGGAGCCTTGAGCTCCTGAGGGAAGGCTCCTTTCCCCTTGGAATTGCCAGGTTGGTGCCGCCAGCCTAGATCTGTGACAGGGTTTTTTTTTAATTTTTTAATTTTTATTTTTTTCTGGAATGCCCACAAAGATCAAAAAGTAGAGTATGGCCTTTATCTAATACTTTAATTCTAACGTGTGATACTTTAATCTAGTCATTTCAGTTCACAGCCAGCCTCCTTGGAGAAATTAGGACATGTTACTTGTTCCATTTGCTCTTTCTCCCTGTTTTAATATTTTTTTTAATCTCGACTTAAAAGGTGGAAATAAGCAGCCAAGGATCAGGGGGACGGGTGGAGCTGCAGCCAAAGTGCCCCAAATAATTGAAGCATTGAGACTTTTACTTAAACACTGTGATCATGGAATCATGGAATGGTTTGGGTTGGAAGGGACCATAAAGATCATCCAGTTCTAACCCCCTGCCATGGGCAGGGACATCTTCCACTAGCCCAGGTTGCTCCAAGACACACCCAACCTGGCCTTGGACACTTCCAGGGATCCAGGGGCAGCCACAGCTTCTCTGGGCAACCTGTGCCAGGGCCTCCCCACCCTCACAGCCAAGAATTCCTTCCCAATATCCAATGTAACCCTACTCTCTTTCACTTTAAGGGCATTCCCCCTTTGTCCTGTCGCTCCAAGTCTGTGTGAAAAGTCCCTCTCTGAGGATACGGATGCAGAGGGGACAGAAGGAACATGGCAGAGGAATTGTGGGACCACCCCATGGGTCACAGCAGAGTGTCAGGTGAGATGAAATCATCCATGAAATTGCACCTTACAGCCTTGGGAGGAGTCTGGGAGCACTGTGATTGAAGTGGTCCTTTCTCCTTCCCCTCAGCCCCAGAAAGATTTGAGGTCCATTAGGGCTGCTTTTGACACTTCTCCCTTTGCCTTCAAGAATGACCAGAATGTGGTTCTTGCTCAACACCTGAGGGAGCTGGGGGGGTTTATCTGGAGAAGAGGAGGCTCAGGGGGGACCTCATTGCTCTCCCCAACTCCCTGACAGGAGGGGACAGTGAGGGGGGGTCGAGCTCTTCTGCCACATCCCAAGGGAAAGGAAGAGAGGAAATGGCCTCAAACTGCACCAGGGCAGGTTCAGATCAGAGATTAGAGAAAAAAAATTCCCTGCAGGAGTGGTCAGGCCTTGGAATAAGTGTCCCAGGGAGGTGGTGGAGTCCCTGTGTCTGGGAGTGTCCCAGAGGTGTCGGGATGTGTCCCTTGGGGCCATGGATTGGGGGTGATTGTGGTGGGACTGGATGATCCTGAAGGTCTCTTCCAACCTTGATGATTCCATGATAGCAAAGGCCCATGGCATCACCTGCTGCTACCCAGGAGCTCCCAAGTGTTGGATTTTGTCCCGGGGCACTGCACACACTGAATATTGTACAGGAAATCCAGAACAATCCAGAAAGCACCGGCTGTCCTCCATAACCTCTGCCCAGCTCCTCAGTCAGGAAGGGCAGTTCCTCTCTCAGGGACAGGGGGTTCCATCCCCGTGAGGATTTTGTAAACCCCTCTAAAATCTCTTTGCCAGCCTGGGTGAATGGTGCAGGGACACAGTAATTGCTCTGTTGGTCAATGTAGGTAACTGCAGAGCTCACAGAACGTTGTTACACTGTTTACTGTAATACTGTAACTTCTTGGGGTTCGAGTTTGGGGGTTTTTTTGAGGGATTTTTTTTTTTGCTAACACTTAAAAATATTACAGTTTTCAGGAGTCTGTGCATTTGCTCAGTCATCCTCTACTTTTATTTTGCTGGCTATACCCAAGCTCTGGCAACTTGGGCAGAGCTAAAATGTCATTTAACAGATGATGGCTTTTTTTTCAAATTTTCTTTTCCAGCACAACCAACTAGATATTGTTGGCTTGTTAATACTATTTCAATAATGACTAACCTGCATGGTTCTTCTCTTGTACAAGTGTTCTCCCGAGTGTCCTTTTCATTAATAAGTCAGGGAAGGTTCAAGTTGGACGTGAGGAGGAATTTCCTCATGGAAAGGGTGGTCAGGCCTTGGCAGGGGCTGCCCAGGGAGGTTTGGAGTGCCCAGCCCTGGAGGTGTCCCAGGAAGGCCTGGATGTGACACTCAGTGCTCTGGGCTGGGGGACAAGGTGGAGATGGGGCACAGGTTGGACTCCATGGGCTGGGAGGGTTTTTCCAGTCTCAGGGATTCTGGGATTCTGGTTACACATTACAAATGGTCTACAACATTTTCTGGTTTTGCTCCTCAACAGCTGAAGGGATTGATTAAAATTGAGGAATGAGGTCACTGGGAACTGCAGTTTCACCAGGAACCTGCTCCAGGGTGGTGAGGCCCTGGCCCAGGTTGCCCAGAGAAGCTGTGGCTGCCCCTGGATCCCTGGAAGTGTCCAAGGCCAGGTTGGATGGGGCTTGGAGCAACCTGGGCTAGTGGAAGGTGTCCCTGCCCATAGCAAGGGGGTGGAACTGGATGAGCTTTAAGGTCCCTTCCAACCTGCACCATTCCATGATTCTATGACAATGGAATGTGATTATCCCAGTTTTTCCCTTCTCAGCCTTCCCACATTGACTAGAGGACTCCATTTTCCTCTTCACTGTATGTTCTGGAAGACTTTATTCCACGATCCAAACTCTAAAAGCCCTCGTAGCCATGCAGTTTTTCTTTGGAATGTGTGCATTTCTGCCTGAACTCCAGCCTTCCTTCACACAGAATCATGGACACTGACTTTTCCAGGGCTCACTATTTGTCCTTTGATCAGATGTTTCAGTCCCGAGGATGTGTTGTACCCTCAGCAATTCAAACAACCCTCAGTATCCGGCAAGAGTGGACCCAGCTTAGAGGATCTTCAGGAAGGATTTCCTCGTAACAGAGGAAAGAGGTGATGATGCCAACTGTGCTGTTGTGTTTCTCAGGCAAAGCCACCACAGAGCTCAGTTCCCTTGGCACTGGGCCACAGCCTGAAGTTAAGTCCCCAAAGAAGTTCTTCTCCGTGGGTTCCGTGACGAACACGCCACAGCAGCTCTCAGACAGCCTTCATTCCAAATCCCACCATCACCTGGAGGGAGCAGCTTGTGTTTCTCCTGTCAAAAAGGTGCTGCTGGGTAACTAATGTGGTCCATCTCTTTTTAGGCCAGAGGGGTTGCCAAGGTAACCCGTTCCAATGGAAGATAGATCGGCTTTTGAGTCATCCTCAGAGCCAGCTTCCATAGTAGAAGGTTTGGATTGACAGCCAGTGCTGCCTGCTGTGTAGGCTGGCACGCCCCTGGACCAGAAGGGCCTGGAATTGCTGCTGTTGCTTGCTCCAAAAAAAAAAAAAAATAAATAAATGTGTGTATCCCTGAGTTTCCTCTGATACTCTCTGGAATGGTAGTTGTGGATTCCTCACTCAGGTTGAAGATCACACCCCTAAGTATGAAAAGTCCCTCATCCAGTTTAAAATATCAGTCGGGAATTTCTGGACATCAGGAGGAATTTTTTCATGGAAAGGGTGGTCAGGCATTGGAAGGGGCTGCCCAGGGAGGTGGTGGAGTCCCCATCCCTGGAGGTGTCCAAGGAAGTTCAACAGTGCTCTGGGCTGGGTGACAAGGTGGTGATGGGTCAAAGGTTGGACTTGATGACCTCGGAGGTCTTTTCCAACATAATGACCCTGGGATTCTCTGAAAAGTCCTTTCCCAAACCCATGGAGTTTTCTGGGGAAGACACCTCTGGGAAAGAGGCTGTTACTTATCCTATGGGAAACATAAACTTGGAAGTTGTGTCCCAGAAATCCTCCTGAGACCACTTTCCGTGATAAATCCATTTGCAGGAGCGCAGAACAGTTTTCTGCTAAAATCAGACGTCCTGAAGAACTGTGGTTCTTTAAAACTTTTGCAGATCAAGTGCTACAATGTCAAATGTTTGCCATCTGGGAACTTCTCTGCATCCTCACTTTCCAGCTTCTAGAGGAATCTGGTTTCCCTGGGTTTGAAAAGATGAAAAAGACGTTATCTTGATTTAATCATCAAGTTTCCCTCACACCCAGAAGGACCAGTACCATCAGTGTCTCCAAAAAATTTCACTTGGTTCCACTGCTTGTAACAGAGTTGGAGCCACCTACACCTGTTCAATGCATGGATTTTGCTTCTCTGTAGGAATTCCTGGAAGAGGAATTCCTTCTTCAGTCCCATTAAAAGCAGGTCCTTCATCGGCCCCTTCTTTTGAAGCTTCTCTGTTGGGCAGCAGGACGTGTGTCCTTCCTGGCTAAAGGGAAAACTTTGTTCCTGCTGTCTGGAGGCAGCTCCTTGTGCTGCTTCCAGAGGGATGTTGTTTAGGAAGTTCCAACACATGATAATTTGCAGTATCCTGACTTCACAAATCCATTCAAGAAAGTTCTCCAAAGTATGTTCTCCTGGGTGCCTACATGGCCAACCCCCTGCTAGGTAAGGAAAAGAAATTGGGGTGAGTTTTAAATTAAATTGCTCTAAAATTGTCACTTAAGGTGCTTCACCACACTAAGAAATGGTTCTTCCAGCTTTAGAAGCAGGAATACTTGGTTGTCTGTCCCTTTTTTCTTCCAGATTCTCTGTCCTCTCACAGTCCAACATATCAGAAAGATGGAGGTGGACTTTTCACAAGGGTCTGGAGTGACAGGACGAGGGGGAATGGGGCTCACACTGACAGAGAGTAGGGTTAGATGCTGGGATATTAGGATGAAATTCTTCCCTGTGAACTGGGACTTAGCTTGGATTACACGTGGGCAGCTTGGCCTGGTGTCCAACCAAACAGGAGCATTAACAGCATCCCAGAATCCCAGAATGGGGCAGGTTGGAAGGGACCACTGTGGGTCTTTTGGTCCCACCTCCATCAGGGCCATCCCACAGCCCATGGCACAGGGTTGTGTCCAGGCAGCTCTGGAATGTCTCCAGTGAGGAGGCTCCACACCCTCTCTGCACAATCTGTTGAGTGCTCGGTCACTGCACAGCAAAGAAGTTCTTCCTCATATGTAGGTAGAACTTCTGTAGCAGGTCGGCATTTCCCAAAGGAAGAAATGGTTGTGTGATGACCCAGGATCAATCCTCAACACAACCACCTTTTTTCCCAAACTTCTGTGAACCCCTTTTGTTCCAGATCTCTGCCCAAGGTGGGTCTGTCAAAGGGGGCTGAGAATTACAAGGACTTAAGAAGGAGCCGGTCTGAGGATCCAGAATAAAAAGGGTTTGTTTCTGTCCAATATTCACATAAACCAAGTGAGCTGTGTGTGCATTCCCTTCCTGTTCCATGCATTCCAGACTCAGTTCCCTGCCTGTCCCCACTGCCGTGGCCCTGGAGCGTGTTCTGTGGCACCACCAATGTAGGCTAATTGCTCTGTGGGCCAGCACTGCTGCTTTGTAGGGCACTGCATTTCCCCTCCCTGAGCTATTCCAGGGAACTGGCAAGGCAGGGAAGGTCGGGGCTGACCTTATCCCAAGATCCCAGCTGCATTCCAGCGGGACCAGCCTGGCCTGCAGGGTCCAGAATGGAGCAGCTAAAATAGCACCTCGGCTGCCAGGCAGGGAGGATATCCCTGAACTATTCCCAGAGCAGGTTCCCCAGGCTGTTCATAACTCTGGAGAGGGCACAACACCACAGGCACCTGTGGGGGAAGCACATGTGGACACAGACCTGAAACCTGTATGGGAAGAACAGCAAGAAGCTGATCCCAGGGCTGGAGCAGCTCTGCTCTGGAGCCAGGCTGGGAAAGCTGGGAATGTTCAGCCTGGAGAACAGAAGGCTCCAGGGAGACCCCAGAGCCCCTTCCAGGGCCTAAAGGGGCTCCAAGAGAGATGGACACAACTGATTTCTGTGGTCAAGTCAGGTGCCAGTTCCCTGTGGAGGTGTAATGGGATGAGTAGGTGCAGAGGATCACATGATGGTTTCCTATGAATTCATCTGTTTGACTCTGTTGGACCTCACAGTTCTCCATCCCTGTTTTTTTAAAGAGGCTACAGGGCTGTCTTCCCTACTGTCAGTGACTTCCACCCTTGTGCTGGGACTCCAGCATTAACCCACCTGCCTGCTGGACTGCCAGGATGAGTGGAAAAACAAGCTTGGAGAAGTCATGGCTTTCAGGTCTCAGGAAATCAGAACATTTGCAAAGGGTCCAGCCCCATCAGGAAAGAATCTGGGGTAGAATCACAGAATCCCAGAATGGTTTGAGTTGGAAGGAACCATAAAGATCATCTAATTCCAATCCCCTGCCATGGGCAGGGACACCTTCCACTAGCCCAAGTTGCTCCAAGCCCTGTCCAACCTGGCCTTGGACACTTCCAGGGATCCAGGGGCAGCCACAGCTTCTCTGGGCAAACTGGGCCAGGGGCTCCCAACCCTCACAGGGAAGAATTTCTTCCTAAAATCCCATCTAACCCCGCTGTCTGCTAGTTCAAAGCCATTCCCCCTTGTTGTCCTGTCCCTCCAGCCCTTGTCCCCAGTCCCTCTCCAGCTCTCCTGGAGCCCCTTTAGGCATTGGAAGGGGCTCTCAGGTCTCCCTGGAGCCTTCTGTTCTCCAGGTGAACCCTTCCAGCTCTCCCAGCCTGGCTCCAGAGCAGAGGGGCTCCGGTTCTGGGATGAACTTCTTATTGTCAGTGGTTTTCCCCGGGCAGGAGGGAGCAGTGCCATGTGCTGCGTTACTGAGATCACTTCTAGTCCTGTCCCAGAGTAAATCTACAGCAGCACAAGTTGTGTGTGTGTAAAACAGAACAGACTCACCTCTACCTGCCCCAGGACTGAGTGTGGAAAGTGGGCACAGTTACACCACCTCCAGCCCTGGGATCCCCAGCACAGGAAGGATGTGGAGCTGTTGGAGAGAGTCCAGAGCAGGCACCAAGATGATCAGAGGGCTGGAGCAGCTCTGCTGGGAAGAAAGGCTGGGAGAGCTGGGATTGTTCAGCCTGGAGAAGAGAAGCTTTGGGGGGAACTGATTGTGGCCTTGCAGGACCTGAAGGAGCTCCAAGAAAGATGGAGAGAGACTATTTCCAAGGACTGGAGGGACAGGACAAGGGGGGATGGCTTCAAACTGTCAGAGGGCAGGGTTAGATGGGATTTTGGGAATGAATTCCTGGCTGTGAGGGTGGGGAGCCCCTGGCCCAGGTTGCCCAGAGAAGCTGTGGCTGCCCCTGGATCCCTGGAAGTGTCCAAGGCCAGGTTGGACAGGGCTTGGAGCAACCTGGGCTAGTGGAAGGTGTCCCTGCAGGGGATGGAACTGGATGATCTTTAAGGTCTGTTCTATGATTCCATGATTTGAGAGGTATGGAAAAAATGGTTGAAGTTGGGGACAACTGGGAGGCATTGGTAACACAATCGAAGATGAGGGGTGTTGTTTGCATAAGTGGTATTTCATAGATAGTATTTTAAATTGTTTCCCAAGAAATCTTTCATTCCCAAGAAATCTTTCATTCCCAAGAAATCCATCAGGCTTTAAATTGCACAATTGCCTGGGTGAAGGTGGCAAATCTGTGGAGATGGGAAAGATTTCATTCAGCAGCAGCTGCACAAGAAACTCTCTGTGCCAGGGGTTGCACCAAACCACTGCTCTGCTCTCTGGTAAGAGCATTGCCCATAAATTCCTTCCTTTCTGGAGAATAAAACTAACATAATTCCAAGAAGCTGAGATTTTTGGGTGTAGGAACCATCAGGTTTCTGAATGCTCAGCCTCGTGCTCCTGAGTGCAAACATCATGGAGCTCACAAGGAGAGAGCACATCCCAGCCCTGCCCCCAGCACATAATGTTCCTCTCTTGGTAGATAAAACTCAGTTATGAAAAACAAAAACTGAAAAATTACCTCAACCCCTTTTTCCCCCCCCCCCCTTTTCCAACCTATTTCTCATAGCAAGTCTTTTTACAACAAACCTCCACTGAATTTTGATGTGTTGACAGAGGAGGTTTTTTAAAGTTGTTACCTGAGGTGAGTGACTAAACCCAAATTTCAGGCAGAGTGTAATTTTGAAGACTCCCAGTTACAAATTAGAACAAAGCTAAATGAAAGGCATATAGAAAATTCCAAGTAGCCAAGATGCATCTTTGAAATCTATTTTAAAAATTAATGTAATTAACTACTCACTTTATTTATTCTATTCATCCTGTAAGATACAGATAATTCTGTTAGATACACCTAGGCCATTGTAGGGGTATCAAATGTAAATCCCATATTTGACATATGGAAGTCTGAATTAATACATTTGCTGAAGAACTATATTAATTAAATACTAATTACACAGTGCCAATTATACACATGGGAGAGACTAATAAAAAAAAAAAAACAGTGCTCAAATTTCCACAGGTACTTAATATCTGGAATGGACAGAGGATTTTTGCAATGTGAAACATCAAGAACAGAACACTTTCTGGCCTTATTTTGGGGGTTTTGGGGATAGTTTGGGGGGTTTTATGTGTGTCTGTCCAGAACATTCAGGCTGAGGCAAACATCCAGCTCATCTTTGGGTTTTTTTTTCCATTGTTTGCAGGTTTGTCAAGCTTTAACTGCTTGGAAGAAGTTTTCTATCCTGGGTGTTGCCTCAGGATGATTTTTCTTCTTTAAACCCACCCTTCCCTGTTTGGGTGGGGGTTTTTTTGGTTTTGTTTTGCTTTCAGGGAAATGAATATTGAGAATTTGGTCTTATTCTGAAAGAGTAATATTTTATTTGGGGGAATTTATAAGCAACTGCAAAACAAATGCAAGTTTAACAGCCTGAAAAAACAGCAGCAAAAATATTTCTAGCTTAGAAAGAACTTTTTGCCATCTTTTTCCTGTTTGCTTTTTGAGGCCGTGAAATCAATGTGTAATAAATTGTAGTAAATATCCCAATTTGTGTTGTTAATTTTTACCCAAAACCTCCCAGAGCAGCTCCTCCCAAGGGGCAGCTCCTTGTGTGAGCAGGGACAGGACCCAGGGAACAAACAAATCGTATAATTTCCTCTTTTTTTCTTTCTTAAAAAAGAAATATCTCCAGACAATTTCCAATTAAGCAGAAGTCCCAAAAATGTGCCCCCCTGGGTGAGGAATTGGGCAGTTCCAGCCTCAGTCACCACGGGGGCCCTGCTGGGTTTGGGCTGGGCAGTGTTGGACACCCATGAGATTGTGGTTGTGCCAGGGAAATGAGGCAAGAACAAATCCAGGGTTTTCTAGAGTTTCCCTGTGTGCTGTCCCATTCCTGAGAGGTGCTGGCCAAGAGGGAGATGGGGGCAGGAAATCTGGAGAGGAGTCTCTGTTCCCTCAGGCCCCGATCTCTGCTCGCTGGGAGCAGGGGCAGGACCCAGGGAAGGGCTGGAGCTGGGACAGGGCAGGCTCAGGGTGGATCTCAGGACAAGGTTCTTCCCCCAGAGGGTGCTGGGCACTGACCAGGCTCCCCAGGGCAGTGGGCACGGCCCCAAGGCTGCCAGAGCTCCAGGAGGGTTTGGACAACGCTCTGAGGGAGAGGGGGGAGTGTTGGGGTGTCCAGGAGTGTGGCTGGATGATCCTTGTGGGTCCTTCCCAACTCACGATTCTACCTACAAGGAAGTTGCCTTTCTCCCACCATGTGCTCCTACTTTTTCCTTGCTTTCTGAGTTAATCCTCTCCCTCCGCTCCGTGATCCGCCTTTGCCGGGAGCAGCTGTCCCAGAGCTCCCCACAGAACCCCCGGAGTCCAGCACTGCCCTGCAGAGGAGTTGGATGTTTCCCCACGGGTGACCTACTTCACTGCCTAACTGGCTCTGACACTGTTTTCCAGCTGTAAGGATTAAGATTTTTCCTTCCTGAAGTCATCGGGCTCCGTCCGAACCTTTCCCGACTCTGAACCGTGATGATAAACCCCACAGTGTCTCACTCTGCCCTTTTCCACGGTGTTTTCGTGGGAACTCACAGCTCATCCAGTTTGGGATGTGGCTTCCAGCAGCCCCCCAGCAGAGGATGCCCAAGGAAGAGCTCACAAACAAGGTCAGTGTGCTGTCCCCGAGCATTCCCAGTGTCCAGTCATCTGTGCTTTGGAGCTTCTGCAGGGTGGGTGGTGGGGGATGTTTCCTTATTTAACAACCATTACATTTAAGAGACTTTTCTTCTATTAATTTGATTGGTTGGGTTGATCTCCCAAAGCTTTGCAGTATCACAGAATCACAGAGTATCCTGACATGGAATGAACTCACAAAGATCAGAGTCCAGCTGGGACAGGGACAGGAGCCATGGGCAGGGACACCTTCCACCAGCCCAGGTTGCTCCAAGCCCTGTCCAGCCTGGCCTTGGACAATTCCAGGGATCCAGGGGCAGCCACAGCTTCTCTGGGCAACCTGGGCCAGGGGCTCACCACCTCACAGCCAACAATTCCTTCCCAATATCCCATCTAACCCTGCCCTCTGGCAGTTTGAAGCCATTCCCCCTTGTCCTGTCACTCCAGGCCCTTGTAAAAAGTCCTTCTCCCTCATTTTCTCAGGTACTGGAAGGACCTTTTGAGATGTGGAGAAAAGAACTGCACATACCACTCAATATGCAGAGAACTATGGATTTATACTGGAGTGGGTGTGTGACAATGTTCTCTGGTTTGTTCTCTGTCTTGTTCTCTTAACAATTCCAAATATTTTGATTTGTTTCTCTGACTAAAAGGGAACATTGTGTTGAGATTTTTATAGAAATATTAATCAGAACCCAAAGATCTCAGTTGTGAGTGGAAAAGCAGCTTAGAGCCCATCCTTGTACACTGAATTTCCCACCCGTGCTCACTCCTTTACCACATCAGATTTTATCTGCCATTTTATTATACAGTCACTCAGTCTTGTAAGGTCTTTCTTCAGTTCTTCAGAGTGAACATCCCACTTTGTCCTCTACCTTTCCTTTACCTGAATACTCAATATCTTTAGAAGTCTGTGGCATTTCACTGCTCCCTCCCCTTTCCCCAGATTTTTTAGGAATATGTTAAGCAGCACCAGGTCCCTGCAGACTCCTCTTGTGATCCCCCTCTTCTATGAAAACCGACCTTTTATTGTTGTTTTATTTCTGTTTCCTGTCATCCAGCCAGTTTTTGATCCATTCTTCTCTTGCTTCTTGTTGTATAAAGGCCTTTTTAATTTCTTTTTTTTTCTTTTTTTAAATGATGTTTTGTCTAGGAACCTCATTGCCCCTGGAAATCCCGGGAATGCTTAAACATGGCTCTTCATGTTTGCTGGTAATCAAGGATAACTCAGCTTTTGGGCAACTGAGTTATTTCAGAGCTCCTGGGTGGAGCCCACCTGGTCCCCAGGAGGTCTTGACCTTGCCTGCCCTGCACTTTTTATTTGTGATAGGTCCCTTAAATTCCCCATAATTCCAAGTTCTGGCATGGATTTCACACCTCCAGTGCTGTGTCCAGTTCTGGGCCCCTCAGGACAAGAAGGACATTGAGGGGCTGGGGTAGAAATATTTACATCTAAAATAACCTCCCAGTTCAGAAACAAGACCCAGCTCATTATTTCATGAGTGGCCTGATTTGGAAATGTTGTAAATATTTCACTTTGAGAGAGGAAAACATGAAAATAACCTGGGCTAGTGGAAGGTGCCCCTGCCCATGGCAGAGGGGTTGGAACTGGATGATCTTTAAGGTCCCTTCCAACCAAAACCATCCTGGGATTCTGTGAGTCTGTGAGTCTGAGAACTGAGATGAGGAATGACTTACAAAACCCAGCTCCTTTTCTGGACTTGGATCTAATTCCAACCTTCCACCAGACCAGGTTGCTCAGAGCCTCATCCAACCTCACAGGGAAGTTCAAAATAATTTCCATACTGTCCCTTCCTCCAGTTTAAAGTGTGGCATCAAAACCCACAGCCCTCAACATTTTGGGGTGGTATCTCCTCTCTGTGATGTGCCAATGGAAAAAGATATTTTAGGGACTGAGTTACACAGTTCTACATGACAAGAAGAAAACCCCCAAAAAAAAAAACACGTGTGTCTGTCTCAGGTGGCTCCAATCATCAGAACAGCCAGGATGTGAATATTAATTACCATTAATTAATTATCAACCTGCACACCCAGTTACACACTCCTTACAACGAGGAGGAAGAAACATCAGTGGACAAAAGCTGATCCAGAAACTGTAATTTTAGACTGGGAGTTATAAAAGTTATTTATATCACAGCAAAATGTAAACAGCTGAGGGGGTGGGTATCAGTTACTGATACAAGTTATTTGCCCTGGTCCCAAATCAATATTTTAAAAAATTAAATTTAAAATTGTTCTGTTTCTGTCTCATTTGAGGTCACTACAAAACTTTAGTGACCCAGGGAATAAAGTACCAAGTGAAATCAAACTGGTGAGTTGATTGACTCAAGCTTTTGTCACAAAAAACATTATGGAATATTTGCCTCCCAGATAAATTTTGGGCACCACCTTTTTTGTTAAATACAAGTGTCGATGTTTTCAATATAACTACCAAATTTATATTATATTATTTCAGTATAAACACCAAATTATTTTACAAGGCCTATCAGCACTCAAAGAGTCGATTTTACACATTAATTTTTCGTTATCATTACTACATTATTTGTTATATTTTTCAAGGTTATTTTAATATAGTTTTACCATTCTTTAAAAACCCACCTTTTTTTAACACAGCCTTTTTGCACTGGGAAAAATTACTCTTTCTTTCTTTTATTTTATTTTTTTTCTGATGTCTAAGTACTTTTGATTCAGGATATTCAGTCACTATTTTCTTTCCCCACCAAACTCTTCCAATATTTTTTTTTTTAATTATCTAAATCGTTTGTTTTGTTTTATCCACTGGTTTTTGTCATCCCCTACATGTTTCATAACACTATTTTCCTTATTTGCTAATTCTTTTGAGAGGCAAGTAAAGCTCAGTGCAACTTTCAGTCAGTTCAAGCCCTTTTAAACTGTAAAGTTAAAAATGGGGCATTTTTGCTGGAAAATTAGTTCATTCTTAATTACCTTTGAAATTCCTTCATCAATATTTTGCTTTATGGTGTTATTTACTTTTATTGTACCTCTCTCAATTTTAACATGACACAAAATTTGACTTTTTAGACCTTTTGTCTGGACTTTTCCTCAGCTTAGTTTCATCTCAATTAGCTTTTCTCACCTTGACATGGGAACAAATCAGTTTATTTTGTTGCCTTCAGTGGTCTTTTGTCACTAGTTCTTTTAAATCTGATATACTTTAAAGGCTAATTTTTAATGAAAAAGGAATTCCAGTGCAGTGGGGGATGTTTTAGAGAACACTGATAAGATTTAATGTCTGGAGCAGTCCCTCTGTGTGGTGCAGATATTTTAATTTCTTTATTATTATCTTCCTCCTCTCTGAGGCATTCAGAATCACCACTATTTATGTGCTCCAGTGCTGGGATTTGGTGGGATTTCTCCACCAGAGATAATGAATTTTAATTTACTTCCTGTAGTTCAGTGTATCAGTTATTTCTTCTATTAACTCCTCGGTGTAACTTAGGAGTAAAGCACAACCTTTCCACTCAGGTGCTCTGAAAAACAATGTCCAGCTCATCAAATGTGCTTATATAAACCATGAAGTGATCGAAAAATTGTCCAACATAGGAATAATATTTGAAATTATTGTTTGATTAGACTTAATCATCTCTAAACTCTTCCAACACTGTGGGCTCCACATGGTTCTGATGGCAAGCAGAGAAATCACAGGTGCATTTTTTTGTCATCTCTTTCTATCCCTTGTAAAACTTCTCCTGTTGAATTCCTTAAGTCATGTCCCTTCCAACTGAAAGTATTCCATGATTCTGGAATTCTACACTGCTGTTCTCTCTGAGCAAAGATTTCAAAACTGTGAAAAAAGCAGAACAAAAAAAGTCTCTTTCAGCTTCCCTTTGTTTATCTCGAGTGAGGGATGCTGTCATTCCATATCAACTAATCCATATATTGCAGCTCTGGCTTGAGGCAAATATAGAAATCTGATTATTCTAAACAATTTCAATACATTTGTTAAAATAAGGTACCAAAGAAGATCAGGTAGGAAGGTGGAAGGTGTCCCTGCCCATGGCAGGGGTGGAACTGGATGATCTTTAATGTCCCTTCCAACCTAAACCATTCCATGAATCTCTGATGATCAGGTACATCCATAAAACAAATGTGTGCATCATTCCACTGAAGTTCATATAATTTTTCCAGTTGGTTTCTGTTTAGGTTCATTTGTTCTTAGAGTTGTTTTATTCAGTTCTGGTTCAGGTTCAGCAAAGCTTGAAAACAACAATATCCCATCTAACCCTACTCCCTGTCAGTTTGAAGCCATTCCCCCTTGTCCTGTCACACCAGCCCTTGGAAATAGTCTCTCTCCATCTTTCCTGGAGCCCCTTCAGGTCCTGCAAGGCCACAATTAGTTCCCCAAAGCTTCTCTTCTCCAGGCTGAACAATCCCAGCTCTCCCAGCCTTTCCTCCCAGCAGAGCTGCTCCAGCCCTGGGATCCTCTTGGGGCCTGCTCTGGACTCTCTCCAGCAGCTCCATGTCCTTGCTGTGCTGTTCCCCAGGGCTGGAGCAGCTCTGCAGGTGGAGTAAATAAAACTATGTTAAAAAACCAGACTGTGGGCACCAATATTCCACTGAGAAGCCCATTTGCCCTTTAGTTGTGATTTCCTGAAGGAATTCTCATTCCCAAGAAAGCCTAAAATTGTCAGTCTCACCATTTGTCCAAATTTGGGGTGGATTTTTCGACTGGATGGACACAGCAGGCTCCTGACAATGACAGGGCTCGGTGCCAAACATTCCAGCCTTTGCTCTGAGGCTTGAACTGTCTCATTTTGATGAAGCCTTCCCAAATAATTCAGAATGAGGTGGATACTCTGTAAAGAAAACTTGTAACTTGGATCAACCAAAAGAAAATCCTGTCACTGGAAAGGGAATTTTCAGAAGGGCCTGGAGTGACAGGGCAAGAGGTTTTGAGTGGAAAGAGGGCAGATTTAGATATTGGGAAGAAATTGTTCCCTGTGAGGGTGCTGAGGGGCTGGGATAGAATTCCTGGAGAAGCTGTGGCTGCCCCTGGATCCCTGGAAGTGTCCAAGGCCAGGTTGGATGGGACTTGGAGCAACCTGGAATAGTGGAAGGTGTCCCTGCCCATGACAGGGGGTGGCACTGGATGATCTTTGAGGTCCCTTCCAACCCAAACCATTCTGGGATTGTTTCTGCAAAACCAACCACCCGAGGGTGCTGAACTGTCAGGGCAGAGCCTGAATTTGGACAGGGATTCGTTGGGATCCCGAGGGTTTGTTTGTGGGATGGCTGTTGCTAAGCAGAGGGGCAGCTACAGCCTGTTCCAACGGGAGCTTTTTCTGGACATGAGGCTCCAGTTCCTAGAAATGAGTAACTGAAGTACCTTGGAAAAAGTTTTCCAAGAAAAACAGTGGATTGTGAAAGTGATGGCAAAAAAAAAAAAACCAACATGCTCAGAAGCAACTGTACTGTCCAGGCTTGTGTTTTGCTTTTTTGGAGCTCTCCTTGGTTGGGGTAAAAAATAAAACATAAAAATCCCTCTTTTACCTGCCCCACACTAAATAATAACAGTAATTAGCTACATGAGGTAAGTGGCTAATATAAGTAATCAAAGTTAAATGCTCCTTTCTCTTTACACTGACCACTTTCTCTCTTTTCTCTGAATTGTGAGATGACTTTGATATCTCACTTATTTTCCCAAAACAAAAGATGCTCCTCATTACAGGAACGTGCACTGGGTTTTGCTGGATTTCCCATAAGCATTCCAGGAGGAAAGGAGCACAGATGGGTTTCAGTACTGAAGGGATGAGGAGAAATAGGACAGAACCTTCTTCCAGGTACCCCCACCACTGGCAGGGACTCTGGTTTTATTTATTTTAAATTTTTTATTTATTTTAACTTTGTGAAGCTTAAGAAAATGTACAGAAAATGTACACTTAGTTTGCTACCTCTAAACACCAAGGTTAAAAAACTGCAGTAATTTATCCTAGATAATAAAACTAAATATGTAGGACTTCAGAGTCTGTGAAAGGTTTATTCATTCCCTAATTTCTAAATGGTTTTGCATTCCCCTGTGTTCATGGAGAACAGGAATAAAAATGCCAGGAGACAAGTCTTCAAGCTCTGGTAAAGAAAACAAGCTCTGGCCAAGAAAACAAGCTCTGGCAATAAGAAATCTATAATGGGAACAGTTCCCTGGGTATCTGTTTGAACCATCTAATGTCTTCTTGGAAAATAGAATGGTTTGGGTTGGAAAGGACCTTAAAGATCATCCAGTGCCACCCCCTGCCATGGGCAGGGACACCTTCCACCAGCCCAGGTTGCTCCAAGCCCTGTCCAACCTGGCCTTGGACACTTCCAGGGGCATCCACAATTTTTTTGGGCAACCTAAACTTGTCGTGCCCCTTTAGGCACATTCCTTGCAGCAGAACCAGCTTTCCCTGAGCTGCACAGACTTTAATTTGTTCAGGATTTCAGTTACTTTGATCGGTAATGAAAAAAAATAAAAGGCAAAAAAAGGGGAAAAAAAAAGGCAAAAGAAAGAGCAGGAATCTGTCACCATCCCTGCTGCATCACCAAGCCACGTTTTAAGAGTGAATTAAAGAATTCCCACTTTAAAATGACACTGGACACTTGAGCTTGTGCTGTAACAGCCCAGGGGAGGCTGCCCTGGCTGCTTAGAGAGTGATGTGCGAAGAATTACGTGAGAATAATGGCTTGGGAAAGTACTAAAATTCACAGCTAGGCTCCTGCTTTAGAGGTTTACTTCGGGACTCGGGATTCCGCCGATGGACAACTTCTGTTTCCGCTGGAATCCCGGGAATTCCCTGTCTGTGGCCACACCTGGGAGGGACTGAAAGGTTTCTCAGCACTCAAACTGCACCAGGCGCATTTCCACGCCGGGCCTTTCTGTGTTTCGGGTTTTTAATGCGAATTCCCTCCCTGCGTATTTTGCAAGGCATTTAATTGCCTTCCTAAATTTATCGGGACAAGTTCCAGGGAACTCTGAGGGCAGAGGCCGGGGGCGTGCCTGGAAATTCAATGTGATGAATCACGTGTGTGATTAGAGCAGGGATAAGTTCACTACTGGCATATATGGGTTCTTGAGACTGTATAGTGTAGTCAGGGGGATAAATTTAAGGGCAGCGAAGCCTTTCCCGGGATTCCATTGTCCGACCGTGGGCTCAGGCGCTGCCACGGCCGCCACGGCGGCACCCGGACTACAACTCCCGTCAGCCCCCGCGACGCGCTAAGCACGCGGGGCTCCCGCACCGGCGCGCAAAGCACGCCGGGAGCTGTAGTTCTACGAGGAGGACGCGGCGCGTCACCGGGCCCTGCCCCGCGTTGCCATGACAACCGCGCGGTGGGCGGGGCCGGGCGGGAAGCGGCGTCTGCGTCTGGGAAGTGACGAGCCGGGGACCCGGATGTTGGGGGGGGGGGGGGAGGAGGAGAGGGGGACCCGCCCGGTCACGTGCGTGCGCGCGGGGCCGTCACGTGACCGGGGCGATGGGGACGGCGCTGGACGTGAGGGTGAAGCGGGCCGGGAAGGTCTATCGCGATGGGGTGCGTCTGTCGCGATGGGGTGCGTCTGTCGCGATGGGGAGAGTCTGTCGCGATGGGGAGAGTCTGTCGCGATGGGGAGAGTCTGTCGCGGGCATAGCGCCGGTATAGCGCGGGGGGAGAGGGCGTGACCGACCCGCGGGCGTGAGGGTATCGCGACAGCGGCGCCCTGCGGGGCATCGGGAAGAGTGTTCCCAGCAGGTCAGGGAGGGGATCCTGCCCCTCTGCCCAGCCCTGGGAGGCACATCTGCAGGGCTGGGCCCAGCTCGGGCTCCTCAGGACAGCAGGGACATGGAGCTGCTGGAAGATGATTCTCCTGTGGAGATGCTGAAGGGATGGAGCATCTCTGGGAGCAGGAAAGGCTGAGGGAGCTGGGGCTGTTCAGCCTCCAGAGCAGACCCTGAGAGGGGACCTCCCCCAGGTCTGTAGGGTCTGCAGGGAGGGGGCAGAGGATGGACCAGGCTCTGCTCAGGGGGGGCCCAGCAATGGCACAAGAGGAACAGGCAGGAACTGATGCCCAGGAAGTTCCACCTGGACAGGAGGAAGAACTTTGCTGGGCAGTGACCCAGCACTGAACAGAGACCAGAGAGGGTGTGGAGTCTCCTCGCTGGAGACATTCCCGACCCACCTGGACACGTTCCTGTGTCACTCGCCCCAGGTGGCCCTGCCCTGCCCTGACCTGGGCGATCTCCGGAGGTCCCTTCCAACCCCAGCCATCCTGGGATTCCCTGTGTGGATCGCGGCCCGGCTGCGGGTCCCGGCTTCCCGCTGGGAATCTCCCGGGACCATCCGAGAAGGCGGGATTCCTCGGGAAGCGGCGGCGTCCGCCCTCTCCTGTCGGAGCCGTCGCGGTGCCGCAGCTTTCCCTGTGTCCCAGGGCTTTCCCTGTGTCCCAGGGCTTTCCCTGTGTCCCAGGGCTTTCCCTGTGTCCCGGAGCTTTCCCTGTGTCCCGGAGCTTTCCCGGTGTCCCAGGGCTTTCCCTGTGTCCCAGGGCTTTCCCTGTGTCCCG
Organism: Corapipo altera; assembly: GCF_003945725.1. Classification (NCBI taxonomy): domain Eukaryota; kingdom Metazoa; phylum Chordata; class Aves; order Passeriformes; family Pipridae; genus Corapipo; species Corapipo altera. Next base: position 1,944,656 of record NW_020884872.1, on the reverse strand, counting down.
GAGCTTTCCCTGTGTCCCAGGGCTTTCCCTGTGTCCCGGAGCTTTCCCTGTGTCCCAGGGCTTTCCCTGCGTCCCGAATCTTTTCCCTATATCCCTACCCAGAGCTTTCCCTGTACTCCAGCCCAGAGCTTTTTTATCTCTGTATCCCGGAGCTTTTTTCTCCTGTATCCCGGAGCTTTTTCCTCTGTATCCCGGAGCTTTTTCCCCTGTATCCCGGAGCTTTTATCTCTGTATCCCGGAGCTTTTATCTCTGTATCCCTGAGCTTTTTTCCCCTGTATCCCTGAGCTTTTTTCCCCTGTATCCCTGAGCTTTTTTTCCCCTGTATCCCTGAGCTTTTTTTCCCCTGTATCCCTCAGCTCTTTTTCCCTGTGTCCCAGAGCTTTTTTCCCCTGTGTCCTGAGCTTTCCCAGTACCTGGAGCTTTCCCTGTGTCCCAGAGTTTTCCCTGTGCCCCAGCCCGGAGCTTTCTCTGTGCCCCATCCCAGTTTTCCCCGTATCCCTTTCCGGAGCTTTCCCTGTTTCCCTGCGTGGAGCTTTCCCTCCTCCCCAAGCCTGGCACAGCTTCCCGCGGGTCTCCTGTAGCCAACAGGAGCTCAGCTCCGGGATTTTGGGAATTGTCTTTGGGATTAAAGAATGCTTTTTTGTCCTTCTTTCTCCTGGGTACCACGGGAGGACCCTGACCAGGCTCTGGGAAAGCCGGCAGGGCTCAGAAGGAAAGGGAAGACAGGGAAGGAAAGGAAGGAATATTTTTAATTTTTATCATTATTTATCTAGAAATATTTAGTTTTTCAGCAGAAATGTTCAGGTCTTTTTTTTTTTTTCCTGTCCATCCAGCCACACACTTGTATCATAAAAATCCTTTCCATGCCCCAAAATTCCATTTATTGAACCGTTTTCATGCTGGGAAAACTGGATTTACAATGTCTCCCCTTGGCTTGCTATATGTCACTTTTAACTGGATGTTTTTTTGAATATGGGAAAGGGCTATTCCTTCTGTTTTAAGCTGAAATTAAGGTATTTCTGGTCAATCTATCAGTTTTGTTTGTTGCTTCCACTTTAACTCCAAGTGGAAAGGTTTGTAATTTTAATTCATTAACTGGGCCTGGAATTTGGAGGTCTGAAGTGAAAACACGATGGTGGAAGAGCTGTGCACCACGAATACAACAGGGATTTTTAATGGGAATATTATAGGGGCAGAAAGGAGGTGCAGATCTCTAATTAGGCATGGGATGTGTGCAGGTTTGGGGGGTTTTTTTTGGGGGAAATTTGGTATTTGTATGCTTCAGAAATGGTCATGTTTGCAAATGTGTTGGAAGAGTAAAGTTTCCTCCTAAACTGTGTGTTAACTCTTAAGGTATTTGAACATCCTGGTGAGCTCCTGTCCTTTGAGTTGTACTTTTTAGAAGGACAAATATATTGACAGGTTTGTGCTTAGAGGGGGCCCTGGTTTTACACAAAAAAGGGCAAAATAGCACTTCTGGAGACCAGACAGAATTGATTTTATCCCCCATCGAAGAGAAACATCATCTGCTGGCACAGAAACTCCTTAAGGAAACATTACAGTGTCTCCTTCATCCTTCTTCCCTTTCCCCCACTCTGGTGACCTGTAAAGGCTTTTTGTTGTAATCATGGAATGGTTTGGGTTGGAAAGGACCTTAAAGATCATCCAGTGCCACCCCCTGCCACGGGCAGGGACACCTTCCACCAGCCCAGGCTGCTCCAAGCCCCATCCAACCTGGCCTGGGACACTTCCAGGGATCCAGGAGCAACCACAGCTTCTCTGGGAATTCTATCCCAGCCCTTCCCCACCCTCATAGGGAAGAATTTCTTCCCAATATCCCATCTAACCCTGCTCTCTGTCAGTTTGAAGCCATTCCCCCTTGTCCTGTCACTCCAGCCCTTGGAAATAGTCTCTCTCCATCTTTCCTGGAGCTCCTTCAGGCCCTGCAAGGCCACAATCAGTTCCCCCCAAAGCTTCTCCTCTCCAGGCTGAACAATCCCAGCTCTCCCAGCCTTTCCTCCCAGCAGAGCTGCTCCAGCCCTGGGATCCTCTTGGGGCCTGCTCTGGACTCTCTCCAGCAGCTCCATGTCCTTGCTGTGCTGTTCCCCAGGGCTGGAGCAGCTCTGCAGGGGGGTCTCACCTGAGGGGGCAGAGGGACAGGATTTTGAGCTGGTTTTCCATTTTTGAAGAAACGTTGAGAGAAAAATTCTTATTTAACTTCAAGTCATCCTTCTCCTTTCTGCCCCCAGGACGTGCCCCCTTCCCCTGTGGAAGTGTGTGGGCAGCAGCTCTGGGAGAGGCTGTTGCTGTGTGGTGGGAAACTTCTTTATTAAAGCAGTTCCTGTGTTCAGGATTGTCCTCACTTCTCATAGCTGAGCTGGACTCGTTTTTCACAGCAATAACCTAATTGCTTGTGCTAATTAGGGCCCCTTAGCAGAGCAGAGCTGAATTTAGGTCAGCTTTTCTTCCCTGTCCTTTTGTGCTCGTGCCTCCTGCCCTGGCATTTCCCACTTGCTGCACATCCTCTTTCCAGCCTCGGTCCTGCTGCCGGATGTTCTCCTGCCCCCTTCTTCCTCAGGCCCCCCCTGACCCATTTTTGGCATCCTGTACCACCAGGAAAGACAAAAGGCTGCCAAAATTCCAACAGGAGCTCCTGGTTTGAGCTGGTTGGGTGGAGAGAGGGCAGTGGGAATTCTCCCATGCTTGGAGTGAGCTCTACCTTGGTGTCTGTTTGCCTGGTGAAGGAGCAGGAGAGAAGATTGTCCCCTAGGAATTTTTCAGCTTGTCCATCACTTGCTGCCCTTTCCAGCTGTGAATTTTTCCGTGGAGCTCGGGATTGAAGCAGATTTTTTGGTGCTGGAGAGGGGAAGGATGAACTGTGGGGAATGGGAAGTGAATCGTGTGTTGCTCCCCTGCACTCTCCTGTTTCTCACTGTTAGAACTCCTGAGCTGATACTCTGAGGATGCAGCAAAAGAATATTTTGTGCACAAAACATCCTTCCTGGGTTGAAGTGACACATTCCTGGAGTCACACAACTCGTGCCTTGGATTCAGATACACTTTGAAACTGTTTCTCCACGTTCCTGTGGCAGAGCAACTGTTGATTTGTGTATTTTGTTTATGTATTTTAAGTCTATTCTGCCCCACTCTTGAGTTGAGTCACACCTTCTTGGTTGTGCCTTCCCTTCCCTCTCCCATGGCTGTCCATCCCACTTTCCATGGGCCAGTTCCTCCTGGAAGTTTATTCTAACACATGGAATGGAACTTGTCCGTTGCCAGCTGACCCAATTGTTGTTGATGAGGGTGTTTTTCATCTTCCTGGAGAGGAAGATCTTGAAAGTTTGGGAAAAAGTTGAAGCCCTTCTTGCAAAGAGGAGGATGATATTTTTAAGGAAAACAAGCCAGAAGTGCAGAGCTCTCTCCCTACATTCCTTTATCATCACTCTTTGTGTCTCCTGATGAGGTTACACCGTTCTTTGGGAACAGTTTCCTCGAGTTTGAAGACCAGTTACACACTGTCTGGCCAACAGCTCTGGAAAAAAATGGGTTTAAACAAATGTTTTCATGTTGTCTTCTTTCCCATCAGGAAGTTCTTTCTGGAGTTGTGGTCATCACAAGCAAGGACACAGTCCAGCACCAGGGAATCTCCTTAACCATGGAGGGGTCAGTAAATCTGCAGCTCAGTGCCAAAAGTGTGGGGGTGTTTGAGGCTTTCTACAACTCTGTCAAGGTAAGACCTGCACAGCTTGATGTTTTCAGCACAAAAACTCTGTCTCTCTTCCCAGAGGAAATCTTTCCTTAATGGCTCTCAGGTGGTCAAAGGATTTCATGGCATGGAAGTGAGGGGGAAAGCAGGGAAATGCTCAGCATTAGCTGGAGATCCCAGAATCACAGGATGGTTTGGGTTGGAAAGGACCTTAAAGATCATCCAGTTCCCACCCCTCTGCCATGGGCAGGGACACCTTTCACCAGCCCAGGTTGCTCCAAGCCCCATCCAACCTGGCCTTGGACACTTCCAGGGATCCAGGGGCAGCCACAGCTTCTCTGGGCAACCTGGGCCAGGGCCTCTCCACCCTCACAGCCAACAATTCCTTCCCAATATCCCATCTAACCCTGCCCTCTGGCAGTGAAAGCCATTCCCCCTTGTCCTGTCCCTCCATCCCTTGTCCCCAGTCCCTCTCCAGCTCTCCTGGAGCCCCTTTAGGCCCTGCAAGGGGCTCTCAGCTCTCCCTGGAGCCTTCTCTTCTCCAGGTGAACCCCCCCAGCTCTCCCAGCCTGGCTCCAGAGCAGAGTTGCTCCAGCCCTTGGATCACCTTAGTGGGCTCCTCTGGGCTTGTTCCAACAGCTCCACATCTTCCTCATGTTGGGAAAAATAACAATAAAATTCCAGAGAGAAAAGAAGAGTCACCTCCAAACAAAACTCCACTTCCCAGAGTGCTGGAGACACTGCTGTGGAGCTCCCTGGATATCTTTGGTCATCAGTGTGATGCAGCCATAAAACAGATCACAAATGGTTGTCTTGAGGAAAACATTAATATTTCTTTTCATTGTAAAGAAATATCCCAACACTGTGTGTCCTGAAAGGTACCTGAGATTCTGGAAAACTGGGAAGTCTGTTAGAGTTTAGTGGATGTTGTTGGTTCTCTGTTTCAACCTAAACCTCCTTAACATTTCTCTTTGCAGCCTATTCAGATTATTAACAGCACTATTGAAATGGTAAAACCAGGGAAGCTTCCCAGTGGCAAGACAGAAATTCCCTTTGAATTCCCACTGCACATGAAGGGGAACAAAGTCCTGTATGAGACATACCATGGTGTGTTTGTTAACATTCAGGTAAACTTCTCTCCATAAAAATCTGCCCTTTCAGCTGCAGAATGTGTTCTAAAGCATCTCTTAATCCATGGGAATTGAGGATAAAGTTTGGGGGTGGAAGTTTTCACAGTGCAGAGTGTTTTCTCAGTTTGGAGACTGAGCCTTTCCACATCATTATGCTGTAAACCTTCAAGGAATGATGGCCCAAAGAAGGTGTTTTGTACCTTGTCACAACTCTGACATCCTGTATCTGATCCCTCCTTGTGCTGGAGGCAGCTGTGTCCATCCCCTTCCTGCAAAACAGCTGCACCCAGTTGTGGGTTTGTTCAAAATAAATGTGTAACCTCACCCTGAAAACTCAAACCAAAGTGTTGAGAGCTCGTGGCAGCTTCCAAACCAGGGATTGTTTGCTTTCCCCTGAGGAATAACATTCCCTGCCCAAATCTGTGTGGGATTTGTGCTGCTGACAGAATCTTGTGGAACCACCACGAGTTTGAGATTGGACCTTTATTGGTTAAAAATTGTAGCACCATAAGTGGGTTGGTTGGTTTAGGGGTTTTTTTTGGGGGGTTGTTTTGGTTTTATTTTTGAGGGAAAGCCTTTCCTCACCCGTCTCTTGAAGGTAAATATTGTGTTAGACAGTTAATTCTTTTATTACAGTGTGGAATTAAAAAACCAACCTAACTACAACACCCCCCATCAGCCTGTCAGAAGTAACTAAAAGAAAAAAAATCCCTTTTTTTTTGGTCTTTTTTTTAAGGACTTCTCATCTGTTTTTTCAGTTTTGGCTTTCTTCCCCAAGGAACATTTGTTTTTTGTGGTGGGCATGTCAGAAATGGTGCAGAACTGGTTGAGTTGCTTCCCATATCCCAAATAACTTGCTGTGATCAGCAGCAGTTGCTTTAAGGTGCTCTTTAAATGGGGAATATTTGGTTTGTTCTGTCATTCCCTCTCTCCTCTGTGTAGCTTCCCTTGATAAGCTGGGGGATAAAATGCAATTTCAAAAATGAATAATTCACATTTCAGCCAAACTTTTGAGTCCTGCTCTCCTGAAGAGGAAAATGTAACACTGAGGTGCTGGTTAAGAGACACTCCCTAAACCTCTGTGCAAGGCCTGGGCAGTTTAATTAAGCCTCTCTTTTTTGATCTAGGGATTAGTTGTGGGTTCAAGTCTCTGTTCTCATGCAGAGACCTTTTAATTATCCACTGATGGGGCAGTTTGGGGCCGTGAAGGAGAGGTGAGGAAGCCAAATCCCTGCTCTGAGGGCACCTCTTTTTGCCAGTTCCTCATCTGGAAAGAAGGAATTCAAACCAAACCACAACAAAACCCCCATCCCAACAAATTCCCTGTCCTGGTAGGACACTCAGAGGCTTTGTTAGAGATGCTGAAGTGTGGGATTACTGGGATAACTATTTTCAGCTGCTGGTTTATGGCTCCCATTTTTAGGAATTTGGCAGCAAATTAACCTCATTGCCTGATTTCACAGCAAACTTTAAGCTCAGCTGTGTGGTTAAAGACAGTTCCCCATTAAATACTCACAGAACTGTTACCACTTAAGCTCAACCCTTGCAATAAATTTAAAATTAGGGGGGCTGTGAACACATTGTGTCAATAATCCCTTATCCAGAGGAGAGGGGGGAAAAAGCAATTCCATAATCACCCTGAGCTGGAGGTGACAGCAGCACCATTCTGCACAGAGGCAACAAAAAGGATGAAAAGTTAAAAGGGGGAGAATAAATCTGAACTGGAGAGAGAATAAATCTGAATTAAAGCTCTTCTTTTCCCTGTGTCATCCCATTCCCACCAGTACACCCTGAGGTGTGACATGAGACGGTCTCTGCTGGCGAAGGACCTGACTAAGACCTGTGAATTTATTGTCCACTCCCTGGTAAGTGAGATTTGGGGGGTTTTTTTCTCCACTTTAAGTGAAGTTTAGAAGGTTAGGAAACCAGGTAAACCCATGGAATTTGTACTAGTGACAGGTGGGATCGTAGAAGTGTAAAATCAGGGAATATCCTGAGTTAGGAAGGACACACAAGGATCATCAAACCCAGCTCTTGGCTCTGCACAGGAGAGCACTGTCCAAAATATCTGAGGGAAGGAAGCAAACCCCAAAACAAACCCACCCCAAAGAGCTGAGCTGACAGTTCTGATGAGAACAACCCTTTTCTTTTGATTCTAAAGGAAATAGGACACAGAGGATTTGGATTTTAAGATGGTTTTACACTGCCCTGAGTTTATTCTCTTATTCATCCTCTCAATTCAGGAACAATGGGGGGAGTTGGATAAATATGATGTCATTCTTCTGAACACTGTTTCAAATTATCTCAGGAGTTCTCAGCCAAAGGTTTGAGGCCCCCACAGTGCCTGTCCTAAGAGAAAAATTCCTGATTTCTGTTCTTCAGAGGAGCAGTTATGATTTAGAGCCCTGACTCCAATATCAGGTTGGAAATCCCAGGATCAAGGCTGGAAGAGACCTTCAGGAACATCCAGTCCTACCAGAATCACCCCTAATCCATGACCCCAAGGACCACATCCTGGAACACTTCCAGGACCAGCCACTCCACCACCTCCCTGGGACATTTATTCCAAGGCCTGACCACTCTGTGGTCCCTAATTGTCCCTAATACCTAATCCTTGTAGGATGAGGTCTGACTGTCTCCCAGGAAATGCTTTGCTGGTTGTTTGAAGTTCCTGTATCAGGTTTGGGTCTGGTTTATGTTGATTTGTGCCTGTCCAGAGCAGCTCAGGACAGTACAGGCCTAATTAAACACCTCTTGTTCCATATAAAACTTGCTGGAACATCCTGTTTGTATCACTCCTTTGAACTCCAACAGGACAGTGAATATAAGAATCTTTTGTTTTACTTATGACCAGTGGTGGAAATATGTTATTTTAGCTCTGTAATGCCTTTTTAAAAGATTTAGTTTGGTGCCATAAACAAGTTTATGGTAAGATTTCATTATTTCCTGAAATACATTATGCTGCATTTTATTGGTCCATTATTACATTATAAGTGAGCCACACTTGTCAAAACAGTGAAAAATTACATATCCTGCAGTTTTCCTGGTTTTATTTCTTGTTCCCACTACAGCACTTCTGAGATCACAAGTCAGTAAATCATGAATCTCTCAGTCAGGGTGAATTAATGAGGTTTTACTGAACATATAATTCTCACTGTCAGTGCTCAATGCACCATTTCCCTTAAGCTTCTCCTCTGCCAGAATTTGTCATTTTGGGCAAACACAGCCAATCTTTTGCTAATCTCTTCCATCTTGCAGCTGGGCAGCAGCAGCTATTTGGAATTCTTAAGGAGTGAGGGCAGATCCTAACAAAGAATTCCAGTCCAGCCCATTGGTGGTGGATAAGGAGAAGGAGGGAGAGTTTATACAACTCATTGGCCCTGCCCAAATTTAATAATGAAAGGAAACATTTCCAGGGACGTGTAAAATGAAATTATTTATACATTAAAAAACGTGGAATTTAATTTTTTTTTCCCTCTAACACACTCTATGCTAAAGATAGGGAGTGTATTCCTGCTTTAGATAGGGAGTGTATTCCTGCTTCAGATAGGGAGTGTATTCCTGCTTTAGATAGGGAGTGTATTCCTGCTTT